>NC_056750.1:142752091-142774591 GCF_019279795.1 Protopterus annectens
CTGATAAACTATACTTATGTAAAAGGAACTCAAGAGTAACTTGTTACTTTAGTTAGTTACTAGTAATAGTAGTATATTAGTTTTTTAGAAAAGTAATAAGTAATAGTAATATATTACCTTCACTGAAAAGTAACTAGTAATAGTAACTTATTACTTTTATAAGTAACTAGCACAACACTGCCTGTAATGCATCACCAACACTGGTGAAGGAATCGAGTCACCTGTTGTGGGAAAACACTCCACAGTTTGAATAAGGGTTACCGTGCTTTGTCAGTTATATGCAGGAAAAAGAACAGTGACAGATAAATCTGGTCACTTCACATTTTCTTTTTACAAACTCAGCGCTAGAAAATTATATTAAACATGTCAATGATGTTGTGAAGTAATGTTTTCCAGTAACCATACAATAAAAACGGTTCTGAAATTTGATATCCAACAAATAGAGAAGTAGTTTTTGCAACATTCAGTTATTTACTTTTTGAGTATTTACATTTTTTGACTAAGAATAAATATCCAGAAAGTTCCTATTTTCTATGAAGTTCCATGAAGAAAAGCTGCAAAAACAAGTAGCTGAAGTCAGTATATTTTAATAAAAGCTTTGTAGTATGAGAGAGTATATACTATAATTCAGAGCAGTGTGAACTAAAACAATAATCTACATTGTTTATAAATATCGGATGCTAATTTGATACAGTATTGGAGTTAAAGGTCATTTACAAACAGAGATATAAGAAACGCTATATGATAACTCCTACAGGTTTTTGGTGAATGACTGTATATGTGACATAGATATGAAATACACTTGGTGGAGAGATGCTAAAAAGATATAGCCTTGAGTTGACATGAAAGCACTACAACGGAAATTTGCATAAATAAAAAGGTGTGCAGATAATATATAATAAAGGTGCCTGGAACATTTTTGTAAACAAGTATAAAAGTACAAAATCACACCACACACTGACAATTCCATGATACCTGTAAATACTTTTTTCAAAGTTATCTTCAGTACATTCTGTGGCATCCCCACACTGGGCCAGTAATCAAGGAGCCTGAATCCTCACCAGTGACACTGGAGAGGGACGTTCACTTGGAATACAAATGGATACACTCAGTATTTCCAGATGTAGACCTCTCTGCATCAAGCACAATTTCCCTTAAGAGCACACAGGCAACACACTCAGTCCAGGGTCTGGATCTCTCTGTCTCCATCCAGGTCCCCAGTAAGACTCCCCATTGGTACAGCTGTAGGGTTAGATTCTCAGATAAATGTCCAAGCCAAGTCCTCCAACACCCTCTCTGTGAAACCAGTGCATGTCCCTGCACCAAGTAGCTGACACACACACTCTTTGAGGTCTAATTTTCACACACACACACACACACACACACACACACACACACATACACACACACACACACACACACACACACACACACACACACACACACACACACACACACACACACACACACACACACACACCTGGGAAATGCTGGCACAGTTTCACTGCCATCAGTCAGTTGTTATAAGACTTTTAAAAGGGTACCCAATTATACTGAGTGAAGTTAATATTAATACAAATGGTAATGCTGACCAGACAGCCAGGCTTCAGAAGTGGTCATAGTTATCACCAAATAAATATGTGCAAATACTCTCAAGACTTAAATATTTTCTAAAAAGGACCAGTCACAATGAAAAGTTGAAATATATATACTAATAAATAATAAAAGAACATTAAAATACTAAATATCTATTTACAGTAAACACCAGAGTTTTAGTCATATAGAATATTAAAAATAACACAGATGGGAAGTTTCTCACTGTTATAGAAAAAAACAGTATTTAGCTAGTCTCACTATCTATTCCTGATTAACTAAAAGAGTCACTGCTCCTACTTACTGATTAGAGCAAGGCAAGATGAGTGGGTGGTCCTTGCTGTCAGATCCAATACAGAATACAGAATGCTGCTGAGACTTTAGTCTCCTCTAATATTAAAACATTATTTCTGTACACAATGGCATCACATACATCTGGTCATCTGACTCTGTTTCCTGCACTACCCCCCCATCACTAGAAGCTACCAAGGTTTAGCACCTATGTGATACAATACACACAGGAAGAGCTTTACTCAGATGTTGTACACCTGCTGGAAGTCATAGAACCATAAAACCATTTCACTCTTCATACAGGAGCTACCAACTATTATCTTGCCCAGACACTGTGTTTCTGGCTCCATTCAGAACTGAGGGATAACATTTTTATGTTTTAACCCATAAGGCAATTTAATTTCAGATATATTTTGCAAAGTCAAGTTGATTAAGATTAACCTCTTCACTTCTAGTATATGCTGTTACAATATATACATTTAATTCAGTTACAATAATACATGTACATTTCTTCTCCTTCCAGCAGGGCACACTGTACATTTTAGCACAAGCAAACCTCACAAATACATTTTCAGCACAAGCATCTGTACAAATCAGTTTGATACACAAATGACATATAATTATTTACAAAATTCCAGCTAGCTGTGCTGGCCTATGTTACAAATTCACTGCCCTGTGTCTTATGGCATGGCTGACAGTACCTGTTATCTTCACATCTCTCCCCCTTTGAAGAGGGTCTATATTAGAACATCGAAGTTTCAAAACTTCAAATGTTCTAATATCGACCCCTATTCAGTGAAAGCTGAAAATATCAAAGCAACAGAAAACCAAATTTTGTCCTAGGGAAAGAATTTGGCTGTCCGTTTCTGTTGCTTCTGTATTTTCAGCGCTGTGGTGGAAAGTTACAGGTCGGGTTCAGGTAAGTGTGCGATTGAGTGCAGGTTAGGTTAGTTAGGGTTAGGGTGTGGGTTAGGTGTGTGTGCGATTGTGTGGATGTGAGGGTTAATGCGGGTTAGTTGAGTTAGAGTTAGGGCACGGGTTAGGTAAGCGTGCAATTGTGTGGACATGAGGGTTAGGGTGGGGTAGATGAGTTAGGGTTAGGGCGCAGGTGAGTTGAGTGTGCGATAGTGACGGACCTTAGGGTTAGGGTTTGGGTTAAGGTAAGTGGATAGTTAGTGGTGTGTGTATAGTTTAGTGTAGGGTTAGGTGTAAGATTTTAGGTGTATGTGTGTGGATTGCTGTTTGTTTAGTGTGCGTGTGTTGTGTGTATGTGTTTTGGGACAGCAAAATTTTTCCCTAAGAAAAAATTAGCTGTTCTGTATGTTCGATGTTTTCAGCTTTCGCTGAATAGGGATCAATATTAGAACATACAAAGTTTTGAAACTTCAATGTTCTAATTAGACCCTTTGAAGTCTCAAGTTAGTTTTTCAAGTGCCTCTTGAGAAACATTGCTTGAGAAGAATTAGCCTATCTGGGAATACATTACTACATGCCCTGTCTTGAGATACCATCTGCCTTGGCACTGCTGACCCAACTACAGTGCTGCACTATCATATTGTATGCCTGCAACCCTAGGGTCCACCATAGTAGCTTGACATTTTGCTAGCTGGCTCCCTGTAGCCATAGATCCCGCTCAGACTCCTCCTGCCTTCTACTGCAAATACTCAACACCAGGGCTTCTTTAACATGGCAAGGTTTCATCATGTTAACATATTACAATGTCTGCCCCTGGCTCCTGCCTAGCAGTTCTATCATGTAGTTAACATTACTGACCTTCCTTACCACTTTAGGGGTCCCTCCCAAGCTGCTTGCAGCTTATTGTGTCTAACAGGAATGAGAACCATTACCTGCTGACCCACAGCATACTCTAGCTCAAGCATTCCTGTCATACCAGACCTTTTTCTGCTGTTGGACTCCTGCCAGGTTTTCCTAGGCCAAGCCCATGAGCTCCCTAAGGCTTGTCCTGAGGTTTAGGACATATACCATATTAGACTCCTTGTTAGATTTACACTCATTATCCCACTCATCACAGATCAAATCTAAAGGTCCCCTCACCCCATGCCTATACAGCAACTCAAAGGTTGAAAAACCTGTGGATTCCTGGGGTACCTCTCTGCAAGCAAACAGTGGATGGAGCAAATATTTGTCCCACTCTCTCTTAAACTGGTCTACAAATGCCAGTAGCATGGTCATTAGTGTAGAGTTTAAACTCTCCACAAGAACATTAGTCTGGGGATTGTAGAGGGTGGTCTTTAGGTTGTTCACCCCACAGTGCTTCTATAGACATGCCAGGAGGTGTGACATGAAATTGGCACCTCTATCAGTCAGTATTCCTGTCAGGAAACATACACTGCTGAAAATATCTAGCAAAGCATTTGCCACCTTTTCTGCCTCAATGGAGGACAGAGCCACTGCCTCAGGGTATCTAGTAGCATAATCTACAACCACCAGGATATACTTCTTCCCTGTGGAGCTTGGGTTACTCAAAGGCCCCACAATATCCATAGCTACCCTCTTAAATGTCTTCTCAATCACAAGCAAAGGCATCAAAGGAGCTTTGACCTTGTCTCCTGCCTTGCCTACTTTTTGGCACTGTTCACAGGTCCTGCAGTACCCTGTTAAATCCCTTGCAATCCCAGGCCAATAAAAGTTCTGCATAATACATCTCTTGGCATACTTTATGCCCATATGACCTGCAAAAGTAATGTCATGGGCTATGGATAGAAGTGCCAGATGGTAGACTCTAGGCACTACCAACTGCTGTATTACCTCACCCTCTAGCTCTCCATCAGGGGTCCACTCTCTATAGAGTAACCCTTTGTTCCAGTATACAGCTTCCCCCTTTTCCTTTAGAATCAGGTGCCTCACCAGCTACCGCCCTCAAGCATTTTAGTATAGGGTCGGAGAGCTGAAGCTGTCTCAGCTCTACTTTTGTGACTCTTCCCAGCTCCTTTCCACAGGAAAGCTGGTATTCTCTGACAGCGATGCCTCACTGTCAGCCCGGATGCTATTACTCAACTCTGCCCTTGCAGCCACTCTGTCCAAGGGAACATCAGTACCTACCAGAAGCTGTGGCTCACCTTCAGGCTCACTGCTACAGGGTAGCTCCCTCCCTGAAACAGCCATACCACCAGCCCTGGCTTCAGGTGTGGGGTCTGTCTGGGTCTCCCCCAAGATACCAGACCCACACACCTGTCTCCAAGCCTGACTGAGTGTAACTGCATGCACACAAGGTACTGCATTATCAAAATCATTCCCTATCAGGACATCTGTAGGGATATCCTTGCTTGCTTCCTTTTCCACACTCCTAGTCAAGGTTAACCCTGGCTAAAAGCATTTGGAATGGTGTCCCTGCTAAAGCTCTACTGGAATGGACTGTCCAAACAAGTACTGCTCCTCTTTAACCACTGCAGGCTTCACAATGGTTATGTCAGAGGCTGTGCCTCTCTTAGCCATGGCCTGTTTTCCATCCACTAAGATAGAATATAACATCTGGTGATAGTTTGATACCCCTGTTGTCTCCAGACAACTAACCAGTGGCATACTGTTACTCCCACTTGCTAGCTCCCCCACCTTTTGTTCTCCACCTTGCCTCCATGGGCATCTATATGCTACATGGCCCCACTAGTTACATTTAAAACATTTAACCCTTGATCCTAGCCGTGTACCTGAACTAGTGGCTTCCCCGGTTACTGGTGAACTTTGTTGGGGTGGTTTAGGCTGACCACCATGGGTTCCCTTATATCCATGTGCAGCACTGGGAATCCCTTTCCTGTTCAGTGATGCCCTGCTTGCTAAGTAGAGATCCACGTTCTTCCCTGGCTCAACTGCAGAGTTACATTATCGCTCTGTCAACCAGATTCTCATGTCCTCAGGCAAAATTCCAAATGCATGTTCCCTCGCCAAAAGGTCTGACAGCCCTTCAAAAGGGGTGACCTGACACCCACACACCCACCTGTGAAAATAAGTGCTAAACTCAGCAATTTAATCCACAATCTTTCATCTGTCTTGCATCTATGCTCACAAAACATATTTCTGTAAGGTTCAGGTGTTAAATTAAAGCATTCAAATAAACATTTGACTTTATCATAATTTAATTAGTCAATATCAGACAATTTACAAACATCAGTTACAGCTTTACCATGGAATAACGGGGTCAGGAACCGTACCCAGAGCCCTTGGTCAACATTATACTGTTTACATACCCTTTCAAATATATGAGTAAAACTATCAAAGTTATCACCCTCTGTTAATTGTGGAAGAAATTTACTGACCTGTATTGCTTCTGGGGTTTGGTTCTTCCATTCCCCATTACCTCCATGACCCTGGTGAAGAGTCAGCATCTCCTTTTCATGTGGACGCTGCTTCTCATTTTCTTCAGAATCCAAACACCACTGTCTTTCTGCTGATTCTAATTCCATCTGTTTTGCCTGCCGCAGTCTCTCCACTGATTCTAATTCCATACTTTTGGCCTCTACATCATCTTCAGATGGATTTTTAAGTCCTCTGAGGAAAAGGTAAACTGTCCTATTTCTAAGGACTGCAAATTCCCATCACCAGACTGGTTATCCCCTTGGTTTCTGGTTTGTGTTGTAGCTGTGACTTAAGTCTGAAATTATTTCCTCTTTAGTCAGGCTGGAATACACCGGTCCTTTGGCTTTGCATACCTTGGTCAATTGTTTGTTTGTCAGCTTCCCATAATCCTCTGCTGACATTTTTGCCTGCTCTCCCTGACTAAACTAAACTAACAAAAAAAATGAATAAAACTTGTGTTATGAAACTCTGAATGCTCACTGTGTGGCTGCTGAGTGAATGCACATCTTTAAGTGACAACAGCTTACAGGCTACAGATGTTCAATATCCACACCACTGCTTACCAATATGTGGTGTCCCCATGCTGGGCCAGTAATCAAGGAACCTGAATCCTGACCACTCACAAATGGATACACTCAGTATTTCCAGATGCAGACCTGTCTGCATCAAGCACAATTTCCCTTAAGTGCACACAGGGAACACACTCATTCCAAGGTCTGGATCTCTCTATCTGTCTCCTTCCAGGTCCCCAATAAGGCTCCCCACTGGTACAGTTGTAGGGTAAGATCCTCAGGTGAGCGTCCAAGCCAAGTCCTCGAGCACCCTCACTGTGAAACCAGTGCTTTGTGTCCCTGCTCCAAGTAGTTCACACACACACACACACACACACACACACACACACACACACACACACACACACACACACACACACACACACACACACACACACACTTTGAGATTTGATTGATACACAAACACGCACCTGGAAAAGGCTGGCACATGTTTACTTGCTATGCCCCCTTCTGCCCAGACTAAAAGGTAGTTCCAGCTGCCACCAGCCACTCTTATCAGCTACTATAAGGCCCTTAACAAAGGGTGTCCAATCCTACTGTGTAATGTTACTATTATCCACATGGTAGTTTTGACCAAGTGCCAGGATATTTAGGAGTGGCCTGTACAGTGTCACCAAATACATATGCAAGTACTCTAAGAGCTTAAATATGTCTCACAAATATCAGCCATAAAGATAGGTTTCAATATATTTAATAATAAATAATAAAAGAACAATACAATACCCAGTAAATACAACACAATTACTTCAGAGTTCAAAATCACAAGAAATATTTTAAAACAACATTGCAGGACAGTCTCAAATAAATGTGATCCTATGATAACAAGCTTAAGTTCTTCTCAGAGAAATAAAATTAAACAAACAAATACACATCTGCACAGGAAAATGATACCTATAATAAATGCATAATATTACTAGTGACAGCAATTACTAGTGACTACCTCATTAGACAACACTTACAGATGGGCAACAACAGAGATACCACTGATAAAAGCAGATACATAATTCTGGCACCCCAGCACTAGCCCAGTAATCAAGGAGCCTCAGTCCTCACAACTGGCAACACATTGGGAGGATGACAAGTACACATACAGTAAAGTACAATTTCCCTTAAGAGCACACAGAGATCACAGTCAGTCTGGGGCTGGTTTCTTCCTCTCTCCCCAGATACCCAATAAGACTCCCCACTGGCACAGCTATAGGGTTAAGATCTCAGCTGAGCAGTCAAGCCAAAATCTCCAGCACCCTCTGTGTCAAGCCAGTGTTTTGTGTCCCTGCCCAAGTAGCTGACACACACACTTTGAGGTTTGATTTGTATACATACATACACACACACTCCTGAGAAAGGCTGGCACAGGTTTACTAGCTATGTCTCCTTCTGGCTTCTGCCCAGACTAAAAAGTAGTTATCACTGCCACCAGCCAGATCTTTATCAGCTAGTAGAAGGCCCTTACAAAGGGTGACCAATCCTACTGTGTAATGTTACTATTATCCAAATGGTAATTGTGATCAAGACCAAGGCTATTTAGGAGTAGCCTGTACAGTGTCACCAAGTACATATGCAAGTACTAAGAGCTTAAATATCTCTAAACAAACAAGCCACAATTAAAAGATTTAAATATATTTAATAATAAATAATAAAAGAACACGACAATACTCAGCAACTACAGAGTTCAGAATCACAGGAAATATTTTAAAACAACATTGCAGGACAGTCTCAAATAAATACAGAAAGCATCTAAACTAATCTTTACTATATTTCTGTCTATATCTAAAATAAATTACTGTACCCTAGTTACTATTAGCAAGACAGATGCAGAAGTGCTGAATGGATGTTCTTGCTAGATCCAAGACAAGATACAAAATGCAAAGTCTGTCTCTGAGAGAGTTCTTAAATTACTATCAAACATTACTGCTGGGTCAGCTTGGATGACATCACTCTTTGTCACCTGCCTTCCGTTCCCAGGCTATCAGAAACTTAAAAAAAAATGTTAGCATCTCTGTGTGAGAAGTATATGTCTCTCAGATCTTTGCTCAGAACTGGAAGTAGTAAAACAATTAAACACTTTTACATTTTAAATCTAGTAATTATTTCTGTTTCAAGACAATAGAAAAACTTCTAGCTCTAGACATCCTGTCTCCTTGCATTAACTAACTTTTATAGCACAATCATAAACAATTTCAACTTATTTTCTTGAAGTTGTACAAGTTAACTCTGTATGTTCCAACTTCTAATATTAAAACATACATTTGCACAGGTATATAGTTTACATACATTTCTGTTATTTTCCAGTAGGGTACAGTGTGGTTACATTCTTGAAGCTCAGTACATAACATACAGTTCAACACACACTTCTGCACCAGTAGTTTAATACACACAGAATATGAATCATATTAATATTCACAAATTACATAGGATTATTTACAAATTTCCAGATATCTGGGCTGGCAGTGTCACAACGCACACGCACACACACACACACACACACACACACACACACACACACACACACACACACACACACACACATATAGGCAGTACAGTTTGCACAGTTTGGCTGCATGTGCCTCACAACAAGGGTCCAGACACATCAGAAGTGTAGTGATGGCATTGCTTTTATTTAGCTGGCTGCCAAGACTAAACTCAGCCAGTTTTTTGTGTTACTTAGGTTCATAAGTTCATAGGAAGTTACTAGACATACAGTCCTGCAGACTATTGAGGAGCCTAGCCTAATTCCCAGTTGCCTGAAAGCATTATTTGATTCAAGGCCACACACAGTAGCTAAATGAATGCTGAAGGAATCAAACCCTGTACCACAAGATCCTCTGAGCTATTTACATACTTTTGGATTCTGTGAATGTTATATTTCATAGCCAGATGATTTTAATTTTACTCTGTTTTTGCTAATGAGACTATGGAGTTTTGCATTTTGGCAATCTGAACCGGGGCCTACTGATTGCACTTTGTGTATTGTTTATAATCTATTTTTGTGCTTGGAGAAGTCAACCTCTATAGATCTATAATCCAGAAATATTTTCATTCTTTTATTACTCTATCTGAGATGTTATCTGTAGATACTGTTATCTTCTCAGTTTCAGTGTGAACTGTAAGTTGTTTATAAATTGTTTGGTTTTGGAGGGGTTTTTTTTGTCATATGAACAGCATATTGGAGGTTTTACAAATTCTTCTGTAATTTGGAGAAATGTGAATGATTACTGATTACTTGCAGATGTACATCTTCTTCAGTCCTATGTAGGAGAACATTTCTAGCCCTCATTTGTGTTTGACCTAGAATTTGGCTGTATGGATGCATCCTTTGTTTAATTACACTCCGCTTGGAGATCTCTGCAGTTATTTTCTGTTTAGCAGTTGCTGTTTATTTGGGAGCAATTCTGACTAGACTTGAAATAATGATCTGTACATTTGTACACTTTACCTTAATTCAACAGCTTTATATTTTGTCTTTCTTTTAAAATATTTTATATTACATATAAATATTTTGTTTACTTTTGTTGGAACTTTGATATAGTAATCGGAATACATTTTCTGTAAGCAATCCTTTTGTCTGCAATACTGTTGGTAAAGTGAACAGAGGGGATGAGGAAGTGATGGGTAGATATGGTGTTAAGGAGAGGAATGCAGAAGGCCAGATGATTGTGGATTTTGCGAAAAGGGTGGACATGGCTGTGGTGAATACGTATTTTAAGAAGAGGGAGGAGCATAGGGTGACGTACAAGAGTGTAGGATGATGCACACAGGTGGATTATATCCTATGTAGGCGGGCCAGTCTGATGGAGATTGGAGACTGTAAAGTGGTGGCAGGGGAAAGTGTAGTTAAGCAGCATAGAATGGTGGTCTGTAGGATGACATTGGTGATCAAGAAGAGGAGGAGTGTGAAAGCAGTGCCAAGGATTAAATGGTGGAAGTTAAAAAAGGGTGATTGTGAAGTGGAGTTTAGGGAAGAGTTAAGACAGGCACTGGGAGGCAGTGGAGTTACAGAATAGCTGGGTAACTACAGCAGAACTAGTAAGGGAGACTGCTAGAAAGGTGCTTGGTGTGACATCTGGACAGAGGAAGGAGGACAAGAAGACCTGGTGGTGGAATGAGGAAGTACAGGAGAGTATACAGAGGAAGAGGCTGGCGAAGAAGAAGTGGGATTGTCAAAGAGATGAAGAAAGTAGACATGAGTATAAGGAGATGAGGCACATGGCAAAGAGAGAGGTGGTGAAAGCTAAGGATAAGGTGTATGGAGAGTTGTATGAGAGATTGGACACTAAAGAGGGAGAAAAGGACCTGTACCAAGTGGCTAGACAGAGGGACAGAGCTGGGAAAGATGTGCAGCAAGTAAGGGTGATAAAGGATAGTGAGGGAAAGGTACTCACAAGAGAGGAGTGTGTGTTGAGCAGATGGAAAGAGTATTTTGAGAGGCTGATGAATGAAGAGAATGAGAGAGAGAGAAGGTTGGATGATGTGGGGATAGTGAATCAGGAAGTGAAACAGATTAGCAAGGAGGAAGTAAGGACAGCTATGAAGAGGATGAAGAATGGAAATGCTGTTGGCCCAGATGACATCCCAATGGAAGCATGGAGGTGCTTAGGAGAAATAGCAATGGAATTTTTAACTAGATTGTTTAATGAAATTTTGGAAAGTCAGAGGATGCCTGAGGAGTGGAGAAGAAGTGTTTTGGTACCTATCTTTAAGAATAAATGTGATGTGCAGAGCTGCAGTAACTACAGAGGGATAAAACTGATCAGTCACAGCTTGAAGTTATGGGAAAGAGTAGTAGAAGCTAGGTTAAGAAGGGAGGCGATGATTAGTGATCAGCAGTATGGTTTCATGCCAGGCAAGAGCACTACAGATGCAATGTTTGCTCTGAGAGTGTTATTGGAGAAATACAGAGAAGGTCAGAAGGAGTTGCATTGTGTCTTTGTAGACTTGGAGAAAGCATATGACAGGGTGCCTAGAGAAGAGTTGTGGTATTGTATGAGGAAGTTGGGAGTGGCAGAGAAGTATGTAAGAGTGGTACAGGATATGTACAAGGGTAGTGTGACAGTGGTGAGGACTGCAGTGGGAGTGACAGATCCATTTAAGTTGGAGGTGGGATTACATCAAGGATCAGCTCTGAGTCCTTTCTTATTTGCAGTGGTGATGGACAGGTTGACAGATGAGATCAGACAAGGGGCCCCGTGGACTATGATGTTTGCAGATAACATTGTGATCTCTAGTGAGAGTAGGAATCAGGTTGAGGAGACTCTGGAGAGGTGGAGATATGCTCTAGAGAGCAGAAGAATGAAGGTCAGCAGGGCTAAGACAGAATATATCTGTTGGCGTGACAGAGCAAGATGCAGAGAATAGGAAGAAATGGAAAGAGGTGATCTGCTGTGGCGACCCCTAACGGGAAAAGCTGAAAGATGAAGAAGAAGACTATATTTTATTTTCATTATGGTACACACCAGTGCTCACTTTATTTAGGTACAGTGCTTAGATAATAGGTGGTACAATAAAACTGAAGTTTATTTGGAGGGGGAGCACCAGTTGCTGGAGATTTCTATCATTACTTCTTCAGTGCAGAACACACAAGCAGAAATAGGTCAGACAAACACTTTTCAATATGTGGACTAGGCTTACAGGAATTGTACAGTCAAAACTTAAGGCAGACACATTTCCACACTGCAATGAACAGTACAGGTCAAGCTATCTAACAAGTACCCAACACTTGCAACAAGCTGATTTATACATTGTTTAATTATGCTTAACTGAGGAGAGTGTTATAGTAAATAATGCCATCAAAAGCTAGTTGTAGTCCTTTGAACATAACCCCAGGAAGCCACGCAGAATGCAAGAGAAGGAACTTTCATTTTTATTTATAACCTGAAAAAAAAAACACCCACCAGGGAGCTACAGGTACACCCATATGAAGAATGACTTAGAATTAAACATTTGTTTAGCAATTCACAGAGAAGAGCACATCATGTTAACAGCCCTTATCAGAAGTAACAGCATGTACTCAAATAAAGACCAATGCAGTAACAATACCACCCAAAATGTGAAAAGAAATCACCCAGCCTATGAGTACAATTATAAATATTCATAGACTGAATAATAACAAGCAACTAAATGATGTCAGTAAATTAAATATACTTTTGAGGGTTTACTGGCCAATCAATAAGTTTCTAGTACTAGCCAATTAGTTTCTACATGCACAAAGCATAGCTCCCAGCCGACCCAAAAAGAAGACTGGCTATTTCTTGCAAAACCTCAGACTTCAGTAAACAGCATATCTGACTTGTTTGTAAAGGCATAACAAAAGAAAATACTTAAAACCTAATATATATATATATATATATATATATATATATATATATATACACACATATATATATACATATATGTATATATATATATATATATATATATATATATATATATATACACACACACACACACACACACACACACACACACACACACATATATATATATATATATATATATATATATATATATGTTATGTGTGTATATATAAATTATAAAGTAATAACAGTAGCTTGTACAATGGCAGATAAGAAAAGTCCTGGGTAGCCAGGTGACACTGTTAAAGCTGGCAGGTGGTTGCAAATGATTTTTGCATTACCTTCTTTCTTTCATTTTTTTTTTGGGAGGGGGGCAGAGTAAAACAACAGCTGAGGATAGAAAGCTTTCAGGAAGAAACAAAGTAACAATACATTAGTCACTAGGGTTAGCAGACAATGTATGACTAAGAAGCACAGAAAATGCTGTTGTACATACACACCTTGCAGATGCTATCCATTAGAACAACCAAACAGTACTCCTGACTTGTAGCTATGTATCGATGTAAAGTGCAGAGAAGAAGTTAGTAGTCAAATGTATACCTTAAAAGCACATTAATATGCTAGGTTATACAGCTTGAAAGTACAAAAGTGAGCTGTTTAAAATCCACAGCTTATAAACAACCTAACATGGTGTTTATGCAGCTGAAAATGGGTAAAACAGACATATGTGACGCAGGTAATTTCACAATCAAAGCAGTGACTGCAGCTTACTAGCCCTCTGCCCTAATTGTGCAAGTATATATTGGCATGAGGCAATGTCCATATAAGGACTAGTTCGGATAATACACTTCAGTTTTGCTGTGACTACTAAAAATATAGATTGTTACATCTGTTTAATACAGACTGTAGCTTTTTTAATTATATAGAATGTATGAATAAAGTGCTACAGTAAAGCTCCATCGTGCAAACTGTACTCATTGTACATGCATTGGCTTTAATTAAACCTGAACATTTGCATCTTTCCTAGATTCCTCATAATTTATCTTCTCCAGCCTTTCTTTCTGGTTAGATAGTGCCTAGGTGTACTACAGAAAGCACCTGTGGATGTGGATGTAGCACACTGGAGATGTGTGGAAGAGTTAAAAATGTCTAGACTCATGTAACATACATTTAATAAATCACCACAGGGTCTTCTCTTAACTCGTTACTCTTCAAGGAGAAAAGTGTCCCAAATACTTGAGTTCCTTAGTTATATATTTATTTACAATTTATTAAACAGGTAGATGGACTGTACTGTTTATCCTTTTCATTCACAACCAGAGCTGAATGTGCAGAATGTACACTAATAACATACTTTGACATAACTCTACTACAGTCTAAGCAGCATATAATATTCAACATAGACAGGTATATTCAATACAGACAGTAAGTTCGAGAAAATACAAGGATAAAAGTCTAAATGTTCATATATGTCAAAAAAAATCATTATACAACGACCCCCCCCCCCCATTAATATTTCAAAATGTGCATGCTGACTGGTCAGCGTGCACATTGTAAATCAGACTTATACTAATGGAAAAAAGTCCTGTCACCCGGACTTTTTCCATTAGTATAAGTCTTTCTTTTTCTTACAGCAATGGAGAAAACAAGATCTCTGTTACTTTTTAGAAAGTGTCTCGCTATGTTAAAGGAGTTTAACATAGCGAGATAGCGAGACACTTTCTAAAAAGCAACGGAGATCTTGCTTTCTCCTTTGCTTCCACCCACAGCTCTGATGTACTGCGCAAGCGTATACATGCGCAGTACATCAGAACTGCCGCAGAATACCGGACAGCTGTGAAAGGGCAGCAAGGAGGGACTAAGTATTTTTTTTTCTTAAATAATGTCATTGTATAAAAGCAATAACCCACTTCTGGGTGTGGGTAATGCTGGATTTACCCACGGTTGTCTTTGTTTGGCCACTCGGGCTTCGCCCTCATGACCAAACCACACCAACTGTGGGTAAATCCAGCATTACCCACACCCAGGCATGGGTTATTGCTTAAATAATAAATACAAATCTAAATAAGACAGCATTATGATGCTAAAGAAAAGTTTCTTAAAATATTGCCTAGCATGATTCTTCTTCTTTCGGCTTTTCCCAGTTAGGTGTCGCCACAGCAGATCACCTGTCTGCTCATGATTGGCAGTAGAGTTTTATAGTGTCGAGTTGCCAGCCCAGCACCCAACCTTCCACAGAAGAGACACACACGCATGCACTCACACCTAGGGCCAATTTTAGAGTGTCCAATCCACCTACAGCATGTCTTTGGGATGTGGGAGGAAACAGGAGCATCCAGAGGAAACCCATGCGGCCACAGAGAGAACATGCAGACTCCGCACAGAAAGCACCCCAGCCAAGAATCGAACCAGAGAACCTCTTGCTGTGAGGAGACAACACTAACTGCTGCACAACCATGGCCGCCCCCTAAGATGCCTTAATAAATATCAGGGACTAGTAGGATGCCTTAACCATTGACTCTGCAGCATTAGCAAGCATATTCTGCACAGAGGTGTTCTTTGCATGCATCATTAAAGCCTTTAAGGTTTCCTTGTTTTTTTTTTTATATCAGTAGACCGGCAGATCCAGGTATTAGGCCCCATCTAGAGAAGACTGTTTTACCTGTAACATTTTTGGAAGGAGGGGCTATACTTCTGAGTTCATAATTATCTTGTAATGGTAGTTTCTTTCTCCATGGGGAGCATTGATGTGTTTTTAGAAATTGCAAATTAGAGTACCTTTTAAAAACGTAGCCCTATATGCCACTGAAACCAGTTAGAATTTTGGAGAAAATTGCAATGCTACATCAGTGTCTCTGCTAAGAGAATGAATCTACAGATTTTATTCATGGCAGTCTGTATTCTATGATTGCGGAGTCTGCATGTCCTCCCTGTGGTCACGTGGGTTTCCTCCGGGTGCTCCATTTTCCTCCCACATCTCAAAGACATGCTGCAGGTGGATTGGACACTCTAAATTGGCCCTAGGTGTGACTGCGTGTGTGTGCCTTCTGTGGAAGGTTGGGCACCGGGCTGGCAACTCAACACTGTAAAACTCCACTGCCAATCATGAGCGGACAGGTGATCCACTGTGGCGACCCCTAACCGGGAAAAGCTGAAAGAAGAAAAAGAAGAAGTCTGTATTCTATGAGTAATGTTGGCTGAATGCAACTTGAAAAAAAAGGTAGGCCAAATTCCAGTTTGGGTATTAAGAGATTTTTGGCAATGGATATGTGAGTCATAGGTGAGAGGAGTTAACTGATCTTGTAACAGAGAGAGGTTAAGTATAAGTCCCAGTATCTCTGTTCCATGATATAAAAGTACCGTACTCCCCATTAAGATCTGTTAAGGGAAGGGAAGGAATAGTGGGTAATTTCCTAGCTGTGGAGAAGATCATAGCTTTAATTTTCTTTGGGTTTATTAGAAGTTTGTTAGTGGTGGAACAGGTGTGTAACTGAGTAAAGTTGTCCTATAACTTTGCTTGCAGGTGGTTTATTTCTAGACTGAAGGTGAACATCATCTGCAAACATGATTAGTATGAGATCTGGCAGCTCTAGGTGGGAGATCACTGACAAGTAGGGAAAATAGTAGACAGTCTAATAGATTAGTACTAGGCTACCTGCCTTTGTGGGAGATTTTAAGCCTAGCCAATTACCACATGTGAGAATCAAACCCTGCACCTTGTGTCTGTACAGTACACACCTTAACCATTATGCCAACCACCAACCACAGACCCTTCTGGTACACCTGCATTAAGTATGCCAGTAGTGGAAGGTAAGTTGTTGCTATGAACTTGGAAGGTTCTGTCTTTAAGGTAGTTGTAAAACCAGCAAATAACATTATCACCATAGTTCAGTCTTTTAAGTTTATTAAGAAAGAGGTTACGGTTGACTGTTTCAAAGGGGCTAGTGATATCTACAAAGAGTTGTGCTGTAATAAGGCCTTCATTCATGTTACAGCAAATAGTCACTGTGGCCTTCTTTTGTGTTGTAAAGGTACTAGTAAAACCATATTGTACATCCACGGTGATGGTGCTGCGGTAGAGTTATTGCCTCACAGTAAGACGCTGTCCTGTTCGATTCTCAGCTAAAGCGTCTTCTGTGTGGAGACACGTGTGAATGGGCGTACCTTCGTTGAAGGTTGTGCGTCAGAGCTGGCAACTTGGTATGTAAAAATCTACTTCCAATCATTAGCGGGCCGGAGTTTCGCTGTGGCGACCCCTAACCGGGAAAAGCCGAAAGACTCAACAACAACCTAACTGGTCATAGCTGTTAATGTGTTAAGAAGTTGCTTGTACAGACGTTTTTCAAAAATGTTGGTAATAAGACACAGGTTATAGATAGGTCTATAATCCTTCAATGCTTCAGCTGAGATGACTTTGGGATTATAATAAAATACCACCGATCCAAGAAGTAAACGAATTTAATAAAACACTTAGTGCCTCGATTTACACAGTCTTCCAAGAGATTGGGATGATAACTTTGGGATTATATTTGCATGCTTGAAAGCTGGAAGGACAGAGACTGAAGAAAGAGGGAGGTTACATATCTAAGTAAGTGGTTTAGCTATTTTCTCAGCTGCAAGCTTTGGAAAGGTCATATGGAGTTTGTTGAATTTGTGTCCTGAGTTATTAAGCTCAAGTAGAAAGGATTTTTTCAATGTGGCTGAAATTACTGAGAAATTGAAGGTTGCTGTGTAAGTCATTATCATGTACAAATCTGGGGAGGAAGGATTTTCTTGTTCATTAGTGCTAGAGTAATTTGGTAAAAAAGGCTTTAGTTATGTAATTTATATTAGATTGTAGATAGAGGTCATAGTCATTAGCAAAGGTGGAAAGGTTTCTAGATGTTGGATCATTTTTGGATATCGAAGAGTAATGTTTCTGCAAACTATTTTAATTTTATCCAGAACAGATTGGGTTTGGGCCAGTTTCCTTCCTGTTTATGCCTGAGAAACATGGATTTTGCAGTTTTAGTAACTATTTTTGTTTCTTAACATCAAAAATGTTTGGTGCAGCTCAATTTTATGGGGGTTTCTTTCCCAGTTTTTCCAGACAGCACCTCTAGCTCTCATATTGTTCTTTATATCAACTGTGAACCTTCGTGTGAACCATGTATGTGACATAGATCCTACCGAGTGGTCTTCTATAACAGAACAGATATTTTCTCTTTGAGATGCATTGAATCAGTATGTGAATTGCATTATAATGTATTTTTTGTCTCTGAGGACACAATGAACGTGCCTGCAGCTGACCTAATTTAAAAACATAAAATTGTTGCATGTTTTAATACAATTTCAAAAGAACGTAAGCATCTTTTTGATTAGATTTCACCAGTGTAGAAAATGCACTTTTGTGGTCACTGGATTATTCTCACTTTGGATGCTAAAGGGACTACCTTTTGAAAAAAAATACTGCAAATTAACCTAGAAAAGAATGTGTCAAAATATGAGGATTTGGTCCTTCTTGTTAATAGCAAACTCAACAAGGTCAGCCCAATCAAGTTTAAGTTATCAACGCTGACAATACATTGATACGTCACTAAGGAGAGAGACCAATAGCTTACTTGATTTGCACACTGACTCATCACTAAACAACAATACTTAAAAAGTAAATAATTAGGCAAGAGGTAGGCCCTCCTGTACCCATATGTGGGGAACACCCTACTATTTATATACACCAACTGCAAGATTACACTGTCTTATAGAATGAGGAATAGTCCAATCTCTCTGTCTCCTTCTCTCTCTCTCTCTCTCTCTCTCTCTCTCTCTCTCTCTCTCACTTTAACTATTTAATTCATTGATGTTATATGGTAAGGAAGATGCTTATTTAAATGTTTTTTTATGTAGTATTTTTATTATGTACTGAAGACTCCAGTTAGCAGAGAACCCATGGTCTGCTATTTGATTTTCCTATATGGAATAAAGTTTCTTATTTTTTGTTGTTGGTGCTGGCTTTGATGTTTTGGTTCATATAGTGATTTGGTCTGTGCTCCTTTTTGAGGCCATGCAATCTGTGCATTTCACTTTCTTGTCCGGTGGTTTGTTGGTCTGTTCTTGCTTTTTTGGATACATTGAATCATCATATTATTAATGCTTTGTCATTACAGGATAATACTACTGATTTTGTACAACATTTATGTTGAGAGAGGGATGATACTGTGTGACTTTCCAGTACAGTGATTATTATGGGAAGTACTTTGGAAGATACTTCCAAGGAAGGAAATAGACTGTTAACCAGCATGAAATGACTAATGAACAAGTATTTCAGATTTTATCAAACATTCCAAGAAATTCCAGTGTTTTGTCATATATTGTAAAGCCCTTAAGACTTATGTCAACCAAGGTATGGTTCTAAGGGGCCTAATAAACTATTTAGATACTAGTATTGGGACTGAGAATACTGTTTTCATGAATAAGTGGAGGGCCACCCAAACAACGCTTCACATATGTTTTTACAAACACGTGTTGACTGTCATGAGACAGGGTTAGAATCTATTATTGTTCAAGTGTTAGAGTCTAGAAAAATAGTTAATAGCTTTAAAAATGCTGACAATTTTCATCTTATGTACAATGATTATAAGAAACAGATACTCTCTTAATAAGGAACTTGAAAATAGAAAGTTAAAAAAATATAAGAGGGACTTGAATGATTACAAGACCAAGGTGGCATTCATTTGAAAACATCAGATACATAACATTAGATTTGTTAGATCTCAGAATTGTTCTAAAAATATATTTCTAGTTCTAAAAGGAAAAGAGGGGTGACCATAAAAATAAGCCCATTCGGAAGTTTCCAGAATCTACTCCTAACTTTTCATCTACTACTGACACTGATATAGAGTGCAATGAGAATATGCCTAGTAGCAAAAGGTCGAATAACGTGACGACTGCAGCTTCCCAATTAGATATCAATGACAGAGCAAGGAAAATTGTACCCGATGAAATAGTGACTTCATTCAATTACCTTTTACAAGGACAAATGCAGAAAATGATGCTGACTTGATTGCTGGCCTTAGTGATATTACTCCATCAGAGTATGCTGTTTCATTGGCAAATAAGGGGTTAACTTTTATACCACATTTGTGTGTCTTATACCAAATCCACTGAGGAAATTCAGGACTTTTGCAAGTTACTTAATTTACAATATTGGTTGCATATTAAAAAAAACAGCACAATGAAGCTGAGACAGAAATGATATCTTTTAATTTAGAAAGTCTGGCTTCATACCTTCTTTTCACCCTATTGTACATAAATTTCATCAGCGCATTTTAGATGACCTATATTAACAAAAATAATTTATTTATAAGAATGTTTCTTGCAACCATTCAGTTGTGAGCAGGATGTCCTTATTACTTTGATATCACAATCTGATTTTTTTTGTTATCCTGTTAGTCAAGGGAGAAGCAGTGGGTGTTGAGATAGAAATTCTTACACTCAGGAAGGTCTGAATCAATTTAGTAAGGTGTTCTTTATCATCACGTTTATGCGGACTCTGTTGATTATTTAAAAAAAAACATTGATGAATCTGTTTATGCATACATGGAATAAGGCATAATTAGTAGTGACTTGCTAAGACAGTTACAGGTTGAATATCAACAGGATCAACAGTTTGTATTACCCAAAAACACATACAGAAGAGATGTATGGTTTTGCGAGCTGGATACCTTAGTGAGCCGCTTTCTGCATTTTTGGAAATTACATTTAAACCGATTAGAGCTAGAATTCGATATACTGCTCAATTTTGACTCTTTTGCAGAATCTTTATGTAGAACAGGATACACAGTTATGTAGTTTGGATATTGAATCTCTTCATACACATATTCCTGATTATAAGCATATTGAAGCTGTGAGATACTATTTGGAAAAAAAAAAAGATCTTTAGCTGCTGATCTCAACGATTTTTTGTTGGCACTGTTAGAGTTGGCATTGGTTTCAAACGTATTCTATTTTGATGGCAATTGTTATCATCAAAGGAACGGCCTATTATGGGGGCAACAGTTGCTCTGAGATATCACCATTTATTTATGGGCTATTTTCAGGTGAAAATTATGTATAATAGTAATTTCAACTTATTTCTATCCTATATTGATATGTGAAGACGCTATTTGGATGACTGTTGGTTGATGTGGAAAAGCCACATAGACCTTTTGGAATAATTTGTCTCATATTAGAAAGACAATGTTTTTTTTATTTAAAATGCATGTATAGTTACCATGAAGAATGTATGAATTTCTGGACATTATGAAAACCCTTTACTATTCTTGGCATCTAGTTGCCATCCAGAACATGTTAAAAATAATATTCCTTTTTCATAATTTTTAAGGTTGAAAAGAATTTGTAGTAATTATACTAGGTATAATTTGGAATGTTCTGACCTTGATAATAGGTTAATATATAGCAGTTATTCTAATCGGTACATCTCTTTGGCTATTACTAAGATTAACAACATAGATCTGCTCTATATACCATAATAGTTCTGTTAGTCATCACAAGATAATCATATGTAAGTTAATGTATGGCACTAATTCATTCAAATCCAAGTCTGTTATACAAGATCATTGGCATCTGTTGCTTAATGATACTTTTTTTCTACTATAGTCACACCACAATGTAAATTTTCTTACAAACAAGGAAAAATCATGGAATAATTTTAGCTTTGCATAATGTTACAGTCTTAAAAAAATCAGTTGATAAATCTGATTTAGTGTGCTCCTTTCTTTGTGGGAAGTGTACTTTTTCTTCGAATGTCTGTCACACTAAGCATTTTACTTCAATTAACAAGGGAATTTTTTTTTATATCAAACTTTTTACCTGTAGTACACAATGTGGGATTTATCAAGGGTCTGCTCCTGTCGAGCTTTATGTTAGACAAACTAAAAACATGTGGAAACAAAAAAATTATATAATCTTAGCTTTATTCTTTGTCACAAGGATAGGAGTGCATTATTTAAGCACAGTCTCAAACATAAGCATGCACATTTTATTTGTATTGGCATTAACCAGGTAAATATAAAAGGAGTAGATAAATCTTGTTGGCAAACAATATCAGACAAAAAGCAAGATAAAAGGCTATTTATAGCCCAGGACTATAAGAATCTATATAATTATGTTTCTTTTTGGGTCTTGAATATTTATTTATGGAGTTTGGGATAAAATATTGGTTATATAAAATATAATATATATTTGGGATAATTCATTAGATATGTTTTATTATATTCATAGAATTGTATTGTCCTTTTTGCTGAAGAATCATTTAATTCATTGATGTCACATGGTAAGGAAGATGCTTATTTAAATGTTTTAATATACTATTTTCTATGCGCTGAAAGACTCTGGTGTATTATTAGAGAAACTGTGAGCTGCTGTTTGAGTTTCCTCTAGAGAATAAAGTGTTTCTTAGT
>NC_056750.1:142779591-142869591 GCF_019279795.1 Protopterus annectens
AACAGGCTTTGTACTATGAGACTGGAGGACTGCAACAGTTATCCAACCTCACAAAGGTGAACCATCAACTGACCCTGGAAACTTCACCCTCATTAGTCTGACTAGTCAGATGTAAAGCCATGGAATGAATTATTATGGAAATGATCAACAAAGACATAGGCAACCTCTAGACACTGGACACAACCCAGCTTGTCTTTGTCAGGGGAAGGTTATGTCTACTAAATCTAGTGACCTTCTTTGAGAAGGTGACTAAGGCAATAGTTGAAGGGAAAATGGTGCATACCGCCTACCTGGACCTAGCTAAGATGCTTGATGCAATACCCCACTCAGGTATAGTTGGCAAATTCACCAATATGGGCATAAACCTATATATAATTCACTGGTTTGCTGGCTGGCTCACAGACAGGACCCAGAAAGTCAGGATTATTGAGACTACCTCCACTAAGAGACCATTCACCAGTAGGGTACCTCAGGGTTCTGTGCTGGGACCGCTAATATTTGGCATCTGTTTCTCAGAGGCTAATGTCAAGGACCATTGGCTGAACAAGTTCACAGATGACAGCAAATTGGGAGCTATCATAGATTCCCCCATGATACAAACATCTTACAAAAGGGTCTGACATGGACAAATGACTGGTGCCAAAGTCATGGATTAAAACACAATACCAAGAAATGGCCACCCAGGTTAATTACTCAATTGATAAGACACCCCTAAGAGTTGACCCAGTACTTAGGAGTCTGAGAAAATATGTAGACAGTAATCTGTCCTTTGACCAACATGTGGCCAAGGTTGTAACAAAATCATTCTATGTTGCCCAGCTTACAAGTAACAGCATGGCATCCAGGTCCAAGGAAGTCATAGTGAACTTTATTTGGCCCCTATCCGACCATCACTGAGTATAATAAACTATTCAGCATGTACTTAACCAGACACGTGCAACAGCTGGAATGCCCACAAAGGTTCCTTACCAGGAGAATCCAGGGTATAAACACATTGTTCTGTAAGGATCACCTTAAAGACCTGTCTACTATACTCTGTCTCCTACAGGTTACTGAAAGGCAACCTATGGGTGGCATGCAAGGCTTCCTTGAATCCAGCTCTGATGGACCTTTTGCACATGTGCAAAATGAACAGCATCAGAACCACTAGATCCAATGATTTAAATTTTGCTTGCAACATAAGCAGGGAATGCTGGTAAAACAGATGTGTCTCAGAGGATCCCCATGCTCTGGAACAGGCTTCCCATCCATGTGAAGCAGTTTCCATTCCTAACCTTATTTAAACATGACCTTGACCAATGGATGGGTAATTGGAAATTCACCCTGGGTCTGGCCTCCATGTCTCTGACAGACAGTGGTAGACAGCAACTATGCCCAAACTAACATACCCCCATGACATAACCTTTAGAAACTTCATAACTAACATAACTCCTCCTTGTAAATGCGCATGACACATAGGGACACAACCGAGTTGGGCTGCGTAACTAAGCTTATAAAGGCCCTGGTGGTCATTAGCCTAGTATTAAACTATGAACTTTTGAACTTCTGCAGAGTGTATTTCTGTTTATTGCACATTTCACTCTGTTTGTACGCCCCACTATACAAGGAAACGGGCAATTATTCAATTAAAAATCACAATGTATTGCTGCTTTACAACCTGAGACATGACTGAAAATGGTCTCTGGACCAGTCCACTTACCCAGTTAACAAAAGTAAATAAAGAATTTATATAAGATACACAGATTACAAGAGAAAATTGCTAAACAGAGACACAGTCTTTTACAGGACACACTACAAACTTCACTAAAGATCCTTCCTCATATAACTCTGACCTGACACATGTATACAGCAATGAGAATCCAACAAACGAAGTGAAGTGCCATTAACGCTATGTCTTGTATGTTTGATACACTTAATCAGGACTCAAGAAAAGGGGAATAAGTTACAAATATAAAGAACGAGGAGGAAAGAGAGTCCAAGAAAAGCCTATATATAAGAAAAATGGTGATCATGGTGGGTTGTCACCTCCTGTTTCAACTGTTGGTTCTGTGTGTTTGATCGTAAGTTCATTATATGAAATGCGTACTTAGGAATGTTGTTTTGCTGAACTGCCTCATAGGATTTGTTTTGCAGGATTGATATGCAATGGGATGTGGAATTTTGCCCTTTCCATACTGTTTTGCAATCTCAAAGTTATATATGTAATTAGCAGGCATGTGGAGTGTTGCAGAATGGCTTATCCCCATGCATAAAATACTGTTTTATATATAAAAGTGGTCCCACTTCACAAGGGCGGTGCCTCCACCGACCCTGGAAATTACCGTCCCATTAGCTTGACAAGCCTTATCTGCAAAGCCATGGAGAGGATCATAATGGAACTCATAAATAAAGACATAGGGAACTTGCAGACTTTGGATCCAACCCAGTTTGGCTTTGTCAAAGGCAGATCATGCCTTTTAAACTTGGTTGACTTTTTCGAGACAGTCACCAAGGCCATTGATGAGGGAAAGGCAGTCCATACAGCCTACCTTGACCTGGCAAAGGCCTTTGACACAATACCCCACTCAGGTATCATCGAAAAACTCATCAGCTTGAATGTAAACCCATACATCACAAGATGGGTTGCAAACTGGCTAAGTGACAGAACCCACAGGGTCAGAGTTGCTGGAGCCATGTCAGACTCAAAGCCTGTCACAAGTGGTGCCCCACAGGGCTCGGTCCTGGGTCCACTCTTGTTCGGCATCTACTTTTCTGAAGTACAAGCAAACACAGGAGGGTTATGGCTGACAAAGTTTGCAGATGACTGCAAACTGGGCCATAGTCGAAAACACATCTGACACAGATATCCTTCAGAAGGGCCTCACAGAAACGGATAACTGGTGCCAGAGCCATGGCCTAAAGTTAAATGCCAAGAAATGCATAGTCATACCCTTCGGGAAAAACAAGGTTACCCCTAGCTACCATATAGGTGGCAATCCACTGAGCACAGAAGAAGTCATCAGGGATCTGGGGACCCAGGTTGACAGTAGCCTTCGCTTGACACTCATGTTGCTAAAGTAGTTAGGAAAACCTTCTACATTGCCCACCTGATCATGAAGGGATTCACATCTAGATCAAGGGAGGTCATCGTCCCCTGTACTCATCACTCATTAGACCTATGATTGAGTACAATGCCCCATTCGAATGTATCTGACCCGACACCTGCAGCAGCTGGAAAGGCCCCAAAAGTTCCTCACCAAAAGGATAAAAGGTCTCAAAAATATGTCTTATGCTGCCCGACTGAAAGAACTCCAGCTCTATTCAGTCTCATACCGCTTGCTCAGAGGTGACCTGTGCCTGACATATAAGGCCATGTCAAACCCTGATTTGATGAATATGCTTCACCTCAAAAAAATCTAGATCCCTCAGAACCACAAGGGCGGGAGACTTAAACCTTGACACGGTTATTAATAGAACGTGCTGGAGGGACAGATTCATCACCCAGAGACTCCCTATGCTGTGGAACAAAATCCCGGTACATGTGAGGCAGAGCACCTCGCTGGCCTTGTTCAAAAGGAATCTTGACCAATGGATGGGGGATCGCAGATATACCCCAGGGATTACTTCAGTGTCACTGCTTGACAGAGGCACAGCAAAATAATAGGCATAGTTTTATTCAAACTAAAGGGGTGGCGACAGCCAAATAACTATGGGCTAGGCTTATAAATGCCCTTGGGCAGATAGCCTAGTATGAACCTATGAACCTATGAACCTATAAAAAAATGTGTGTGTGTGTGTGTGTGTGTGTGTGTGTGTGTGTGTGTGTGTGTGTGTGTGTGTGTGTGTGCATATGCGTGTGTGTGTATATACACACGTGTGCACGCATGTGTGTACGTGTGTGTGTGTGTGTGTGTGTGTGTGTGTGTGTGTGTGTGTGTGTGTGTGTGTGTGTGTGTGTGTGTGTGTGTGTGTATTATTGATAATGATGAAAACATCCAAATCCCAATGTTTAAAAAGAAAGATCGACTTTTTAAATGGCAACACACTACTGTGCATGTACCAACTGATAATACCAGTGCATGCAAATCCTTTAAAAACAAAAATGGTTTAGAATATTATTTTTGTGGATGGCAAACCCCCTTGCACTCTCCATGTGGGGGGCTGCACCTCTCATACACCTCTGCTAATTATATATGTTAACCCCAATCTGGGGAGAGAGCGTATTTCCCTAGCTCATGAATTGTGCTATCTCACACACCTGCCAATCATTTCTTTAGCTGATCAATTTTTTCCCGCTAAACAGATGCAACCATAGAGATTAGAGATTAGAGATTAGAGATTAGAGATAGAGATAGAGATAGATAGATATCATTCTGTAGAGCCTTTTCTTTTCTAGTTAGACTTTTCTAACTTGGATCCGGCTGTGCCAAGAAATTCGGTACAGTTGTTTTCCACAGCAGTAGTAGTTAGGAGATGAGCTCTTCAGCCAACCAAGGGAAGGCAAATTTTAAAAACATGAAAGCAATAGTAGGAGCACTATCATGGAACATAGGTTCCGCAGACCACTACATCTTCATGTCAAAAAACACAGATTCACATAATGCTCTGTTTTTCTCCCACTCCACGAAAAATGGTATATGGTTGAGTTAGCCCATGTTATGAGCAGATATGATTGTGCTAGCATTTCTCAGATACTTGGCAATACCAATAAAATATTAAGCAGCATTGTTGATTCCTAAATACATCTATCTACATATTCCCAGAATGGCTGTATTCCTTGCATGTCTGTACTAAACTGCTACAGTCAATGTTACATTTTTTGCCAATGTCCCCTGCAGTCACAGCTATTGGATTCTATTCCCATGCCTGCCAACTAAGGCATGAAGGATGTCTAGTTTATGTACTCTACACAAACATGCCTCTCAAATGTCACAATTTCATGTAATGTAATTAGAACTGCCTAATCGGTCTGTCACAGGATTACCAGGAAAAATGATTACCTGGAATGCAATGTATTACTAAATCCACTTACAGAACACCTTGGTAGTTATAAAAGTCCACATTATGTGAAAGTGTTCTGTGTAGTTGTGTACCTGCATTTGTTATTGCTCAGTCCATACTGACCAATGCTAACAGCTTGAGAGGTATGCATGTGCTACATCAGCTATAGGAGAATTGTAGTCACTGTACTCAAAACCTGGCATTACACACCTGTAGAGTATTTATTATCAGTGTTTTCAGGGATATAGTCTGCATTGTCAGTAATGGATTGTCTCTCTCTCTCTCTACTCACCCCTTATCTTCATTAATTTATTATTGTTCTTTATTATTATTATTTAATATAAACATTTATTTTTAAACTAACTATATTTTTGCAAAATGTGATATATATTATTGTGTTTTATTATGATTCAATATTAACATATTTTATTAAACTGTTTGTTGGACTTATAGTTTACTTGTTACTGGCATGCTGTTAGCATAATGACTGTTATGTTATTTACTGTTGTGTTACACATAATATAGATTAATATGTATTTGGATTAATTAAACTGATGTTCCATTCTGTTAATACTAACAATGGTTTGGTTATTAGTAACCTTAACTTATTGGTATACCTGATTTACCACAACACTTCAAGGTAGACCAGTTCTGGCTAATCCGCCTTCCTTGCCTCAACCGGCTGTGGCACCGGGTTCCAGCACATCTGGGACCCAGGCCAGTGGTACCCCCTCTGCTGCCCCTGCACTACCTGCAGCATTGGGTAGTACCGCCCCACAGGATGGGACCTGGCCCCGGCCCCCTCTGGGAGTGCTGGTGGAGGGGGAGTTGTCACCCAGGATGAGCTGCCAGTCTCGGTGCACAGGATAGTCTGCAGTGGGTTTGACCACCACCAGCACCAGACTAAGGGCATGCTGGCCAACCTGATGGGATAGCCTCACCCCAATACCCGGCCTCCAGCACTGCCACCCCCATGGCAGTGAAGAGCCACTGCTGCCAGTCCCATGGGTGGGGATGTGAGTCACACTGTTACCCACTGGAGGCACATGGGACTTCAATTCCACAACACCCTCCCTATCGAAGGTGTTCACCCCCTCATGTGTCACACACTGCCCATGTTTGCTGTCTTGTCTGTCTGCAAATGCATCCTCATCTACCCAATTTACCTCCCCCACACATACCTATGTCCCTTCTCCAACATTTCACTTTCACTTTAAAAAAAAAAACAAATGGACACCTGTCCCAAAAAAAGATTGGCCAATACTTACCTCTCCATTTCACACACATATCCACTGGACACACGTATTTTAGTCCACTTGGCTTGACAATGCAGTTATGCTGTCCTCACCCCTCTCTCTGGGGTTGAGAGTTCAAGGTCATGTACAAATTCTGTCAAAGTGCACAGTTGTTGCTGTACAAGAAATAGATAGCTATGGTTCTTTCCTACACACTTCCTGCACATCCCTACCTGCAATTCACTATGTTTTCCCCCCTGCTTGCACCCCATTTTGCCACTTTCCTATCTCCCCATTTTTCTTTTCTTTATATTTTTAAGGCTGTTGCTGCCCTATGCGCCATGTTGCGCAGCTTCGCTAAGCTCAGCTAAATAGAGTTATTTTGATGAAATGTGTTTTTAAACTTGTAATACACACTTACAAAATAAACACCTGTCCCATATTTTGAACCCAAGAATATTGCACCTGCAGACCACTGCATTAACCTGCCACACCACACAACTCTTAATTAACGCAGGTGGTTTAAACAAAACATAGTAATTGCCAGTTACAGTCATTAAGCATGTTTCAGCAGAGCTACGTGCCGTGCCATGCAAACCTGATTAAAAAGTAATGGAAAAACTGGGAGTGTACCTTGGACTCTGGTGCAATAGTACACCTCTAGAAAGCCAAAGACATAATAATGGATGTAAGTGAGGCCTGTGATAGCAGGTAAATGTGCCCTTCATCAGCAGTATGTAGAAAGACACATGCTAAGCATTAATGGCAAAATACATGTTCAACTGGGACCCTGGTACAAAAATACATCCATATAAAGCCATGTACATACTGATGGATGTAGAGAATGTATGTCACAGCCTGCATATGTGCACTTATATCTTGCAAATACACCTGCTGTAGCAGTGACTCTAACTCAGTCTGTTATTCACCTTCTGAACAGTACATTTTGCCACACACAGTCCTGGGTTCAAATCCAGTGATATGTAGAAGTGAATGTACAGTATTGTGAAGGCAGCAATTAATGACCGAGTCATGCACTCTTTATTCACACAATGCATTTCAAATGACATGTCTGGTTTTCACTAATGGAAGTCTCAGGCCTGCACGTAGGAAAACACTTCACATATCCCTATAGCAAAACTATATGTGCGTAAAGTGTCATGTCATACATTAATATGATTTCACCAAGAATGTCAATGCAGGTACTAATATCAGAGTACACCACACAATCCTTCCAAAACCACTGTGCAGATTATCACAGCTGTACAGCTAACATTCACATTGGAAGTCCCTGCTTGTAACAAGGCCTGCCTTCATACATGCTACAAATTACTACCAGACTGTAACATGTGACCTGGCAGTTGCCCAGATGGTGGTCATATTCTTATATTTATGCCCCATCTTACTCAAGGGCACACCAAACATGTTGCCTAGTACTCTGTTAGTGATACCTTTGACTAACATACTTACCTTAAATGCATGCCTTAATTAGAGTGGAAAGGGTAGCCAAACTGAAAAGTTATTTAATGACAGTCTTGTACTTACTGGTGCTGCCGAATGCAGCTCTGTTTTGGTGCCTTGCTAGAATAAACGTCTGAAACAGTTAACTTGTTTAAGTCTGTGTAGTACTATTAAAATAGCGTGTCTATGTAACAGATGACACATGCAATACAATACAGTTTGCTGTTTTAGATCATACTTTTCAAACAGCATGAAAATGTTCTCCAGTATACAGATCTAACAGAAAATCTGGTTTAGCATCATACACTTTTAATGTCTTTTTTATATGTTCTTTTGTACCATCCAGATCTTGTCCATGAAACAAAATGTTGTTGTTTAATACCTTTGAAATTTGCAGTCTGTTACTTTGGTATTTTCAGATGTCATACAGTCCTTATCAGCATTTTTCTTTAAGCTGTACCAGACTCTAAACATGCGTATTACATTACAGCTAAATTACGTTTAATTTTTAGCTAAAAACAGTTTAACCATTTAATATATAATAGCAAACAAAAATATGCATGCATCTAAGTGACTATATTTTCCTACATATATTATAGCAAACAAAAGTGTGCATGAATCTAACTAGCAAACAGAGGTCTGCCTGCATTTATTCTACTAAACAAAAGTATATATGTCTAAATATATATATAGAACACTCACTCTGCTTCTACAACAAGGCTGACACAGCTCACACAGTTACTCCTACAGCTTGTTGTCTTCTATTATGTTCACACTCTCTGCCTGTGTCTATTACCTGCAGCTGCAGCCTGTAGCACACACACCTCTATGTAAAAGTTTCTGCTACAGACCTACACTCTGTGACAATGTAGTCTCCTCACCCCAGGAATGTCCAGCACAACATATCAGAAAGGGGCTCTAATCTACATGAAGGGCTTATATATTGTACAGTGGTTGCGTGTCATTGGCTGATGACTGTGCAAAATCAGCTGTGTTTGCTGCAATTAGCATTTCAGACCCACAGACTGGTTTAGAGGCAATCACCTGCTGATGAGAAGCAAGTTTGAAAGGGAAGCAGTTGGCTATGGGGAACCATTCTGTATGAGACTTTCCTCACACAGAGCACACTTTTGTGAAAACTTTACTATCACCACATATCAACAGGGGAGTACTGCACTTTATCAGCTATGTAACTGTTGTTCTGCACAACAGGATGCAGATGGGTGAACAGACATACGGGGATTAGGGGTTACAGCATTAAGCCTGTCTTAGACCTGTGATAGTGACCTGTCATTGATCTCCTGCTGTCTTATACCTACACAGGACGTATAATACATCAAGGGTGCATTGTCATCTGTCATTGTGGCATACTGGTCTTATTGGACTGTCCCTTTAAAGTGCTTGTAATAGCACACTGCTATTTGTGTGGCACTGTTCTTATGGCATATTGGGGATGCCCATAGGGGACACACCACAGTAGACTCGAGTGTTAGGTGTATGATCATACAGCAGTAGCTGTCATGACACACACAGGAATACCTGACTATTGCTACTGTCTCAGTTGTATTCACACACTTAGTATGTTTGCACACTGAGGAGTATGACATGTGAGCAAGCAGTGGATAGTGCCAGCCATTTTGCCCTTGCTGTATCTCTACATAGTCTACATCCATGTATGTGATCCTGTAATCTGGTCCCCTTTTGTTGTCTTTCAGGAATCATGTACCCTAGATGCCATGCACCCTTCTCTGATGCAGAAAATGAAATTATACTGGAAGGACTAATAAAACATCATCACATCCTAGTGTTTCTAGGCTTGCCCCACTCCTGGCTGCTGCATTTTCCCTGCTGGTAGCGTTTGTGCAAGCAACCCTTCTGCCAGTATACATCCCCCAGCATCAGTCTCCTGCTATATTCCTGAGGCCCAGAGTCAATCCTGAATTCTGATACCTACTCCTGAGATTGGAAAGAGACTTGTCTTCCCCATGTTTTACTGCCTTGAGATGCAGGAATTATTTATTTGAAACAAGCAACCCTTCTGCCAGTATACACCCCCCCCCAGCTTCAGTCTCCTGCTATATACCTGAGGCACAGAGTCAATCCTGAATTCTGATACCTACTACTGAGATTGGAAAGAGACTTGTCTTCCCCAAGGTTTACTGCCTTGAGATGCAGGAATTAGTCATTTGAAACAAGCAACCCTTCTGCCAGTATACACCCCCCAGCTTCAGTCTCCTGCTATATACCTGAGGCCCAGAGTTAACCCTGAATTCTGATACCTACTCCTGAGATTGGAAAGAGACTTGTCTTCCCCATGTTTTACTGCCTTGAGATGCAGGAATTAGTCATTTGAAACAATCAACCCTTCTGCCAGTATACACCCCCCAGCTTCAGTCTCCTGCTATATACCTGAGGCCCAGAGTCAATCCTGAATTCTGATACCTACTCCTGAGATTGGAAAGAGACTTGTCTTCCCCATGTTTTACTGCCTTGAGATGCAGGAATTAGTCATTTGAAACAAGCAACCCTTCTGCCAGTATACACCCCCCAGCTTCAGTCTCCCGCTATATACCTGAGGCCCAGAGTCAATCCTGAATTCTGATACCTACTCCTGAGATTGGAAAGAGACTTGTCTTCCCCATGTTTTACTGCCTTGAGATGCAGGAATTAGTCATTTGAAACAAGCAACCCTTCTGCCAGTATACACCCCCAGCTTCAGTCTCCTGCTATATAACTGAGGCCCAGAGTCAATCCTGAATTCTGATACCTACTCCTGAGATTGGAAAGAGACTTGTCTTCCCCATGTTTTACTGCCTTGAGATGCAGGAATTAGTCATTTGAAAGTATGTACAAATAATCCTACTGTTTTAAACTGTAATAAAATCCTGTCTTAGTTTGTTTAAGTGAGCATTCCCTGCAGGACTATCAGCAGCCATAGTCTCTCTTTATAATACTTCCTGCCTGTTAGAATTAATCCTCCTACATTGTCTCTACACTCACATTCCCTATTCCCTTCTTAACCTCTTACCTAAAACTCTCCCCCCTGCTTGTAAATTACATATCCATTTTTCTCACCTCTGCCACCCCTAGTCTCTCTAAAACCCTTTTTGGTAGATCCTACTTACCTTACCTGCAATAACCATTTTTAGGCAGTGGATCTACCTATTTCTCCTTCACTTACCTTGCTCCTGCATATCAGTCTTTACACCTATTATGACTCCTTACCTCTGTTACTCCTGAACCTATTTCTTTATCTCTGAATCAGCCCTTAGTCAGCTCTCCTTTCACTCTGCTATCTTAAGCTCTCAACTCCTGGGTACCTTACATTAGGCTTAACTCCCTTTTCACTGATTGTTCTCCTTCAAAACCTGTCTTCATGTCTGAACCTGCTCCGTTCGCCCTGCGGGCTCACTCCACTCCCCTAACCTACCCCCAAATCCCACCCACCCCCAGCGGTCCTACACTTATACTTCCTAAACCACACCCATGCACTCATCCAACCAATCAATCACCCCAAACAATTTAATCCACTTAGCCACACCCTCCTCCTCTAACTCTCTCTACTTATAGTGCTGTTCTCCCAAATAGCACTACTCCTCCTGCTACCTAAGTCTCTCCCACTCCTACCAGTCCCTCATTATCTTATCCCACTCAACCTCCTTTGTACTTGTACAGTTATATATAACAATATGCAAACTACAATAAAAGTTATCCTAACCAACTTAATACTCTTAACAATATTTTTACCTGTCCTGACCTCAGCCTATCTCTTAACCTATTTTGAAAAGTCCAATCTCTTCCACCACAACCTCCCTCCACAACAAACAACCACTCTTGATATCTCCCACTCCTATACACACATTAACATCATCTCCACTCCCTGATTTATGTCACCTCAATACCATCGATGCACACACATTAAGTACAACAACCTTTTAATAAAAAAAAGGAAACTTGTAATTAACTATTCACACAACCCAATAACTAAACCACAAAGCCCTACCTTAAAGGATGGGGACATACACCCTAATCCTGGCCCAACCATTGCATCTATAGTAAATATTTACTGCACAACTCCCACAAACCTGCCAACCTTGACCAAATTCTCCAACTCCTTACTTGGATCAATAACAAAATTGCCCACCTTCATGCTCTCCTTGATAGTCACTCCTTCGACATTTTCTGCCTTATAGAAACATGGTTAAAACCTGGAACTAAGGATAATGAAATTATCCTCCCTGGCTATAACATATTGAGACAAGACCGATTAAAACATAAGGGTGGGGGAGTAGCACTCCTTTATAAAAATGGCCTACAGATCTCCTCTATAAATGAAAACCCACCTTTGGACTGTAGTCCTCATCTCCAAACTTCAAATCAACCCTAACAAATCCCTTTATGTGATCTGTATCTACCTACACCCCCCCCCCCCCCGGTAATAACAACACTATAATAGAAGATATTCTTAGCTGGGTGTCTTCAACTTACCCACAAGAAACAATAATACTAGGTGACTTTAACACTGACTGGAAAACCTTCAACACTAATAACCCTTCCTCACATATTAATCTCCATGGCTTTATTCAAACTATCACCTCGACTACTAGAATCAACAGACGAACCAAAAAAGAGGGCACCTTAGACTGGATACTTATAAATAAACACCCACATACTTATAATGTAGGAACCTTAACAGATGATCTAAGTGATCATACTCTAACTTATATTATGAGACAAAAGAATGACATCTCCAACACCCCTACCTACAGGATTTCATGAACAAAGAAACACTTTAACCCTGTACTATTCCAAAATGAACTCAATGCATGTGACTGGAAACCTCTAAAAATACTCCCACTAGATGAGGCTGTCAAATATTTTAACTCTAAATTTCTAGCAATCCTAGATGTGCGTGCACCTAAACGATCTATTAGAATAAACTCCAAACCAGCCCCCATGGCTTACAAAAGAGACTAGACAAAAAATTCTACTTAGAAACAAAGCTTGGGCTAAATGGAGAACTAACAGAACTTCCCCTGAAGAACAAACATTTAGACAGCTAAGAAACATAACTAAAAAAGCTATACTCTCTGACAAAAAGAACTACTATTGTAAGCTACAACAAACACACCAAAAGAATCCACATAAATTTTAGACTAACATCAATAGGCTTCTCAACCCTGGTCACTCTAGCACACCGTCCCCTCAAGATGCTGATCATAATACCCCACATCAAATAGCCAACAACTTCAACACCTACTTTACAGAAACCATACAATCCCTAGCTAGCCAGCTTTCCATTGATAACACAAGGCTCCCTTCCTCTTTAGCTGATTCTTTACCAACATTTAAATTTCAACCTATCTCAACCACTTTCATCTACAAAATCTTACTAAAACTTAAGCCTTGCACTACTTCAGCTGACCAGTTACCTTCTGAATATTTGCAAATAGCAGCCAAAGTTATAGCCTTTTCCATATCCATCCTACTTAACAGAACCATTAATGAAGGAATCATTCCAGACATCTGGAAAATCTCCCACATCATCCCCCTACATAAAAGTGGCAAATCCAATGACTACTCTAATTACAGACCAACAGCTCTACTATCACCTTTAGCAAAAGTCATGGAAAATGCATTCACCACCAGCTATTAGACCACCTAACTAAACACGACATACTGGCTAAGTACCAGCATGGCTTTAGGCCATTTCATAGCACTACCACCGCTCTACTATCTTTCACTGACTCCATTTATAAGAACCGTAATAACAACATCCTCTCTTCTGCTCTCTTCATTGACCTTTCAAAGGCTTTGGATATGGTTAATCATCCTCTGCTTATAAATACTCTTGAACTTCTTGCTCTAGATACCCCAGCTATACAATGGTACAAGTCTTACCTTAACAATAGGCAACAGGCAGTTCTCTGGGAAAATAAACTAACATCCCACCTGCCAGTCACCCTTGGAGTCCCTCAGGGCTCCATTTTAGGACCTCTTCTTTTTTCACTATTCATCAATGACCTTCATGTAGCAGTCCCTGAAGCCACCTGCATTCAATATGCCAATGATTCCACACTTGTATGTTCTGCCAACTCCATTTCTGAACTACACTCTCTAACTCAAAAAGTATTCAACTCAGTAGAAGATTGGTTCCTGAAACGCTGCCTCCTTTTGAATGCCAAAAAAAACAAGCACCTACTCTTTACTCCTACCAATAGGTCCTCTCCTACAGACTTCTCTATTAAATCTAACAATGGTACCCTCATCTTTCCCGATCCTACCACCAAACTATTAGGAGTCACAATTGACAACAACCTTAACTTCGATAACCATATAAATAACACCAATCAAACAGTGAACAGAAAAATGGGCTCCTTATATAGAATCAAACCATTCTTAACTCCTATAGCTAGAACCACCATTGTCCACTCTCACTTAATCTCAACTCTTCTCTATGCTTCTCCTATTTATACTAATCTAAAGAAAATAATCTTCTCAAACTATCAAACTCCTATAACAATATTGCCAGATTTGCCACTGGCAATTCATTTCGAACACACCACTGTCTGAATCTAAAGCAGCTAGACTGGCTTGAACTCCCTAACATGCTAACTTTTTCCCAACTAACCATTGCTCATAAAATCTTTTACCAACCAAATAATGCTCCAATACTTGCTAACCTCATTACCCCTTATAATAATCTTAATTCCCTACGCTCTTCGAGTAAACTACTTGCTAGCATAAGTAAGTCCAATAACTAGTCAGGTGACAGCCTTTTCCCCAATACTGCTGGGAAACACTGGAACCTTCTACCTATTGATCTCATTCTACTACCTTCACTGTCACTCTTTAAGCAAAAACTCAAGTCACCTGAAATCGCACTGGCTATGTCCCTGCACTAACCCTGATTAATCTACTACCTTTCCTATTTTTATCTTCATACTGCCTCTGGATACACAATCATACTCTACATACCCCTCTGTATGCTAAAAACTGGTAATTGTAAAACATATATAACCACAAGTATATATGTTAACTAGCAATGAACTCTAATGTATCTCTCTTATCAAATGATCACATGACTGTTATAATACTTTATACTCAACCTTCTTAGTATTGTACTTTTTAAACTCCTTCTTTTTATTCTAAATACCTCTTACTTTATTTGTTATACAATTGTATATTATATTTTGTGCTATGTTGGAGCTTTTCTCCCCAGGCCTCTACTGAAAATGGAAATATATCCAGTTGGACTAGCTCGGTCAACAAATGTAAAATAAAAAATAAAATAAAATAAAATAGTGTCCAGGGGGAGGCAAAACAGAGAACAGCGGGTTGCATTGTGAGCAAACCTTGTCTGTGATGTGAATGGTATGGGCCATCAGGGCAGGACATATGAGCAGGTTCGACACCATGCAACGGACATGATTAATGCTGCACAACGAAGGACAGCAGATGTAGCCAGGGATCGTGCCATCACCAGTGGAGAGCCTGCAGCAGAACAACCACTCATGGCCACTGAGGAATTCCTGGTGTACCTAGGCACACACGACAGTATCCTGGCATCCATCACACCATACATCATGGAGGTAGGTTCCACAGTTTCCACAGCAGTGGAGCATGCAGATAGGCTTACTGTTGTCAGCATTGTAATACTGTAGCAGTCAGTGTGACAGGCTATACATGCCTTTGTATGTGTGTGTCAGGTCTTTGTTCTTTGGGGTGGTTAACCTCAGCTGTACTCTCATACTTAGAATGTGACCAATACAACAAGTAACACAGTAGCTATTGTAAATGTGAGACATATGGATGTATTACCCTGTGTTGCAACATGCATTGGTACTGACATTACCTCACCCTCAACTTTTCAAAGGTCCGTCAGGTATTGTCCAAGGCCATGGTCCTGCTTCTGGTAAGCATGACACTGTTTTGTTAAGGAACATTTATATTCTTTTAAAGTTAAGGGGCAGAATGATGCCCTATTTAAACATAATTTTGTGCGTAAACAGAGTAGAATATTTTTATTTTCCAGTCTGGAACAGGTACCTAAGGATCTTAGAGGGGGTAATCACAGGAGTATAGTTGAACAAAATGAAACACTTCAGCTGTGACAGTTAAAAGCAGATAAGCCTCCTGGTTTAAATGAGGCAGTTACTCTAAAATGCCTTTTAAAAAACAAAAGGTTGAAATGAAAATAAATTAAGCAGTGAAACGTGTATTTCAATATATTTGTTAAGACAGATGTACTGGGTTTTATGTGTTGTTTTATCAAGTATAGTTTTATATTGATTAATTAACGGGTACATTTTAATGGTCAAGTTTTACTTGATTTACTTGAAGTGATTGTTATAAAAGTTTTGAGTTGAATGTGCATTTTGTTCTGAGGAAGTTTTTTTTGGACGAAAGCGGAGAAGAAAAATGCTTGACTGCTAATCCAGTGGTGGGTCTTTGTTATTATGAATATTGGTGGATTTTTCATACACAATAGTGTAGGTATTCATGTGCCACTTTTTTTCTTTCTTATCACAGGTGACCGGGAAAGGGTGTCTATCCCCTACACAAACTGATGTCAGTGTCTCCTCGGACTCTGATAATGGTGGCCACAGTGAGGCATAGGTAGGGGTATCTGGGGCTGAATCTGTCCCAGAGGTAGACATCTCTCTTCTGCCTCCATTGACACCACACACAGTCATTATGCCCATACATACCCAGTCCCCTGAGGCCACAGATATTGGATAGTCAGTGGGTGGGGACATTGAACAGGAAAGTGTGGCAACTATGGCTCCAGTGAGTGGAGACACTGGCCATAGCCAGAAAACTGGCAAGGTCCCACAAAGGCGGATTGACAGGGGTGCTTGTAGAAGGCCTGCTGTCCATCCACCACCTGCTGCAGGTGTCATATCACAGGTCACTTGACACATGTTTTGGGCTGTCATGGAGGCACAGGCTCATTTTGAATGGAACACCAGATGTATGCTTACAGTTATGGATGCAGCAGTCTGACACTGATGACTGCCTCCACCACATTGGGGACACCCTGGATCGGATGACTGAAGCAGTGGACCGAAGGTGGGCTGAGACAGTATCTGTCTTGGACCACACATTGTCTATGCTTGAACGTGTGGTTGGAGTTAAGCATCAGACTCATGGATGGAGGTCAGCAATCCCATCTGCTGATAGTCCAAGTGGCCATGCACAATCACGCTCCTGTAGTGGTAATACATCCAATGCTACAAAGTGGAGTATGCTGTTCACAACACAACATGGTAGGCCATGGGCTTGTGGTCCTGGGTATTCCTATGAGGGGCACAGTCCCAGCAGACAGCAGTGACCATCAGGTACTAGCACCACTTCTGACCTTGGGCATGGAGGTGCCAGTGCAACTCCTGGCAGAGCCAGTTCCCATGTTCATGGTTGAGACGGTGAACTGTCAACTCTACCATGTATGGTCCAAAGCTGTCCAACAACACACACGTAGGGCTAGCACTGAGCTTGACTGTGTACACGCACACACTCACACACCACTGTCAAATGCAGGTCACCTACAGACACACACAACATCTTTGCATGGTCCATCTTGCCTGTTTCCCTTCCAGACCCATACACATGCTGTCAACTGTTTGGGTCAGCCTAGGACTCATGCACCCCCACACAATACCCTGTGCAAGTGATGATACCTGTGCCACATCCCTTGTCATCCTCGCCATTGATGCAGGGAAATGAAGCTACGTGTCTGATGCACAAAGTGACTATATAAATTAATATGCAATTGTGTAATGCAGTGTTGTTTTGCCATGCCCCATGTAGTGGTTAATGACAGATATTGTATGCTGGCATTGGTCATGAGTACACCACATACTTTTCTGTACCTTATGTTGTATGATGTTGTAATGGGTGTGTAGTTACACAATGACAGGTGTGTCACAGACCTGTTTATGTTTCTATTTTAGGAGTCTGTTGGGATAACCTATGGATACACAGCGGCAATAAAGCAGCACAGGATGGCATGTCTGCACAGCAAAAATATGTCTTCAACAAGGTACAGCACTAGGTTTATATGTGTATAATAGGCTAACAGGAACAATGGCGGGATTCAGCATACTCGTGCATCCCTAATCTGTGAACAGGTCTGCTATCCTTGATAATTGTCACCAGGGTTTTGGGAGCACACACATCTACAAGCTGTGGTGACGGAGATGACCCATCTACACATATCCTGTGTCCAGTACAGACAGTTGCCCAACACCAGTTATGATTGTCATGTTCTGCATCCTTTTTTGTAACCTGCACATGCTGTGTCACAGCAGATGTGTGCTTCACATGCATGGGGGGGTTTGTTTCACATGGGGCATACTGTCTGTGTTATATACCTGTCTCTGCAGCATGTACTATGTATACCATAATGATGTTGTAGGTATGTGGAATGGGTGAGACATGTGTTAGTCCCATCATGAATACACGGGAGGTACAAGTGGGATCCGACACCTCCCTGTATGGAGGCATACACATCCTTTCCCAAGCATTTAGGAGACAGACTACACATGTACAGTCATGACATGGACTCCATATAACAGGTTATCTCACTATGTATTGGTGTACCATGGAACCTGTGTGGCTGCTACAGCTGTATGATATGCCTGTGTATTGACATATCAAGGATGCCATTGCACATATTGATAGGTGTAATGATGGCCACATTCAGTATAGCAGTGACAGTCTGGGATGTGCATGCCCAAACTGTTGGTATAGGTTGTACAACACTGAATGCATCCCCACATCTTACTGACCACTGAGAGTCAAAGGCTACAATGCTCTCTGTGTCCATAACTCCATGTGTAATGGCTCAACTGTGTGAGGATACTACAATATTTTGCAAGGGTGGATGATTTCCCACAGTATAGTATTGTGCAGTCGTTGGCAGTTAGTCTTTGTCAGTGGCTCAGAGAACAACTGACTGTGTCTTAGGCCATCCTGGCTAACTGTTGGTTCTGTATGGGATTCTGTGACACCTACCAAGATGCAGTCACCTGCTAATGTACTCAGTCATAGGTCAATGACAATGGCTGTGACTGCAGATATGGAATAGGTAGATGGAGTATGCCAATAATTGAGGCTGGTGAACTCTACTGGTGACTGGCATTATTGTGGTGTAGGTCTTGCATTGCTATCTTCCCAGAGCATGACTGTCAGACACTTGCCTGTCCATCAGCTGACATAACACTCTGTATGTGATGTACACAGTTTTCAGTGAGGTCTGCTGTCCTGATATTGTCATACACCTTGTCAGGCAATGGTTGGTGGAGGGAGACATATGTCTAACATCCATTGTATAGCGTAACAGTCAATGCGCTCCATTGGTTACAGTTGGTAGGCATGATCTGGCCTTCAGCAAAAGTAACAGTGTTTGGTCTAGTGCCAGGTCAGTAAGTGTATGACAGTGGTAGTGCTCATATCCATGCTAACTCCTATCATGGCATTTCAGGTGACATGACTCAGAGATCTGGGGACACTACTTGGCACTACATGCTAATTGTCCTCTGTGCAACTAAGTATTGCAGTTACTTCCAGCATGTTGCAAGAAGAGAGTCATGCAAGGTGTCTGTACAGAGCATGGACAAACATGTTAGGGAAGTGTAATATGTACACACTGTGTTGCTTAATCATGGTGTGGGTCATTTGCTGAAAGGGTGGCCCAGGTCCTTACCTACAATGCCTTACAGCAGTGCCATGACATCCCCACACAAGGAATCAACGTAGTGCATCATGTGTTTACCAATATGGGTGACGAGTACAGCCCCCCCCAATGTGAGGTCCTCCCTGGTAGGATCCGGCCATAGATCAGTTTCCTTAGAACTACCGGCATATACCCCTCTTGCAGACAATACAGACATATATGTCAACGCAGCCATTTATTACCTCCTGTGGGATGGTTCACATAGCGTGACTGCACCTCCCCCTTCAGAAGAGTCAAGAAAGTATGCAGATCTCTACAACCATGCATTATGTCAGCAGCATTACAACAGCATGAACTTGGCTGTATATGACAGGAGGGACACAGGCTCATCTTGGCTCAGCAAACCTGACTGCTGGACAACTGCCATTAGCAGGCAGTACAATAACAGCTGGATAGTGCTATGTGACAGTTGGGGGTGAGGGTGCCCCCCTAATGTGGAGGCAAACCACCTCAGCTAAAAGAAGCACATACTGTCATTGTGATGTTGTGTAGACATGGTAAGTGACAAAAGTAGCCATCCACACAAAGTAGAACCACAATGCACAGTGTAGCTACATGTGTGACCTCAAAGGACAGGCCCAGATTGTTGGCAACCTCATACGTCATGATGCCACGTATGATGGGTCTCTACTCATACCTAACCTGTACACCCACACTGTCTGCATCAATTGCACTCCCATGTCCCCACCACGTGACACATGATATTCCTACAACTTGTCCCATAACTTCCATATTTACAGAGCAGTTCATAACTGGCCTCTCACTGGAAGATACGCAACATGTATTGCGCATGCTAACATTCCAGGTTGCATCCCACATGTGATCTGACAAGGATGACTAACACTACTGGCTGCACACCAGCTGAGTGGACAATGGCAACTGTTATACCCTTGCACAGAGGTGGTGCATCCCTGATAAACATAACTATACACCTCTTTGTCTGAGTATCCATATCTGTATGCCTATAGGGACAATCATCATGGAACTTATCAGGGCACATACATGTGTTCTACACACAGTTGACTGTACACAATTTGGATGTGTGACAGGGGGAGCATGATTGTTACATGTGGTGGACATGTCTGATGCAGTCACCAAGGACCTGGGTGAGAGTACATCAGTGGTACAACCCCCAGACTGAGGCAAGCCATCTGTCTATATCCCCACTTGGGCAATATTTACAAAGCACCCACTTAGGCATCCATGATTCTGTCATTGTAAGGGTCACTAAGTGGCCCATTGCTGGCACACATACACAACATAGGGACATCTGCCTACAATAGCTGATCTGTAAGCAGCAGTGCTTAACAGGGCACAGTCTTGGGTCCTCTACTCAGTTGTATGTTTAAATGAATTAAACCCTCAACAAGTTTGTGACACCTGTGCACTGGCCCAGTAATCAAGGAGCCTCAATCCTCACCACTAACACCAGTGAGGGGCATCCATATTGGGAAGGATAACAAATACACACACAGTAAAGTACAATTTCCCTTAAGAGCACATAGAGATCAGTCAGTCTGGGGCTGATTTCTCCCTTTCTCTCCAGATCCCCAATAAGACTCCCCACTGGCACAGCTATAGAGTGGGGTCCCAAGCCAAGTCCTCCTAGCACACTCTCTGTCCAACCAGTGCTTCATGTCCCTGCCCAAGTAGCTCTCTCTCTCACACACACACACACACACACACACACACACACACACACACACACACACACACACACACACGCACACTTTGAGATCTAATTTATATACAACCGCACAGACACTCCTGGAGAAGGCTGGCACAGGTTCACTAGCTGTGCCCTTTCTGTCCAGGCTATAAGGTAGTAATCACTGCCACCAGGACCGTTATTTATCAGCCACTAAAAAGGCCCTTACCAAAGGGTGTCCAATTATTACTGTGAATGGTCAGTTCTGAAGACAAATGCAAAATGTTCTCTCTCTGTCTCTGGGAAAGTCCTTTAAAATGATAATACATCCTGCTGACTCATTTTAGATTACATCATCCTTAAGAATTCTCTGGTTTCCCAGGCTAACAGAAACTCTACATTAACATTTCTTAGTAAGCTTGCACCTGGTCCGGAAACTACAGCAATTAGACATTATATAATTAACTCTAGTCTCAAAACAAAATAAATAATCTGTGGGTTTAGACACCACAGCTCTGAGCCCTGAGATCAAAACAGTCATAAAATGCTTGACTGATCAACTTTCTTACAGCAGAGTGCACTGTGGTTACATTTTTGCAGTTCAACATCCAATCTTTTCACATTTAAGAGACAAAGCCTGTGGCTTATGTTAATATTTACAAATGACAGAATTATCTACAAAATTCTATCTAGCTAGGTTGGCAGCCTTCACATATCTTCACAGTGTTTATGCTTAGAGAAACACAGTGTGTCCACTGCAGATTTCACATTTTTATGGTGCACTCATTCAGTCCTGCTCATAAAGCTTGTTTAAGAGAAGAAAAGGGAGTGAGAAAAGGAAGAGTGTGAGCACCACTGCTGACGTGTTTTGGTTTAAAATACTATAACTTATACAGAGAAGCAGTGCACAGTTGAAGGCCTTGAACCGCTTTATCTATATTGTATATTAAGTAAATTTCAGTTAGTCATAGTAAAGAGAAGCAATTAATGTTCAGAAGAAAATATAAGCCACACTACATTTCATTCCATAAAAGCAAAGAAATGTACAAGCAGGAAACGGATAAGTAATTTCTGGCCCACTATGGATGACCTTGTTCCGTATGTGCTAGAATAGTCGGACTTTGTTTCAGATTGTATGCTCCTTTTCCCAGACTGCATGCACCTTTTCCTGTTATATGTACTCCTTACCTTCTTAATTCATGTTAACTTCTATAAAATGAAAGTGATCTGGTTTGCTGACCCCACTGATGACTGATCCTAATTTCAGTGTCTCCCTGCTGGCCTATCACCCATAGGGTAAAAGAGAGGTATGGGGAAAGCTAATAAAGACATTAGTACATACATGGGGAAGCCAGTAATGTGACTGATAAAATGAAAATAATCATTGTACAGTGATAGCAGCATAATATAACAAATATGTATGCCTCCTCAGTCCACTCTGCTCCCAGCATCTGAATCTTCATATTCCCTGCCATTCTTATTTCAAATATTTCATTCCTATTGCATTTCCTTATCAAGTTTCTTTTCTTCCTAGCTAGTTGTTTGTGCAAGGGATAAACCTTTTGACTGTAGCACAGGTGGCCCAGGTTTAATCTGTGGCTTGACCAACTGCTGGAGTTGGCATGGAGAGAATGGCCAAACCTATCCTAGGGGTCAGGCCAGCTTGGATCATTTCATGATCCCCTCAGAGAAAGGGTAGTAAAGCACAGAAATGATCCTTGAGCGTGCATTCCCCTGACAAAGCTGTGTACATATCAGTTTTCTGCAAACCAGTGTGCATGTGGCCAGGGAAGGCATAGTGGCCCCAGTGGAGGCATCAGTGGGGTAAGACTATAACAGGAAAATCCCTGAAAGCTGCCACTCTCATGACTTACTACAGGTGACTCTTGTCCAAAGAGGAATGACCACTCTGGCCAGCATATGGGAGTGTTGATGAGTGGTAGGTAATAGGTCAGAATATGATTTTTACTGATCTCACCTGATACAACACTATAAATCAATTCTGGTGATGTCCTCCTCATTTGTAGCTACAGTATACAAAGAAACTGTACATTACCATGTGCTATGAATAGTTTTATTCAAGTATATCTTTCCTTTTTTGCTGCACAAATGCTAGTACCAGAGCAATTCCTTCAGTAATGCCATACTGTACATATTATCTTGTTTAATACTCTATTACCCACCATACACACACACACACACACACACACACACACACACACACACATAAATATATATATATATATATATACATACACATATATATATATATATATATATATATATATATATATATATATATGTAAATATATATATATATATATATATATATATATATATATAATATATATGCACACATATATAGCATGCTAGCTTTTTCTCTGTCTGTCTTGGAGCACCTTATTATATGCAAGTCAACAGGTGAACCACCTCTCAGTGCTGCTTTCTAGGTACTGATATTCTTAAACCAGGTAGAGAGAAGCTCCTTCCGAGGCACTGCTACTTATTTAAAAGTCACTGCTTGGATCTAATTTCTCTGGAATTAAAAACATATTGTATGTGAGAACCCCCACAGCTCCATCCCCAAAATTAAAGCACCTCAGAGAAAAAGAAGTATTCAGAGAAATGGCAATCTCTGACTTAGTATAGATGTAGGTCGGATTTTCTGTTATTTAGTCAGAACATTCAAGGAATCAACATTGCGAGCTTCGTCAGTTCGAAGACTTAACTAGTATTTGTTGTGACAAAGTTATTTAATGTTGTCAGGAGAATAACACTCACTCCATGCTGAAAATCTGACCTTGGACAGCTGACAATGTATATACCATACAACTTAGGTACACAAAAAAAAAAACAAAATGGCAATCGACACATAATGTATCCATGAAATTCACCTGAAAATATAATGATCGATAACCATACAAGCATCCATTCTGCCCTGTTAGACCCCTTCCCTATGAAACGCTCCTGGTATATATATATATATATATATATATATATATATATATATATATATATATATATATATATATATATATATATGTAGGAGACCTATCCGTTTCATTATCAATAAAGACACTTTCTATAGTACACCAAACTCATTCTTGCCTGTTTAGAAGGTAGTGACTTTGATTATCTTGCAGGGACATATCTCTATAGCTTGTGACATTCCAATTAGCATTTTCAAACTGTCTGTCACATTCAGTAGTGTGATGTCCTATTTCTTTTTAGATCTCTGAAACCAAATGGCTTCTGCTGAGTAGACACAACACTTGTGCCATTTGTTTGGTCTTTCAAAAATAATAGTAATAATCTTTGTTCGTTACTAGTTAAACAAGTATGACTCAAAATATTCTATAGTACATTTTTATATTCCATATTCATCGTTTTGAAGTAGAGGAACATTCACTGTTGACAAACATCAAAAAAAGTTATAAGCCCAACTTCTGAATCCTTCAACAATCATCTTACAAAACAAAACATAAATCTGTTTTTTTTTTCTTTTTGTATTCATCTTTGCTACAGTTGTCTGTAAAAGTACTTTTGTACTATTTCACCTTTTTATATGCTTGGCTATAAACTGTGTTACATTTAAAGTGTTTATGATCATATTTTATGAATTACTGCACAATATGGACACTCTTTTATTACAATTATCACCCATATTGCTTCCTGCAGGACCATTATAATGTTAGCCAACCTGTCTGTATCCAAACATCTCCATTGTGGAATGCTGAATATCTCACTTTGGAGAGTTACGCATGATAAGACAAAGGTCAAATTCCAAGCAAATTCATAAATACAGAGAAAGACCTCTGCTTATACACTGCTAGAATAACAGAAGTGAAAAGACTAGCTCTTGTTTGGGACTTGAACCCAAGACCTGCAGCATATTGGGCAGATGTTAGTGCTACTGGACAGGTAGGTGTTGAGTTTTCTCTTAAAGACTTATCCTTTCATGTACAAAACCCTACAGCATGGCGGTCAATATCACGTACCTTAGCAAGGTGAGACTCATCAACTCTCTAAACCAGTGCCAATGGTGGTCAATACCTTATCAAGGTGAAACTCATCAACTCTCTAAACCAGTGCCAATGGTGGTCAATATCACGTAACTTATCAAGGTGAGACTCATCAACTCTCTAAACCAGTGCCAATGGTGGTCAATATCACGTACCTTATCAAGGTGAGACTCATCAACTCTCTAAACCAGTGCCAATGGTGGTCAATATCACATACCTTAGCAAGGTGAGACTCATCAACTCTCTAAACCAGTGCCAGTGGTGGTCAATATCATGTACCTTAGCAAGGTGAGACTCATCAACTCTCTAAACCCATGCCAAGGTATCATCACTGATGCTGAGATACTAGCTGAACTTTGCTTTGCTGTTCCTGACAGGTAACATAATGACAGTTAATAACCCAAAAGAGTCTGATCTGTGTACTTCCTCATCCAATATCTAAGTATGTATCCGCAGTTGTTTTTAGTCTTCTATTTTTAGGCATGTCTTATTTGCATAGCAGCGTTCTCATGGGTTGTACATGCTGTAATGGCATGGGAGTATGCTTCTAGGTGACGTAATTTAAAATGCCATTTTTTGTTGCTGATTTTTTGAGTGCCTGATGTCTTGAAGAGGGATGACTCATAACTGGCTGTCTTGCTTTAAAATGAAAGTAACATGCAACACTCTCTGGAAGGAAAGAAGCTAACTGTTAACTTAAAGACTGCACAGGATACAGCTTCAAGGTGACTGCAGGCTGTACTGCAGGAATAGTAGTGGATTGCAGAATGTGAAAACAATTCCACTTCCAGAAAAACAGATAATCTGCCCTTCTGTTTGTTAAAAAGTTATGGACACCATCACCAAAAGCACAGCAAGTTATGAATATGTGAAAAACGTTTTTGTTTTTACTAGATTAACAGTTTAATTCCAAATTATGGCTCATAGCAAAGTAGTTAGTTTTGCTGCCCCCCCCCCCCCCCCCAGTTTATGGCCATCCAGTTTGCTGCTCAGATGGCATGCTTTCTGTCTGGAAACTGCATATACTGCCTTGCCTGTGTCCACACAGGTGTATATTAACTGGTGCAGTTTCTTCCCAAATTCTGAAGCATGCTGTAGGTGAACTGCTGTTCCTCAAAATTGTCCATACATCTGCAGGAAGTGTGACAGTGACTGTGTGTGTCTGTGTGCAAGCATGTGTGCATGTGCATACATGAGCATGTAGTGTGTGTGTGTGTGTGTGTGTGTGTGTGTGTGTGTGTGTGTGTGTATGTAGTAATGTGTGCATATGTGTGTGTGTGTGTGTGTGTGTGTGTGTGTGTGTGTGTGTGTGTGTGTGTGTGTGTGTGTGTGTGTGTATGTGTAATGTGTGCATACGTATGTGTGTGTCTGAGTGTGTGTCTTCATGCACAAACGCGTGTGTGTATGTGTGTGTATGTGAGTAATGTGTGCATACTTGTGTGTGTATGTGAGTAATGTGTGCATATGTGAGTGTGTGTGTGTGTGTGTGTGTGTGTGTGTGTGTGTGTGTGTGTGTGTGTGTGTGTGTGTGTGTGTGTGTGTGTGTGTGTGTGTGTGAGTGCATGTAGTGAGCTGCATTATTAAAATGAGTATCTCATAGTATGCAAGTGAGGCAAAACAAAATGGTTGAGTGATTCACACATGTATAAAAGCTCTGCAATGGAGCTAGGCCTGCTGTATAATTAAACTTGAATGAATGCTAATGTTCATGCTAAGGAAATTGTGAAATAAAGTTAGGGGTTGCCACAGTATTAGTAAATGTGTGTCTGCAAAAGGATCTTACTGTCACTGCTCTGCATTTCAGTAAGTATTGTCACCCCCAGATGTGCCGGACCATCTGACCTCACTTAACATTTCATGGAGACTCCATGACACTGACTTTGTGGATTGGTACTGTGGATAGGGTCACAATGCAAGAAGTTGTGGACATGTGTTGGCCTCACCTGCATCTCTGTAGGAGTCATGGAGTACCTATAACAGTGGATATTAAAGTATGTGAGGCTGAACCTATTTTATCTACAAGGACTTTTCAGCAATATACTGGGGAAGGCTCCCTATTGAATTGTTGACACTCAAAATACCAAGTGCTAAAAAGCCAAAAAAAAAAACAGGAGAAGAGCAAATCCCAAAATTGCTCTTCTGCTTCAAACTTCTTTTTTGCAGGAGGGCAACCCCACACCCCCCCCCCTCATGTGGAGGTTAAGCCCCATACAGACTGAACTCTGAGATTGCCATACCTCAGAGAAAAGGGAATATTCCAAGAAATGGCATCTTGGACTTAGTATAAATAAGTCTGATCTTTCAGCCATTCAGTCTCCATGTTTCAGAACTTGTTTTAATGGGTACTGACATTTTAAATGGTTACCACTGGGGACACAGTGGGGGTATCTCAGGCATCTGGTGTGAGGATATTTCATTAATTTCTAGATGCCATGCTTCACATGTGGAGGAACATATGTGGTTCCCAAGACTTTTATGATACAGCTCAATTTCCTGAGGTATTAGGGGCCATTGGTTGCACTCACACTGAAATTAAGGCCTCACCAGGTGAACATGGAAAATGTGTATGAACCGTAAATTATATCACTCCATTAAAGGCAGGTGGTCTATAATGCACACTATATCATCTCTACAATGTATCAGCAGGCCATGCAGGCATTTATCATGACATCCACATATGACACACCTCTGACCTGTGCCAACATTTTGGAAAGGGTGACTTCCCTCAGGAGCATCTTGTCTGTGATGCTGGACTGGATATGTCCAGGAACCCTGTCTGATGACACCCACAAGAAATCCACAAAATCAAACAGACCAAAGGTGCAACCAAGCCCAGTTGCAAACCAGGAACATTACTGAGCATGTGTTCAGGTTGCTGAAGGCATGCTTTTGTGGTCTGGATTCATCTGGTGGTGCCCTACAGTATGATTCTAGTATATGTGCAAAACTATCATCAGTGTGTGCAGTGTTACACAGTATCATAATTAGGAGTAAGTTACATGGTGGTGGGTACATGCAGAAGCAACAGTCACCAGCACACCATGCAGTGAACAGTGAGAGGAGGAGTCAGTGGAGGGAACAGCAGCAGAGGATGACCATGCAAGATGGAAGCAGGCAAAGTATGCTGTAGCACTGGCAAACTGGTAGTAGCTGGCACAGTGCTTCAGAACATAGTAAACAGATATACTGCAGTAACAGAGCATAGTCAAAAGATATACTGTAGCAAAAAGTAACGTATGTAAAACCGACATTAGGCTGTGTTTAGCCATGCATATGCTGGTCACACTCAGTGTCGGACATGGGTAACCCAAGTAACAATAGACGAAGGGCAGGCAAAGTTATCATTGTTTGCATTGGTTGGGAAGGGAGCACGAGTGAATGTCTTTTTTCCAGGGAAACTCGAAAGGGCTGAGAATTATTAAAGTAAAATATGCTACAGTGTCTATGGCCTTTCTGTCAGAGTGTGTGTGTGTGTGTGTGTGTGTGTGTGTGTGTGTGTGTGTGTGTGTGTGTGTGTGTGTGTGTGTGTGTGTGTGTGTGTGTGTGTGTGTGTGCGCCAGGGCTGCTTAATGTAAAAGACTGGGTAAATATTCAGTGTCAGTGGAAATATGTGTGTGTGTGTGTGTGTGTGTGTGTGTGTGTGTGTGTGTGTGTGTGTGTGTGTGTGTGTGTGTGTACTGTGGATTACATAGCTACATAGGTGTGAGTGTGTGTCTGCTGGGAGTGAGCCTCAGCAATAGTTGCAGGAATGTGGTTTGATGGACTGGGCAAGTCCAGAGCATGCACTGTAGAGGTCTAAGTACCATGTGCATGGAGATGCCATTAAGAGCTGGTTCTACTAGGAGTTACACTAGTTCAACCTTGACCCTGGCTAGATTTTGACATGCTGCGTGACTGTGACCGATGTTTGTTATGAGATGTGCCACTGCCACAGCTGCCATGACAATGGGGGCATCCTGTCTTGGGTATAGACACCTCCACAAAAGATGTAACCATGGAAGTGCTAGCAATGCAGGAGCATGATCCAGGTCATCCATGACCATGATGGCTACCATCTCTGGAGGTAGTGGTGTAAAGGCTTTGTGGATATTGCCTCACAGCTGGCAAATATAACTGAGTCCATCAAACCTATTACACATATGGGACATGCACTCCCATAGGTCATTTTGCTCACCCTGCAAAACAGTACCAACACTAACTCCCTCATGGCTATGTTGGTACTAACCTGTGCCTCCACAATGGCCCTGCACATATGCTGGGTTGCAGCCACTAACACACCAATCTCAAGAGGAGAGACATGACCATGTCTGTAGCAAGTACCATTACCCAGAAGAGGGTGCCACACTTCACTGTTTGCTAGTGTCCCCACTAACCTGTTCTTTCTGTGTGGAGTGTCTATTGGGTGTCCACAGGCATTGAGGCTATATTCATGGTATGTGTATGAGATGCAGGGGTAATATTTCCTGTGTACAATACATACATTATATCAACTTCATTTTGTCATTGTATGTGTACCCCAAACACACACACACATACACACACACACACACACACACACACACACACACACACACATGCACACATATACACAAACACATGCACACATACACACACACACACAAACATGCATGCACACATACACACATGCACACATGCATGCAAACATACACACACGCACACATGCATGCACACATATACACACACACACGCACACATGCACACACACACATGCAGACATGAATGCACACATACACACACACACACACACACACACATATACCCACACAGCACACAACACACACATGCACACATGCACACAGCAAACATGCACACACACACACACACACACACACATACACACACACACACACACACACACACACACAGTATCCTTTCTATTATTTATTTATTCAGTCTGACTGGGCATCAAATAACCCCTTGTCAGTGTAGGCCCAGGGAGAAATGCTCTAAAGCAGGACATATTTTAAAAAAGATAACATGCAGAAATACTGAAAAATAAGAAAATTACATACAACTCAAAATGGTAGTATTATGTTATGCATTGAATAGGTATCAAACTGCACCAGCAATATAACATTGTGCATTAGGTAACTGGATGGAAGTAAGTAAGGCATTAATGATAATGATGTTCATCAAGCAGAGTCTGAGCTGTTGGAGGAGGATGGAGTAAGTGAGGATGGTGAAAGACAGCATTAGACAGAGGGGGAGTAAGTGATAAAAAAATGTGATAGAGTTGTGAGATGTGAAGTAAGGATAAACAATACTGTGCTCTTTAAGTAGTTTTGTTAGAAATAGTACCACATCAGTAGTGCATAGAGGTATTGTGAAGTAAGAACAAACATTACTATAGTCAAACAATAAAGGTGTTAAAAGTAGTACCATATCAGTAGTGCATAGAGGTATTGTGAAGTAAGAACAAACATTACTATGGTCAAACAAAGTTGTTAGAATTAATACCACATCAGTACCGCATAGAGGTATTGTGAAGTAAGAACAAACATTACTATGGTCAAACAATAATGTTGTTAGTAGCACCACATCAGTAGTGTGCAGAGGTACTGTGAAGTAGGAACAAACATTACTATGCTCTTTAAGTAGTTTTATTAGAAGTAGTACATCGGTAATGTGCAGAGTTATTGTGACATAGGAACAAACATTACTATGCTCTTTAAGTAGTTTATTTAGAAGTAGTACCCCATCAGTAGTGCATAGAGGTATTGTGAAGTAAGAACAAACATTACTATGGTCAAACAATAAAGTTGTTAAAAGTAATACCACATCAGTAGTGTATAGCAGTATTGTGAAGTAAGAACAAACATTACTATGCTCAAACAATAAAGTAGTCCATAGAGGCATTGTGAAGTAGGAATAAACATTACTATGGTCAAACAATAAAGTTGCTAGAAATAGTACCACATCAGTAATGCGTAGAGGTATTGTGAAGTAAGAACAAGCATTACTATGGTCAAACAATAATGTTGTTAGAAGTAGTACCACATCAGTAGTGCATAGAGGTATTGTGAATTAAGAACAAACATTACTATGACTAAAAAGAGTCATAAGAAGCAGTACATCAGTAATGTATAGAGTTATTGTGAAGTAGGAACAAACATTACTATAGTCAAAGACTAGAGTTGTTAGAAGTAGAACAAACATTATTATGATCAAACAATAGTGTTATTAGAAGTAATACCATATCAGAAGTGCACTGAGTTTTACTGAGGTTGTGAAGATAGTAGAAATAGAAGTCTACAGATTTGTACTGAGGTAGTGAAGGTAATAGATACGTGATAGGGGAAAAAGAGTATTCCATGGCTTGTAGCTAGTCGGGGGGCTATGGAGCAAGAGAATAGCCAGTTATCCAGGTGATATTGCTTCATTTGGGTTTTGAACATAGTTGATCTAGGTGTTGTCTAATGCATGCTGGTAATGAGTTCCACATTTTGGATGCAAAGTTAGAATATTAATTATCCCCTTCATCTTTTAGGGTTTTAGTTGTTGAGACCTGACATTTGTCTATAGTTTGCAGCTGTTAGGTGTGTGCTACTGTAGTAGATTTTTAAATGAGGGGCATATTTCTGGAAAGTACAGTATGTTGTGGACAATTTTTAAGTAATAGAAGGTAAAGTTATTACGTATTTCCACCCAGTTGAGGAGATTTAAGGCAGAACTACAGTGGGTTCTGGTTGATGCGTAGGCTGTACATTGTGCGATTTTGTTGTAATATTGCTCCATCTTACATAACTGTGTTGCTTGCAATTTAGTGATCACTGGAGTGGCATACACTAGGTTTTGAAGTAGGTATGCTGTGACACTGTTTTTCCTACTACAGTTAGTTAGAAAAGGCTTGTTTTTTCTTAACAGCAGATTGAAAGTGGAGGTCATATTTTAGGATCATAGGAAGTATTTTAGGTTTTCATCTATGACAACTCCCAGAAGCTTTGTATCAGTAATTAGCTCAATTAAACCTCAGCACTGAAATAAATAGGACATGCTGGAGGGACAGATTCATAACCCAGAGGCTCCCTTAACTCTGGAATAAAATCCCAGTCCAGGTTAGACAGAGTCCCTCATTGACTCTCTTCAAGAGGAATCTTGATGAGTGGATGGGAGATCGTAGGTTTACCCCGGGTATCACTTATGTGTCTCTGTTAGACAGAGGCACAGTATACTAACTTCAAAAAAGGGCATAGCAAAATAAATTTAAAATGGGTGGCGAAAGCCAAACACACTCTGGCTAGGCTTATAAATGCCCTAGGGCAGATAGCCTAGTATGAACCTATGAACCTATGAACCTATGAATTTGACTTTTATTTGCTGATGTAACTGAGAAGATATTTTTGTTATCAGAACAGTGCTTAGGCGTGAACAGCACAAGTTTAGTTTTTTAGGGTTCAGTAGTAGCTGGGAGTTGTTGAGCCAGGTTTCTATTAAGAGGAAGGAATTTTGAGTTATTTGGTGTTCACTCAAGTTAAGTGCTGAGCAGATTATGGTGAAGACATGAGCATATTGAATTAATGAGACTTGATTGGTTGCATCTGAGAGATCACTGATAAATATGTTAAGTAGGAGACAGCCTAGAATGGAGCCTTGAGGAACACATAAAGACTGGTAGAAAGGTGGAGAATGAATTGTTCCATTTAACAGACTGAGTGAGATCTGTTGCTTTGGTATCTATGAAATATGGCAGTAGCAGAGCTGGTGAGTCCAAGTTGTTTTAAGTTTTTGCAGAAGTTTCTCATGTGACATGGTACTGAATGTTTTGGATAATTCTAGGAAACTTGTAGAGATCAGGTCACCTTTATTTTTGTGGTGATTGATGGCATTAAGGAATGCTAGTAGTGCTGTGTTTGTGCTGTTTTGAGGACAGAATCTTTGTTGTGCTTGGAAAGAAGATTGTTGTCCTTTAAATACAGGAGAAGTTGATTGTGAACACATTTTTTTCTTCAAGAGTTTTAGAAGTGGTAGCAAAGCAAAGGGTCTGCAATTTGCCATGACAGAAGAATGTCCAACTTTGTAAATAGGTATGATAAATGATTGTATTCAGATTTTTGGTACATATTTGTTTGTTAGAGCTGAGACATACTGAAATTGAAATAAAGTGCTGTTAATTCTGATAAATTTCAAACAGTACAAGCACTTACAATGTGATATTAGTATTAGAGTCCGTATTTTGGAGGAATGTTTTTATTTTTAGGCATGATTTACCCCTGTCTATGACATCTCTATTTTTGGAAGTTTGTCCCTATTTCAGGCTTGATTTAATCCCTTCACACATTTTTCTAAATCTATGTGATTTTTTTTGAAGCTGTCTTCTTCTTCACAGAAAACCACACCATGTGACCTCTATGCTTTTGACAACACTAATTTAAAGAAAGAGGGCACGCATCTTATGTCTCCCTTTTTCTCAAATAAAAATAATTGCCTTTGTGTGGTTTCAATTTGAAAAGAGTGCATTGAAGTCTACAGATTTTACACTCTCATTTTGATAATGTGCTTATATTTTCCATAATTTTTGTCACTGCTTTTAAACAAGTTTTTCTGAGTAGTGTCTCATATTCCTGAAAGCAGGAAGAGCTATGTACTATTTTGTATTTTAATTTTTTACTAATTAGATGTCCAGATTTTTTGGCTGAATGTACTTGCTTTTCAAGGGCCTTTGTTCCTGTTTTCAATGTTGGCAGGTTGAGAGGTATGAACAAGGCATTAACAATTATACAAGCATCTGTTGTTGGCACCACAAATGTAATCATTAGATAGGCAAGTTAATCACCTCTGCTAGTATCCTAGATATGAGGAGTTAAAATTCCCTTAATGCATTGCTGATACTCACTCTGAGAAGTCATAGGAGTGTTTAAGTGATAACACATTTGAAACATTAGTAAAGTCAAACAGAAGCACAAACCAGTCCAAAAAACAAAAGTAGCCCAAGTGAAGCAGCTGGATTGGACCCACTCACCAAAAATAGATGACTCAGTAGTAAAAATCATAAAACCACTTTAATTGAATCAGTACATAAATCCAGGAACAAAATGTATAAGCGCTTTCGTCTAGATAATCTAGACTTCATCAGACAACAGTTAAAGCATAGATACTTCCTTTTATACAAACCAAACAGGAAGTGACATAATTCAAAGTTGATTAGGGCAGATAAATGACTTTACATTAAATATTCATGCGATGAATAAATTAAAATGAAATCCTAAATAAAGCAACAGACTGCAAGACACAAGACCCCCACAGCAGTATAAATACAAGTTAAATGCATTAAATAAGAAATGAAATTACAAATGTATAAAACTGATGGTATGTAATAGAATAAAAAACATTTAAAACCATGTAAAATAACAATATGATGTCTGTGTGTGTACCATAGTATATTAAACAGTAATTATTTGGGAGATCATATTACCTCTCCAATGCCTTTAATTTCAGTAAGGAGCTGATTGAAATATATTCATTTAAGCCTGGCCAGTTCCCTGCATTCAGATGTAGCTGCCAATATAATTCTCTTTTTTCCAACAATAGTGACCATGCTCCTCCTCTAACATCAGTGTTAATACTGTCTATGTTGTTGTTGTTGTTGTTGTGTCTTTCAGTGACCATGCTCCTCCACTAACATCAGTGTTAATACTGTCTATGTTGTTGTTGTTGTTGTGTCTTTCAGTGACCATGCTCCTCCTCTAACATCAGTGTTAATACTGTCTATGTTGTTGTTGTTGTTGTGTCTTTCAGTGACCATGCTCCTCCTCTAACATCAGTGTTAATACTGTCTATGTTGTTGTTTTGTTGTTGTTGCTGTTGTGTCTTTCAGTGACCATGCTCCTCCTCTAACATCAGTGTTAATACTGTCTATGTTGTTGTTGTTGCTGTGTCTTTCAGTGACCATGCTCCTTCTCGAACATCAGTGTTAATACTGTCTATGTTGTTGTTGTGTCTTTCAGTGACCATGCTCCTCCTCTAACATCAGTGTTAATACTGTCTATGTTGTTGTTGTTGTGTCTTTCAGTGACCATGCTCCTCCTCTAACATCAGTGTTGATACTGTCTATGTTGTTGTTGTTGTTGTGTCTTTCAGTGACCATGCTCCTCCTCTAACATCAGTGTTAATACTGTCTATGTTGTTGTTGTTGTTGTGTCTTTCAGTGACCATGCTCCTCCTCTAACATCAGTGTTAATACTGTCTACGTTGTTGTTGTTGTTGTTGTGTCTTTCAGTGACCATGCTCCTCCTCTAACATCAGTGTTAATACTGTCTATGTTGTTGTTGTTGTGTCTTTCGGCTTTTCCCGGTTAGGGGTCGCCACAGCGGAACTCCGGTCTGCTAATGATTGGCAGTAGATTTTTACGTGCCGAGTTGCCAGCCCTGATGCACAACCTTCAACGAAGGTACGCCCATTCATGCATGTCTCCACACAGAAGACGCTCTAGCTGAGAATCGAACAGGACAATGTCTTAGTTACTGTGAGGTGACTACGCTACTGCAGCAACACCACCGCAGTAGTGTTAATACTGTCTATAATGAAGAATAAAAATTTGTGATTGTTGTTCTCCATTATATGCTTACTTAGTGCATTGGTGTCTTCAGTATTTTTAATATCATATAAATATTCGTAGATGCGGTTCTTCACCTTCCGGTCAGTCTTGCCAACATAGAAACACAAACAGACAGTGCACATAGCACAATATACTACTTTCTCAGAACAGCAGTCATATTTCTGCCTGATCTTAATTTCCACATTGTTGACGCAAAACATATTACCTTCTTTTACAAATTTACAGTAGTTGCATCTACCACACTTATTCATGAAACCAGGTTTTTGGTGAAAGAGCAAGATCCTACTTTTAAAAATGTTCTTTAAATTCTTTTCTTTTTTTATACACAATAGTAGGTTGTGAGCCTATCACAGATCTAATATTCTTTTCATGTTTAAGAATGGACCAGTTTTTCAATAAAATATCCTTTAAAATGAAACTCTCATCAGTAAAAACAGTAATAAATGAGGTTTTAAGATCTCTACTTTATTCCACTATGCTAGTGTCATGAATGTGCGGTAATGGATGTACCATCACCAGAAAGTAAGGGGAGGTAAAAAACTCTCTGCCTTTTGTTGACAACCTCAATCATATTGTTAATAATAAATTTGTGAGGGGAACCTCTTCTTAGAAACATTTCTTTCAGTGTGTCACATTCATTCAGAAATTCATCCATTAAAGACACCATACATGCTGCATGCACGAATTGGCCTTTAACAATAGCCTTGTTTTGTTTCATAGAGTGGGTGCTAGAATAATGTAAAGGTCTTATACGTTTTGTTCCTGGATTTATGTACTGATTCGATTAAAGTGATTTTGTGGCTTTTACTACTGAGTCATCCATTTTTGGTGAGTGTGTCATCCATTTTTGGTGAGTGGGTCCAATCCAGCTGCTTCACTTGGGATACATTTGAAACGTTACCCTTGAGCAGAGAAATTAGTCCATTTTAATGCATGCATTGCAAAAACTTCACAGGAAAAAACTTAAGAAATGCACAGAGGTTTAGAACTGGGAGTGTAAGAACAAATGTTTTTTACTGACTGTGTTAAACGTGGTCAATGAATAAAGGGTGCGCTTTGATCTTACAGCCCATTGGGTGTGCATACTTCACACAACATAGCATTTGGCACATCTGTATCAGCCTTCTTTGCAAGTGTCCCCAAGAGTGTAATAGTATGATCCAAACTAACAATCACATTGCATTTGCAGAAGTGAATGATGTTAAGAAAATGTATCTGTTCTCCACTATTTATATTGCTTTGATATCTTCTGTCTCTTATTTTCTCCCATAAAATAATACTGTTTATAACTACTTTAATTATTTGTACTACAGCATTGTGAATTACTCCTTTAGGTTGCTGTAGATTTATTGTCTGCACTGTGTATTTACTTTACATTTAACTCTAAAAGGTTAGTGTGTCAGGTTTGTTGAGTTTAATGCAGGCTTTGCATGGGCAGGTTGTATGTATATTGCACATAGAATGATAACATAATACATATTTTCTGTGATGTATAATAGAATTTATGTAACATTGTCTGTGATCTTAAGCAATCCATTTCATATGAATGAGTAACATTTTCACTACTGAATGCTACCTTATTTACCTTTAATGTCCTAGAAAAAAATGTTTCACCATTTCCAAAATATCAAGGAATAGATATAAATCTCATATCAGTTCAGGAAACAAAAAATTATGAATCACAAAAGACATGATCACTTCAGCAATCAACAAGATTATAAGATTAAAAATATAAGCTCCATCTGTCCTGACAGTGTCCCAGGTGATTTACGCACAAACTAAAGTAGAACTTTACTGCACTGTCTTCAGTAATTATCAGCTAATTATCTGTAATGGGATAAGCACCAAAACCTCCACACCAGGTAAAAGTTGTGCTAATACAACACGGAGAAGACTAATCAGGCCTTTACAAATTATAGAACTGTCAGGTTGACATGCAATCTCCACAAAGTCATGACGTGAATTATAAACAGGAATGTATTAGGGATTTTTGGAATTGTATGCCACCTTCCAGAATATAGGTCCCCTCCACCACAGGTGCAGTCTACCCCCTTCCAACCAGTGACATTACATGGTTTTGGACATTATTCCCTTCACTGAAAAAAAAATCAGATAACCAGGCAGTCTGAATATGTGTGCATGCTTATATAGACAGATATAAATATAAATATAGATATACATAGATATAGGAGTGTATCAGCAAACTGGAAATGCTCATAAGAATGAACACAGAGAAAGAGATCCATTTACAGTGAAGTGTAAAATGACTGAGCATCAAAGAAAAATGAAAACTATTTTTTTTCCTGGGGGCTTCCCTGCACCACAACACCCCTTGCTATTTATATATACTATTATATATTATGTATTGGGGGCTACAGTGGTACAGTGGTTAGCATTGCTGCCTCACAGCAAGAGGTTCTTTGATTCGATCCTCGGTTGGGGTGCCTTCTTTGTGGAGTCTACATGTCCTCCCTGTGGTCTCATGGGTTTCCTCCGAGTACTCCAGTTTTCTCCCACATCCCAAAGACATGCTGTAGGTGGACTGGACACTCTAAATTGGCCCTAGGCATGAGTGCATGCATGTGTGTGCCTTCCATGGAAGGTTGGGTGCTCAGGTGGCAAATTGACACTGTAAAATTCTACTGTCAATCATCAGCAGACAGGTGATCCGCTGTGATGACCCCTAACTGGGAAAAGCCAAAAGAAGAAGAAGATTATATATTATGTTTTCTTCTTCTTTCGGCTTTTCCTGGTTAGGGGTTACCACAGCGGATCACCTGTCCACTCATGATTGGCAGTGGAGTTTTATGGTGCCGAGGTGCCAGCCCAGCACCCAACCTTCCACAGAATGCACATGCATCCACACACTCACAGCTAGGGCCAATTTGGAGTGTCCAACCCACCTACAGCATGTCTTTGGGATGTGGGAGGAAATTGAAGCACCCAGAGGAAACCCACGCGACCACAGAGAGGACATGCAGACTCCGCACAGAAGGCACCCCAGCTGAGAATCGAACTGGAGAACCTCTTGCTGTGAGGCAGCAATGCTAACCGCTGCACCACCTTGGCTGCTCTAATATTATATATTATGTATTAATATATAATAGTATACTAATTCAGAGAATGCACAACATATATACTATGAAAAATATGCCACTATTGGGGTTAAATTGTAAATCATCTCACTGCACAATTTAAAAAAAAATCTGGGCCATATGGTTTGTACCTGACTACATCCCTGACCACAATGGATCTAATTCAGAAACAAAAGGGTAATTTCTCCTTGATCAGGACCAGTACAAATATGCCAGGAGCAGAGTTTGTCTTCTAAACCTTGTAACAATATTTGATGAGGTTACAACAGTTCTAGATGAAGGATTGATTATGCTCTTGGTATATCTGGAGGACTGACTATGTACGTGGCATACCTGTACTTACCCAAGATCTTCAGTAGAGTAGAATTATAGGCAAACTTTGTACATGATAAATAATATGCATGTTATTAATTATAGATCACAGCAATTTAGGGTAGGAGGGTGTTTGTCATATCTAATGGGATAACCAATGGCATTCCACAGGGCTCTGTACAAGGGCCTAAAATCTCTGAAACTGAAGTATGGATAATAAAACCTAAAGACATTTGCAAACTGGACAACACAGCACTCTAAAAGATGCTACGGAACTATAAAATGAACATGATAAACTCATACTTGTGGTAATGTCAGATTTTGAATGCTGTGATGCCACTGTGGTTACAAAGATTAATGAGGTCAGAACTGTAACTGGGTAGAATGATGAGGGCAGTTGCCTTGGGCACAAGCTGTTATGGGGCACAATTCACAGGTGCTGATAGTGGACTGCTGTGTCAGTGGTGATCTATGAATGTCAATATTGATTACTGCTTGGCTGAATTGAGGATGTGCTTAGCCTAAGGTTTGTGTACATCTGGTAGTATCTATAGCAAGCTGCTTGTTACAGTGAGTGGAGAAAAGTTTTTTTTTTTTTTTTTTTTTTTTTTACTTTGAAAAGAGCTTTTTTACAAAATCTGTGACTAGAAAGAGCTCTAGAAACAACTCTTGGATGAGTAAACTGAAACCTGAGATAAACATGGTATTAAATCTTCTTGATGGCCATTAGATCTCAAAGCCACCTGTAAAGTTATAAATTTATTTTGCTAGAAGAGATCTCTAATTTTTACTATTTTCACACATATTAATATTCCATTAATGTAAGATAAGCAACATAAAGAGTCAATGCAAGCATCCCAGCCAAATGATTTATGAATAAAGTATTTCTGGTGCAATATGTAATTTATGACCATTACAGGCTGCCTCACTACACTTTAAAGTCTCTGTTTTAGGCAGTTTGGAGTGTTGATGTTAACACTCACTGTTTTACCTTATCTACATAGATGTAAATGTTGTAGAAAAGTGCCAATCTCAAATCTCCTATGGGGTCCAAGGTACCACAGTAAAAGAAATCATGTATTCTATGTGTAGTTTTTAGGTGAGTAATAAAACCCTTAACATGCATGCTTCAGAACTGGTGCACCAACTGCGTGCTCCATCTTTAACAGTGGGTGGCTAAGGGAACCACATGTGATATCAATCAAAGGCAGTGTAATTTGGTCTACTGACATGCTGTCATTATTATCACCCCCCCCTTTCCCATTTTGCATGAGATCGGATGTTGTGTCAACTGTCACCACTTGTCCCTATTCAGATTTGCTCTTCTACCTTCATCAGTAGGATGCCCACCTGCCGCAAGTCTACTCTTAAGCAATACATTCATCTCTTGGACTGACATCATCTCCTCTTGCCTTCTACCTGTCTCTCCCAAATCTTCTTCACCAAATTCTCTTCAGTTTTCTTGCAAGTGATGGATCCAACATGATCTACTCTTCTTTACTTTCTCTGTAAGAAAGGTTACTTTGGCTTCTGCTCTGATGTTATAATTTCTTCACCTGTCCCACACTATGCATTTTGTCACCTGTCTCAGGCAATTCATCTGCATCACCTCAGGCTTCCTCAGCTGCTCAGGTTTCTGTGCCATACAGATGCGCTGGTCAGACCATTGTTTTGCACACCTTCCTTTTCAAATTTCTTTGGCATTCGTCTGTCACTCACTACTCCTGACATTTTATGTGAGCTGGTTGCAGCACCTCTGAATTCTAGCTTGGACCTCTTCATTCAGACTGCCCTTCTCCTCAGCCATCCTTCCCAGATACTTGAAGCTGTTAACCTGTTCCAATATTTTTTCTTCTGTCTCAGTTTTCAACTTTTACTAATTTGTCCCACTTGCTGTCATATTGACTATATCATTTGTATGCAATTTCATCCCAAGTGCATTCAGTTTTGCATTCCAGACCCTTGTTATGTGATATTATACCATGATCCCCCCAAAACGTGCACGCTGATTGGCCAGCGTGCCCATTGTAAATCGAGTTATACTAATGGAAAAAGGTCCGGTCGCCCGGACTTTTTTCCATTAGTATAACTCGTTTTTTTAAAACACTGTCTCGCTATGTTAAATGGGTTTAACATAGCGAGACAGCTTTAAAATAAGCAACAGAGATCTCCGTTGCTTATTTTAAAGCTGTCTCGCTATGTTAAACCCATTTAACATAGCGAGACAGTGTTTTAAAAAAAAGCAACGGAGAAAGCAAGATCTCCGTTGCTTTTTTTTAGTGTTTCGCTATGTTAAATGAGTTTAACATAGCGAGACAGTTTTAAAATAAGCAACGGAGATGTCCGTTGCTTATTTTAAAACTGTCTCGCTATGTTAAACTCATTTAACATAGCGAGACACTAAAAAAGCAACGGAGATCTTGCTTTCTCCGTTGCTTTTGCCCACAGCTCTGATGTACTGCACAGGCGCGCAGTACATCAGAACTGCCGCGGATGCCAGACATCTGCGGAAGGGCAGTAAACAGGCATTATACTATGCCATTATTTAAGAAAAGTAATAGTTTCTTTTCTTAAATAATGTCATGGTATAATAATAACCACTTCTGGTGTGGGTAATGCTAAATTTACCACGGTTGGCTTTGTTTGGTCCCTCGGGCTTTGCCCTCGGGACCAAACCACGCCAACCGTGGGTAAATTTAGCATTACCCACACCCAGGCGTGGGTTATTGCTATAATATTCTTGCTTCAGAGTATGTTTGTAATGCCATATCATTTGCATACAGCTTTGTTGATCTGTCCCCCCTCTCACCTGCTTACTGATGTAATGCATCACCTGTATGAACAGCAGTGGGCTCAGAATTGAGCTGTGATGCACTACACAACACCCCATCTCATGCAAAATGGGTAAAGGGGGACCCCTCTGTGAGTATGAAAACAGTTTTTTTAAGTTGGTCCGTATAGATAGCCTGGATTAATTCTATGAATGTTTCTAGAACTTTAAACCATCATAGGACTGCCCAAATCAGCTTTTTTGGCGACCTTGTCATATGCTTTTTCCAAATCCAAAAATACCCAGAAGCTGCAGTGCCCTGTTTTGTGTGTGTGTGTGTGTGTGTGTGTGTGTGTGTGTGTGTGTGTGTGTGTGTGTGTGTGTGTGTGTGTGTGTGTGTGTTACCAGCATATTTTTGTTATTTGTTTATTGTGTTCACCTGTACATTTCAAATCTGAATTTGCAGTTTTAGCTGTCTTCCTATGTTTGTAGTGCAAAAAAAAAAGGTTTGGAAATAAGTACAATTGTAGAAAGTAAATAAATAACTTAAAAACAAAAAATATTGATGAGTGCTTTTGTATAAGATACTTGTTCAGTTGTACGCACCATTTAAGCTATTTTACGACATTGCAGAATAATTTTTCTCAAATTTTGTATATGCTACTTGTTCAAACAGTTTTGAAATATTATAAGACCTTGTCGAATCATTTGTTCACAAAACCCTTAGGGACTGCAGATCAATTCACATTGTGTAAGAGAAACCAGTTTAGAAGTAAAAAAAATGAATATGTGTCAGAACTGTACAGTACAGACTGGTTTAAGTGTAATGGTTGCATTGCTACTGCCTGAGACATTAAGAGTATATAAAAAAGTAATTATGTGCACAATTATATGACAATGCCACCCTCCAGTATGGTCAACTTAATTCTGGAGTTGTTTTCCCTGCAGTCATTATTCCACTGGAAAAAAAGTACTTTGTGTGAACTTGCAGTCAATTTGCATTCAAAACCTCGCTGTAAGAATATCCTCGCACTAATTGCACATTGTGGAATTACATGAAAACTCTGATTTGAAAGTGCCTTCTAGTTAAAAATGCACTCCTGTTGAAATAGCTAAAAATGTTATGATACTAATACAGAAGCTAATGTTTAAACTGTGTGATTATTTATTAATTGATTAATTAACTGTTTGATTTGATTTGTTAACCAGAGTAGAGCTCTGATCCACGTGGACCATTTTCAGGTCTGCTCAGAAACTGTAGATACAAAACTAAGCAGGTACAACCAAATACATCAAACATCTGCAAAATACCAGGAAAGCTCAAAATATGTGTATGTGTATATCAGCATGTGGTGGGGGGGGGGTTACTGCAAGTGTATATACTGTAATTAAACTTGCCCTTATGTATATACTGTAATTAAACTTGCCCTTATGTTTGCATGTATTAGGTACAGATAACAGTTGAACAGAGGTGCACACAACACATACACTGTACTCAGAAAACATATATACAGCATGTACAGTAGGTAGGTGGGTGAAAAGGGGGAGGACAGGAGAAGGGGCCGAGACAAATGAAGGTAGAGAGAAGGGGAAGGGATCTGAACTAGTCTGGCCGAAGGTAAATAAGTAATTATCACTTATTAGATTGTCTTCATTTTCTTTCTTTTTGATACTTGTTATGTTTACTACCGGTTTCTGTTGACGATCTGTAACAGCACTTTGTAGGACTAAAATTATAAAGTTGACTGTTCCTTTTTGTGCCTAAAATCTCTGTGATCTGGTTATGATTTTTTTTAATTATTCTAATATTTTCATTGTCCATTGAATTGTGAATGTTATTAACTGATTAATTATTGTAGGAGTAGATCATACTTAAGTCTGCTTAACAATTGTTCCTGGAGTACTTCTCTATAGGACTGTGCTATAATGGGTCTGGCCAGTTTGACATTCAAGTCATGAAAAGCAAATAAATGAACAATTGCTAAATCAGTGCGATGGGACTGTGCATGTGTTTGCATAAAACGGTACAGCACGTTAGGCTTACAAAGCCTCCATAGAAGAACGTCTCTAAAAAAGATAATTGTGTCTACTCTATCCTTTACAGAAGTGTTACTGATAATTGTGTCTACTCTATCCTTTGCAGAAGTGTTACTGATAATTGTGTCTACTCTATCCTTTGCAGAAGTGTTACTGTCCTTAGTTGCCTTCAACACATATTACAGGCTCCTTCCAAACACATATACAAGCAGACACACACACATACATTCACAGACACACATACATACAAACACACTCATAACATATACCCACAAAACACAATGAAACACAGTCACACACATGTACACACACTCAAAAATATATGTATATGTGTGTATGTGTGTGTGTGTGTGTGTGTGTGTGTGTGTGTGTGTGTGTGTGTGTGTATATATATATATATATATATATATATATATATATATATATATATATACATACATATAAAACACACAGTTTTTAAATACATCCTCTGTGACCATAGAACCAAACCAGCTACAGAACTATATCATAGGAAGTCACTGTAAAACCGTAAATGCTAGGGAATGAAATATAAAACCTGGCAGTTGGGGAGGGGCATACTAAACAAAGGGCAAGAGAAACAAGAAAAGACAGAACGGGGTAACTGTGTTGTAATGTTACAATGTGCATATTTTTCCATCAACTGTAACAGATGTATGTTAAGGGAAATGGGAAAATTCCTACAGCCTATTGGATACAAAGAAATAACTTACTTTATTTCATTCCAGTAAGCTTTTAACTGCTACATTGTATGAGATCAGGGGAAATGGGCTAAAGGCATTTCCTGCAGCAGCTGTTGTCCTGGCTGAACAGTTACTACAGCTTATGGGAAATGACTGTGGTTCCTCTAAGGCTGATGAACTTTTAATATAGTCCTTTGGATATGACTGTGAATAACGTTTTGTATTTTTGACTCTGGTAATGTGCATTTAATGGGACACAGATCCTAGAGGGAAACAGAGTGAGAGAGTGTGTGAGTAAGTGAGAGAGAAAGAATGTGAGATAGAAACTAGTTTCCATGTTACTGTGACTCAGTCTTCATCTAAGCATCATAATAGCTCGGTCCTGATCATTTCCCGGTATGGTTTTAAAAAGTACTTTGAGCAGGTTATTGTAATTGCCTAAGGTGGATCTGCCTCACCCTACATGAAAAAGCAAAACATCACCTGATCAAAATATTGCTGAAAGTGCAGAAAATTATATAAAGGTTGTCAAGAACAGATTAGTAATTAAATCAAAATGCACCAACAGCAGCAATAGAAGAATGAAAGATTTTCTATGCAATAGCCTCAAAAAAAAAAAAAAAAAAAACACAGTAAAACCTCCACTGGCTAAAAAAAAAAAAAAAGACTTGGAAATCTACATATCGCCCATGATGCCTTGAGACATATCTCTCAACTCTACAGCTTTTCGCAGAAAGCCCAGATTTTTGCCTCATACTTTTTATCTGTTCCTCATAAAATGTGATTTTCTGCCAAATGACTGGGATGATCTGAGGACAGAAGTCACTAAATAATGATATACATTTGCATTTCAGACTTCATATCCTTTAGAAAATGCATGCTAAGACAAATCCTGTTATTCTAGCAACTTTCTAAATTTAGAAGGGCAATATTTAAAATCTGCCCCTATTTTTTTGGGCCTGTGTCCCCCATTCTGCCAGACTTTGTCCAGATTTTTTGCACTGAGACGTTGAGAGGTATGGCCCTGATAAATGAAGTTATGTAAATAATAATGTTTGCACAGATTTTTCCGTTTTCAACCGAGGTCTGACTGTTTCGGTCCTGCTGCGGGACTTTTGCTATTTTCTCTAAAACATGTGCTTACCAAGGAATAAAGGAAAGATAACCACGATGGAATATTTATTGTCAATGTTTTATTAACGTTAAAATGAATGAAACAGCATTTCTTCTTAAGAATGTCAGATAAAGCCCTGACCCCAACCTAAATAATGACCCATGTTAATCCAGCAGCTCAGCTGATGTAAGGGAGAGGGAAGAGATGATGGGAAATGACCATTCTCATCTTACCCATCCTGCATGGACAGTGTGCTTCCCAACTGGACCTCTTGCTGCTTGAAAATGAAAAGCAGGTACCAGTATTAGTGGGGAACTACGGAAGCAAATGTTGGTAGATCCATTGGTGAAAAAACACAAACAAAACAGAGCCACTTGATAGTTGCAATAAAACTTTACTGGCATTCTAGTACCTCTGCTTTATGCCTTCAAAGGAATAAATTGCGTCACGCCAAGCAGCCTTTTGTACCATCTTCAGTAAACATAATTAATTGTTTTCAATAAACACAATTAATTATTTAAAGTGGCCATGCTGCTTACAACAATGTTAAAGTGCTTAAACATCGATGCCATAAATACAAACAAAAATACACATAAAACTAAATACTCAATTTTTTATCAAAATCATAATATTTAAATATTTAAATTAATGTCCAAATAGAACCTCTAGGAATTAATTTCCTATAATTTAATATACACCTGCTTTCTAGTTCCAGCAATTTTTGTGTAAAATTCCCCCCACCCAGTGAATGTGGTTTACCTAACACACAAAAAATAGATTATCACCATACCCTCCCCCCATATACCTTACAAAATGATCAGCAATCAGACTGTCCAAGTTCCTATTTCTGACATCTCCCAAATGCTCTAAAAGATGGACTTTTACCACTCTCTTAGTTTGACCAATTTACCATTTGATGGGAACACAGCCGCATCTGACTATGTAAACCAACCCGCATAAACAATAGTTGAAATAATCAAAAGCCACATAAGTCCTGCCATTAATTTTAGAACCAAAAATATTCTTCGCCCTTGCACAAACCTTACATTTACCACACTTATACATGCCTACCTTCTTCCCTCCTTCTACATTACCTTTAGAGTTCAGAATCTCTTTTAAGTTGCTATACCTACCATAAGAAAAGGTAACCCACTTAGGAAACAAACCTCTCACTTCTGCATTACAGGCCATAAACTCTCTTTTGATTCTCTCAGCATAGTGGAAAAATGGGAAAATTTGGTAACAAAATATATACTTTCCTCATCTTTCTTAAATGTGTCTTCCCTGCATAAACTACTCCTATCAGACTTAAAAGTGGTAACAAAACCACCCTGCATTATTCTATTCTTGGCCTTTTCTATGGAGGCTTTAGAATACCCTCTTTGCAACAATTTATTTCTGTAATTTGCCTGAACTCACCATCTAACAAATGTTCCTCAGATGTTTGTGTGTTCATAAATACATTTAAACTCTCCATGCTGCTTGGTGTGATGCAATTTATCCCTTTGAAGGCATAAAGTCAAGGTACCAGAACACCAGTAAAGTTTTTTCCAGCTATCAAGTGGTTCTGTTTTGTTTGTGTTTTTTTCTTGTTTATTTTTATTTTTTGTATGTTGATAGACCCAGTGGTGATCCAGGTATGCATGTCACCCCAGGGGGTAGGTTTGGGGCCTGACAGAGACCCCCCCATTACTCACATCCTAAATAATGTGAAGGTCCTGGGTGAGGGCATGGACCATGTAATTGCGTCCTGCCCAGTAACAAGCGAAACAGGTCACTATAGGTTCCCAGTTTTGGAAACAAGCCAAACTCACACATGTATGAGATGAAGGATCATGCCTCAGAAGGAGTGGGAGGACCAGGTACTAGCATGGCTGCCCCGATGATGGCCTCCTCTTGATGACTTCACCATACTGTACCAGATACATCCCTAATGTGGGGATAAAATGAGTCTCATTAGGGGTGACATGAGGGACATAAAGCACCAAGAAAAAAAATAATCAGCCTAAAGACAGAAAGCAGTACGGTAGTCAACCAAACATAAACAGTGAAACAACCTGCCCAAAGACAGAACAGCAATGTAATAACTTTCAGGTACCTGATGCTGTTGTGATGGTTGATATTTGTGCTCTAGCATGAGACTAGAGCATAGCAGTGCTGAAAGATGCTTTACAAACTTTGCAGTACACAGACTACTGCTATTATATCAGGAAGAACAAACTATTGTTAACTTCATTTCTGGCATACTTTCCAAGGAAATTATTTCAACCCACAGAGTAAGCTCAAGATCATTTAATTCAACAAAACATTACTCTTTGTTGACTTAAAATGAATACTAAACTAATGTTTGCTAAATTAAAAAGAATACTACTACAAAGCTACAAAGGCACATCTGATCAGGGTGGTTGGCGACTTCAGGATGGGGCTGCTATGGACACTGAGAGTACCAGCACCAGAATGGTAGGGTGGAAAATCAGGTGAGGTACATGCATCAGTACCAGTACCACAGCCAAAGTGTAGGTTGGCACAGTACATTGCAGTGCTGACAGATTGCCAGTCTGGTTCACAAATATGGGCCATAATACAGACAACACAGAACAAAATGATACCTGCAAAATCAAACCAAGGCTATGCAGGGCAGCGCATGAACTGGCCACACTGCAGATTACTCATCCTGATACCCTCTCATGTTATGATGTGGGCAGGTCACGGCTATCATTACTTGTCCAGATAAGGCAGACACAATGAAAGGTGACTGCAACACAGTGAGATGGGGTAAGGACATGAGAAGTGACCTATCAAGACATGTACTCAGAGGGCATGGGGAGTCTGGTATGGATAATATCTTCCACTGGTGTGGTCAAGTTACCACCACATGACTTTTGGCACTGTCCATTATGTTGGCCTAAAATGGTGGGCTTGATGTCAATGGCAGGGAAAGCAAAGAACTGTGGGACAATAAGCATTTAACCTGATAGGACATAATGTGTGCTGATCATAATAAGAGTCAGTGCCTAGGAGTAAGGGTGGCTGTTTGTGTGTCCACATGTAAGAGAGAAGGTGTAGAACTGTGCCACAATAAGCATTTAACCTGATAGGACATAAACCTGATAGGACATAATGTGTGCTGATCATAATAAGAGTCAGTGCCTAGGAGTAAGGGTGGCTGTTTGTGTGCCCACATGTAAGAGAGAAGGTGTAGAACTGTGCCACAATAAGCATTTAACCTGATAGGGCATAAACCTGATAGGACATAATGTGTGCTGATCATAATAAGTGTCAGTGCCTAGGAGTAAGGGTGGCTGTTTGTGTGCCCACATGTAAGAGAGAAGGTGTAGAACTGTGTCACAATAAGCATTTAACCTGATAGGACATAATGTGTGCTGATCATAATGAGTCAGTGCCTAGGAGTCAGGGTGGCTGTTTGTGTGCCCACATGTCAGAGAGAAGGGGTAGAACTGTGGGGCAATAAGTCTTTTCCCTCTTAGGGCATACTGTGTGTGTTTTTCCTGATAAGTGACACCCAAGAATCAACGTGGTTGGTTGTGTGCCCACATGTAAGAGAGAAGGTGTAGAACTGTGGGACAATAAACATTCATACTGGAAAGCATACTGTGTATTGATCCCGGTAAGTCTCAGTGCCTAGGTGTTGGAGTGGTTGCTTGTGTGCCCATATATGATCTAGAAGGGGTAAAACTGTGTTACCAGGGTAGTGCAGATATATCAATGGAATAATTACAGGAAAACCAGGATGAATATGTAACAATTGTAATGAAAAAATAACAGCCATCTTAGTATAGTTTAGTTCACTGTTGTCTGGGCAGATAGTGCAAACTACTACAATCTCCCCAGACACACACACACATGCGCCCATTTTACTGTCAGCTCGGATGTCCAATTGTAATCAAATTAATGAATACATAAATTCAAAAACTACAATGGATTTTTAAACTCAGGGGACATCATTCCCCTGGTTTAAACACTTATGTGTCACTTAGATCATATCTTAAATCTCGTAGATAATTTATAGTGAATATTTTTAGAAGATGATTAATGAGATCTCATTATAGTTTTTGTATATTAATATAGAGACTTTTTTATTGTAGGTTCAATATTTTAAAAATTTTTTTCAATATATTTTAAAACATACAGTGTCTTATATGATGAATTATACTGTTTACATTAATGTATATATTTATATATATTTCATATATTTTTTAGACTGTTTGATACATAAACCATATGATCACATTTTAGAATAGGTTTATTATACTTAGGTGCTGAGTTTTATATAATTCTCAGGAATTATATCAGAATGTTATAGTGTTTAATTAATTTATTTATTTGATGTTTATTTATCTTATTTATACACTCTATATATTAAATTTATGGTAAAAATATACATTCCTTTGAACATAAAGGAAGGAAATGCAATACATTTGATTATGTGTTTTCACATTTGGAAGGATTTTATGGGACACTGTTACTTGAAGGAATCCAAAAAATTGTTGAGTATGTTAATTGATTGATTTATTAATTTTTCAATTATCCAAATGTTTTAATGATGTCTGCTTAACTATATAAAGGAGGCTATGCTTGTTTTAATTCATGGTCTGAGGAAGCGTATCTCTGATACGCGAAAGCGCTTACCGTCAATAAAAGTTTTGTACTTTATACTTGCAGAAACGTTTTTTGTTCGTGGTGAGTCCGTGGTTTTATTTTCTTGAAGCCATCTTAGTATAGTTTAGTTCACTGTTGTCTGGGCAGATAGTGCAAACTACTACAATCTCCCCAGACACACACACACATGCGCCCATTTTACTGTCAGCTCGGATGTCCAATTGTAATCAAATTAATGAATACATAAATAGCTACTATATTGTATCTGACCTCACTGCTGTCAGATGTATGTGTACACACACACACACACACACACACACACACACACACACACACACACACACACACACACACAAAATTACTTGCATAACACAAACCCATTTTAAGGCATACTTAAAACACAGAAAACACAGCAACATGGCATTCAGCATATTATAGCCATAACACAAATGTTATCATTGCTCTCAACTGGTTAACTCAAAATTCAGAGGCAAAGTTAAAATAATGGGAAACAAACACCTAAATATGGAACAAATTCAGCATTAAGTATTACTCTTGCATATTGCCACAGCTGCTAGAAAAATAAGTTTTGCATTAGCATACATTTTCTGAAGGATGTGAAGCATGCATACCTCTCTTATCCTCTTAGATTTTAGATATTACTTTTATATACTAAAAAGTTGCTAATATAACAGGTCTTGCAATATCATGCATTTTATAAAGGTTACACACACACACACACACACACACACACACACACACACACACACACACACACACACACACACACACACACGCACACCAAACACTCATGGATTAATACATAAATAATTGATACAGTCATATATATTTTAGCTCACTGTTGTCAGGACACAAACAATACAGGCTATTACAATACCACCAGACACACACATGGCCATTTTGCTATCAGCTCAGATGTCCTATTGCAAATACCCACTACATTGCACATGACTTCACTGCTGTCAGATGCATGCATGCATGAATATATACACACACACACACCCATACACACAACATTACTTGCATAACACAAGCCCAGTTTAAGGTATACTTGCATTATCATGCATTTTATAAAGGTTATCAGTTCTGCAACTGAAATTCCTGTCATTATAGAGTTTCAATTCTCAGGAATTTGCCAATAAAGCTCAAGTTTTATGAGTACAAACCTGAAATATAAGGCACAATCAGGGACAGCTGATTGCTATGAATGCTTTGAATTCTCAGAATTAGATGTTTTTATTTGACCTTATCTTTTATTTATATTTTATATAAATAAATGTAAATATAATATTTATATTTTATATAATTTTTATTTATATTTTATATTTTATTTGATCTTTTATTTTTTATTTGTCCTTAATAGTTTCCCAGGAAAAAGTAAATACAAGTTTTAAAAAGAACAGATCAAAGCTATGAGGCAAAAATCAGTGACAGCCCAACAGTATTTAATATTCATCTAGTTTTACTTCCTGGAAGGCCTTCAAATTCAACTGCTCCCTCTTACAGTCAGCCTGGCTCACAGTAACTGACAGCAGCACCTCCATTCCAGATCAGTTAATCCACACCCATTAAATCCACAGAGCAGTGGCAAAGGATAACAAAAAACAAAAAGCCGGTCAGCAAGCAGTAACAGCAGACCAGCCAACAGATGTCCTTAAGATTGCACCAAATGGCCAAGCAATAGTCCAGCAGTGGCTAGCTGGCAGCAAGGTGCGGCAAAAGCAACAATTCCAGTCAGTCCACCCTGCACACATGGGCCTTTCAGAGATGAAAGAGAACAGCAAGAGGGGGATGGCAGTCACAGGACCCTGAAAAAATAAGCAACTAAGGCAACCAAGCAAAGCAATCAGCAGATCTTTTGGTTGGGAACTGGCAACATCTGGTACTATACAACACAGCTGGGAGTGTTTTTGCCAACATACTCACAGTACTCAACCCTTATTACAACAATTCTGGAGAAAGGCAAAAATAATAGAGATGCCAGCCTAAAATCAGGGACAGATATTGAATATTGTTGTTGTTGTTGTTGTGTCTTTCGGCTTTTCCCGGTTAGGGGTCGCCCCAGCAGAACTCCGGTCCGCTAATGACTGGCAGTAGATTTTTACGTACCGAGTTGCCAGCTCTGACGCACAACCTTCAAACAAAGGTAAGCCCACTCATGCATGCCTCCACACAGAAGACGCTTTAGCTGAGAATCGAACAGGACAACGTCTTACTGTGAGGCGACAACACTACCGCAGCACCACCACCGCAGTATTCATATAAACTTAGAAAGTTGCTAGACTAGCAAGGTTTCCATTACCATGCATTTGCTGAAGGATATGAAGTCTGAAACAGAAATTACTGTACATAGTGACTGCTGTCCTCAATGATTTGTCAGAAAACCACAAATTTTAAGAGGGTTAGATTAAAAATACGTGGCAAGTAAATTAGAACATTTTGCAAAATTCTGAACAGTTGAGAGCAACATCTGATTGCCGGTAAACTGAGTGCCTCTGGAAATGACAAGAATCAGCAGCAATCTGGTGAGAAAATCAAACATTTTAGGAGGCAGAGGGCAACAATATGAGGCAAAACTGGGGATATTCTGTAGAATGAAAACAATAGCACATTGACAGACAGACACTGCCTGTAAAACAGGCAAGAAACCTCACTGGTAGGGAAAGCTTCGATTCAAAAACACCGGCAGCATTAAGGAAGATTGGTCTTCTAGCCCTCACGTACACTCACTTGTCAAGTCTGACTTTTTCTTTTCTGCCAAGTAAGTGTCTGGAGGAAAAGAAAACTCCACAGGCACCCTGTGGTACCCTTTTGGAACTCACCTGAGAGGCGGGAGACATCAAGAGCATCAGTGATTCCTCTCTGATTCTGATGAGCTCCTGGAAGCCAGTCTGTCATTGGCTATACAACTGAGCCAATAAAAGACTTAGAATCGGAGCCATCTGTTGCTAAAGTGGACCAGTGGAGCAGGTGCACATTCAGAGAGTGAATTTGGAGTGCTCTACTGAATGCGGACCAGAGGAAAGGTATTTATGTCTTGTATATAAAGAAAAGATAAGGGGGAGGTGAGAAGTATTCCCAGGTATTTCTACTTTGTGACATTTGCAATATTGGTGTTAATACTGGTGCTCAGAATTATTGGTGGGAAATTTCTTAGTTTATTAAGAGCAGTGAAAAGGATTAGACTTGATTTGTTTGGGTTAATTATTAGCCTGTTTGATATCCATTTACAGAGGGAGGAGAAATTTGTTTGCAAAGTCTGCTGTGGTGAAGAATGAATTCTAATAGTCTGCAACACAACAATATTGTCTGCATATATTCTGGCATCAGGCTCATGAAGTTTATAAGCTAGGTCATTTAGCAAGACTTCAAACCATTGTGGTCTTAGATCAGAACCTTGAGATGCACAGGTATTCTCTGTAAAGCTGCAAGTCTGCAGAATCTTTACTGAAATTTCTATTTCGGCAGTTATACAGCAGTGAGGGTTGTTCAAAATGATGCAATTGCTTTGTACCATGCTGATGATGGACAATTAATGTGGCAGTTATGCTATTGAAGCAACTTAGTTACTCTCTGAACCACTGCTATTGCAGATTGTTCTGCCAAGACATGCTGGCAGTAGCCATTCACATTATGGTACCATAAGGCATGTGACCAATATGACTAATATGCCCATGCATATGGTATGTGCATACCTGTAGCTCTGCTGTGGAGCTCTGCATCTATTCTTAGCTCTGCAATGCAATGCTAGGGATATACAGCAATACCAAGATGCAATGCAATGTTGTGTGAAACATGATCAACAGATGTGTATCTGTGCACATGGGCTGCAGTTTTGCTCCTTGAGCTGATCTGAGTGAGCGTCCATGGCTACTTCAGGGACTGTGGGACAGGGTTCCAGCATAGTGAGTCAAGGGCAGCAGGATTTTCCTGCTATTCCTATACAGAGATTTTGAGGAGTGTCTGTTGAGGCAGTAGGACTGCTGCTTACAGAAGGTGGATGCATAACATGAGTTTGCCAGGATGATGTAGTGCACCAGAAATGCACCTGGTACATTCAACAATACGACATGTATCTGGTAAACAGCATGGTTTCCATCCAAAATAAAATCCCCACTCTGCCATGCAATCCATAACTTCACAAATTTGCTCTAACATGGAGATAGAACTTCCAACTGGGGCTATCTTTCTGTCTAACTGGGGCTATCATTCTTCATAGAATTGAAGAAGTTTTCACTTGGTTCTAAAATTATTTAGCTAACAGAAACTTCATCATTTTGGGCCATAACTTTACTACCCTATAACAGAGGCAATCTCTACTAGGGTCCCAAGAGGTTCTGTTCTTGGCCCACTACGATTCTCCCTTTACATTTACAGCCTTTCTTGAGACTTACCTCATTTAAACATCACATGCTTTTTGGCTTAATCAAAACATTACATAAATCCCTTCAAGGTGAAACAAAAATATTTAGGTCTACTGTTAGACAGCCCACTCAGCTTTTAAGATCATGTCTATAGCGCTTTTTCAGGCCTATAACAACTAACAGAAGTTTAGAAAGTCTATAACCTGCTAACTTAAGAAGTTTGGTGCTCTATAACCTTGAATGTCTTAATCTCGCCACTTGAATATCCATTTCCAATTACACCTCCTTACTCTTGTCAAAATACTGCAGTGCTACAAACTACTGAAACTAATATATTATCTTTTTTTCAAGCTGTTCTGAGCAAGCTGCACTTATATCAGCAAGGCAAAGTAAATGTCCATATGTACATTTTTATATCTGGCTTGCATCTTCTATGTCAAATTGTCAGTTGAGCTTGTTGTATTTGCTTTGAGACTGCTCCCTTAAATACGCTTGTCTTCTATTTACCTGTATATGTACTTATTCTTCATTTATGTAATTGTCCTGTTTGTCTTGTAGCCCAAGATGTGGCTGAAAAGTGATTTTGTACCACCCCCCTTACCCAGTTAAATGCAAATAAGTAGAAAGATCTGGCATCATCGTCCATTCTGTTGAGCAATGCCAGCGTTGCTACGGTGATGTGAGATGGCATCTCCCTGACCTACTACAGTACTAGGCAGAGATTATGGGGACAGAGACAGAGATGTACTGCCACCATTTATTATTGTCTTCTGCTATTTACCCATTTTACATAGATTTATAGATTCAGGGGTTCATAAGTAAGCACTAGGCAATCAGGCTGCACACCATTTCAGCCTTACCAAAATCCCTATTCAGAATAACCTCTAGCCTCTAGGAGGGTAACACAAGATGGACTGAGAGGAGAACTTAGGCTGCCCATCCAGTTATCTAGGTTTACCCTGAAGGTGGCAAGGGTGCTACTCTGCTAGTCATGTAGTGGAAGTTTGTTTCAAAGATGAAGGATTTGTTGGGATATAAATCCGTCATGCCATTGTGTCTTATGTACCTGTTGAGGAAGGTTTGGTTCCTTTAACCAAGTATTTGTTGTACCAGTAGTTTTGCAAAGGAATAGGAGATTAAATAGGGTTGGATACTGCATATGACATGAAAGGCTAGACATAGATCTCCACAGAGGAGTTTGAAAGAGACTTGAGTAGAGAGAAAAGGCTGCTAGTCTCTTCTGATAACTAAAATCTTTGAGGCCACTGATGATTTTAGTTATGAATCCTAATAATGGGTCTGATAAGATATGACTAAAGGGGAATTAAGACTTCTTGGATCTAGTGAAGATGCCTTTAGAAATAAGATGGGCCAGATGAAAGGCTTTCTGAACTGCTGTGGTGATATGGTGATCAAATGATAAGGAATTATCATCAAGAGTACCCAGACCCCCTACAACAGTGTCTTTTTGGAAGGGTGCATCTACCTATATGATAACTGAAGCTGTTTTGTTTACCAAAATAAACTATGCTTCATTTTTACATATAATTTGAGATACATACACTTAGGAGTGCAAACTTTGCTTTCTAACGGCAGAGGAATAAGAGTGTGACATGGTTTTATAGCAAAGAAATTAGGAGCATGCATTTGGGTTTGCATGTTATGTGTGGCAGTCCACTAAATAACTGCCATTGTGTTTCTAGAACACACATGCAATTATTTTCCCAGTTGTGTCATCTTTCTGCAGGTCCATTTATGAAAAAGAAGGGTTGAGTCCAGACTCACCTCAGTCTGTGCCAGTTAATACCTCTGACTCTGACTCAATAGTGGCCACCAGGGCTGCTTCTCAGCAATGAGACAGTGGTTCTGTTGATGGAGGTGTGGGTCAGTGGTTCTGTTGATGGAGGTGTGGGTCAGTGGTTCTCTTGATGAGGTGTGGGTCAGTGGTTCTGTTGATGGAGGTGTGGGTTAGTGATTCTCTTGATGGAGGTGTGGATCAGTGGTTCTGTTGATGGAGGTGTGGGTCAGTGGTTCTGTTGATGAAGGTGTGGGTCAGTGGTTCTCTTGATGAGGTGTGGGTCAGTGGTTCTGTTGATGGAGGTGTGGGTTAGTGATTCTCTTGATGGAGGTGTGGATCAGTGGCTCTGTTGATGGAGGTGTGGGTCAGTGGTTCTGTTGATGGAGGTGTGGGTCAGTGGTTCTCTTGATGAGGTGTGGGTCAGTGGTTCTGTTGATGGAGGCGTGGGTTAGTGATTCTCTTGATGGAGGTGTGGATCAGTGGCTCTGTTGATGGAGGTGTGGGTCAGTGGTTCTTTTGATGGAAATGAACTGGCAGGATCATTGGTGCCATTCCAATCTGTTTCTCAGGAAGGAGGCAAAGGTTCCACTTCTGAAAGTGGCCTGTAGGAGTCTGTCCATTTGTCCCAGCATCGTTTGCAGAGGCTGATGCCTGCCACAGTGTAGTGACAACGCATGTTCTCCTTAGTTACGTGGAGTGCCTTCTGGCACAGATTGTATAGTCATGCAACTGTCAAACCCTCCACATCTTGCCACTGGGAGGCAACAGGCCCATAACATTAGTCACCCAGGCAAATGATGCCAGAAACTGTTGTCATCTGGGCCAGCCAGGCAACCAGCTATACCTACCCTATCCTCTTCATGCTGTTTTCCAAGCTTGATGTGTCACTCTTTAGTCCTTCTTCATTTTCCAACCCTCTTCATCACCACTTGTTCACCTTCTATAAGTCTGCATCCATAAACTTCCCTCCCAAACTTTTGAGCATTTACTGGTCCCTTTGTCTGAATCTATGTTGTATGCTTGTGTGTCTGTCCCTGCTACTTGCACTTCTTCCTCTATTCCATAATCAGTCTCTTTCCCTGGAAATAAATATACCCTTCCCCCCACTTTTTTACCTTATGGTTACCATTGCATGTTTCTCCTCTGCTTGCTTTCTTTCCTTTCCTATTTTCCTGTCTAGCCCACCTCTCCTCCATTTCTATAATGACTAGATTTGGGACTTTGTGGTGCATGCCCACAGTGGTCTTTTTGATAAACACTTTGCTACTATTCATATACTGAATGGGCCCAAGATGCAGGTACATGGTGCACCGTTATTCATGTGACTGAGTGCTGACTTCATATGGTGCACCATTAGTCATGTGACTGAGTGCTGACTTCTTTTTACTAGCCTGCCTTCACAGTGATGTATGCCACATTGTTCATGGAACCAGTTGTAGTGCTGATCCAGCCACAGAATATTCTAGCATTTCTTCTCCCATTAGCACTACATCACCCTTTATTTATGTAGCCATAGCTCAGACAGCTGGCTCGGTTCAGTGCCAAGACATATCTGATTGGTTGCATGGCTCTCTGCACAGTGACTTCCTTAAATTAGTGCTGCATGATAATGAAGCACTTGTCCTCACATCCCAGCCAATATCTCAAGATGTAGAACTGTGTATAGTGACTGTCACTAAAAATTACACAGAGCAGTATACCCAGCCTACCTCATTAAATAATGTCTACTTACAAACATAAAACTGCCACTGGCCCAACAAGACCCTCTGGACAAAAAGAATTTGAGCTTTCTCTTAAGAGTTTCATCCTTTCAGCTAGGAAACCCCCAGCATGATGTAAAAGGTCAAATTACTAAAACACACACAAAACTCTCCATTTAGGCATTGTTAGAATAATACAAATTAAAGTATAATGGTAGCTCTCATTTGGAACTCAAACCAATGACCTCCTGTATACTGCGCTGGCATAAATGCAGCTGGACTAACAAGGACTTCTGCACAGACAGCTGTTCAGATTTCCTTTAAGAGCTTTATCTTTTCAGCTAGGAAACTCCCAGCAAGTGATTAAGGTCAAAATAAATGCACGCAAACACAGAGGAAGTCCTACGATTAGGTACTGATAGAATCGTGGAAGTGAAAGGACATTATGAGCTCTCATTTAAGACTCAAACTCAAGACCTCCAGCAAACTGTGTTAGCATCAAATATATTACAGAGAGAAACAATAACTTGGATGAGGTTAACCACAGTGGGGAATGGAGTTTTCCTTTAAGATAAGCAGCTTCTTGCAGTAGAAACACAGCTGCCATTAAACACGTATGCTTTTATCAACAATGCTGGAATTAACTTAAACAGTACATGTGATTTAAATATTCAAAATGAAAGTGAGTAGTTCCTTTTCAATGAAATACAAGTTTATTTAGGTCAGAGTGTTTCCTTCTGATAAGGCCTGTAAACATGCAAACCCTGATGCTTGCTTTGCTGAAAATAATGTGCATCAAGGCTGACCACCATTACTAGTTTTCCCAGTAACACATTTGTCATAAGAAATTGGCTACTATGCACAGCTCTCACAAACAGGAAAATGATATGTGACTCAGGTAATTGCAGGTAAAGCTGAGCTCAGCAGTGCTTCTCTCATTGGTGATGAGATGTACTTAAACCTTGTAAGTTGGTAGTACTGATCTCACTAATACCGGAGAAGTAATTCACTGAGCTCAGCTAGAATTCTGTGAAATAATGCCCAAGGAAATCTGTTACAAACCACAATGCAGTATTACTGTCATTAGGGCAAAGCAAGCTGCAGTGGAAAAAAACTGTGTGCTGGTAAAAGACGGGAGGATGGCTCTTCTTAGCATATGGTGTTGAAATGGTGGTGTATGTAGCCTGTTGGTTATGGGTACAACAAAACCCGAAGCAATCCTGAGTTTACTTGTCCTAGAAGTGAGATAAAAAGAAAGAAATGAAGGCAGTACAGATTCCCTAGGATAAAAAATGAATCTGCATTTACCTTAAAAGCACAGTCCCACACTGTTCTCAAGTTCCACAAAGTGCAGTCCCACAGTGTTCTCAAGTTCCACAAAGCGCAGTCTCACAGTGTTCTCAAGTTTCATAAAGCACAGTCCCACATTGTTCTCAGGTTCCACAAAGCACAGTCCGTCAGTGTTCTCAGGTTCCACAAAGCACAGTCCTGCAGTGTTATCAAATTCCACAAAGCACAATCCCAGTGTTCCCAAGTTCCACAAAGCACAGTCTCACAGTGTTCTCAGGTTCCACAAAGCACAGTCTGCTAGTGTTCTCAGGTTCCACAAAGCACAGTCCTGCAGTGTTATCAAATTCCACAAAGCACAATCCCAGTGTTCCCAAGTTCCACAAAGCACAGTCCCACAGTGTTCTCAGGTTCCACAAAACACAGTCCCGCAGTGTTCCCAAGTTCCACAAAGCACAGTCCAGCAGTGTTCTCATGTTCCACAAAGCACAGTCCCACAGTGTTCTCAGGTTCCACAAAACACAGTCTGGTAGTGTTCTTAGGTTCCACAAAGCACAGTCCCATAGTGTTCCCAAGTTCCACAAAGCACAGTCCCACAGTGTTCTCAGGTTCCACAAAACACAGTCCCGCAGTATTCTCAAGTTCCACAAAGCACAGTCCAGCAGTGTTCTCAGGATCCACAAAGCACAGTCCCACAGTGTTCTCAGGTTCCACAAAGCACAGTCTGGTAGTGTTCTCAGGTTCCACAAAGCACAGTCCCGTAGTGTTCCCAAGTTCCACAAAGCACAGTCCCGCAGTTTTCTCAGGTTCCACAAAGCATAGTCCCGCAGTGTTCCCAAGTTCCATAAACCACAATCCCACAGTGTTCTCAAGTTCCAAAAAGTATAGTCTCCCAGTGTTCTCAGGTTCCACAAAGCACAGTCCTGCAGTGTTCTCAGGTTCCACAAAACACAATCCCGCAGTGTTTTCAATTTCCATGTGTGGTTTGAGGGAGGAAATTGCACTGCTGCACTTTTTTCTCCTCCTTCTGAGACCATACACCCTTATAATGATATTAGCAAAGTCCCATTAGTCAAAATGTCTCACTTCTTTACTAATAGATCAAAACCAGTACATGCCAACAGCTAAACATTTCTAAACATCTGATTTTAAACACTTAAATATAACTGTCAGTTGGGGGTTTACAGTGACCTCACTTCTCTATATAAAACTATTATTGAGGTGCTATGTCAGTGTTGCTATACGAGGAAAGGTTAGTACAGTAGCCAATGTGGTGTTAACATTGTTCAAAACTGTAGCATTGCAGGTTTGAAACATTCATGTTTAAGAAAGATAACTTGCTTAATGTTACTTTAACCAGATATAGGAGGCTGCACTTTTTTCTGAGACATGTAAAGGCCATGTTGGATGCAGGTCAAAACATATGGGAGTTTAAGGCCATATTCATAGTTTCATACTAAGTTTAGAAAACAATGCCATAAAAGGCAAATCCTTGAAGGTGAGCTAATGATCCACAAGAAGAAGAATATTTTTGAAGCTGCAGAAAATGGAGGAAAAGCAAAGCAGAGATGGAACAGGGAGGCTTGAGATGTAGCAAAGTTTGGCTTAGCATAGTTAGACGTTTGTAGTCAGTGACAGCATACTTAGACATTTGTAGTCAGTGACTCCTGGCACAAATTTATGGGTTCCCATCCATTCCCATGCCATAAATAAAATAAAATAATATTCATTTAATTACAGTTGAATTGTACTAGGGTTTTACACTATCTTATTTGTAGGTAACCCTCATTTTATAGGCAAAGGACATGCTGGCTGATGAATTTATTCCTGAAATGGAACTTTTTGATATTTAGTCATATAACTAGGTCTTTGGAATGGATATTAACTAATCAGTTTTTCTTTTCAAGGAAAAGATGGTCTCAGAGAGCAGCAATTTCCACAGCTCAGAAGGCGAGGCAGAAAACATTTTGTGGGAGTCTAAAAGCTACATTAGATAAGGACAGGGTTTTTATTCTCTGAATAAGAGCAGTTCATTTTAATTTGATTTCTTTTGGTTTTAAACACTGGTGTCTCTTAGTGGGGAGAGTTGTTTAGAGATATTACACCAAACAGAGCATTGTGTTCTATCATGGGGCAAATGAGGGCAGAGTAAATGGGAATAAGGATGGGCTAGAATCTGGATCAGAACACAAGACAGACCAGACATTAAAAGTCAAATGATTTACTGATTTACTTGTTTTTTCTTTCAGCTTTTCCCGGTTAGGGGTCGCCACAACGGAACTCCGGTCTGTTAATGATTGGCAGTAGATTTTTATGGTGCCGAGGTGCCAGCTCGACGCCCAGCCTTCAACGAAGGCACGCCCATTCACACATGTCTTTCGAATGCTACTCGACCACTGGGAGGACATGCAGACTCCACACAGAAGGCGCTTCAGCTGAGAATCGAACGGGAGATCCACTTGCTGTGAGGCGACAATGCCACCACTGCACCACTGCGGCTTGATTTACTGATTTACTGATTTACTAGTGATCCATATTTACAGGTAATTGAATTAACTATGAGGACACAAAAACAGACTACACTAAGTTTCTGTTTGTTAATATGATGTCTAGAAAAGTGAGTATCTGTTCAGCAATGGCACAGTTGCTGCTCTCTGCTCTAAAATATTACAGTCATAGCGTACGAATACTGGTTCTACAGTTATAAGCATAGGGTGATGGCTGCCTTTCTGGAGCTAGGATCAATGATGCAAAAGGGCTCTTAGATCACTCCATCCTGACAAGTATGATTATGGGATGATAGTGGTCCATACTGGGGGGTGGCCTTAGATGTTCTACCCAGGGGAGCATGAAGAAGGATATAATTGAGCTTGCTATGCATGTGTGCAAGGCAGAAAAGACAGTGATCTTGAAAGGTATTTTACCATCACCTAAAATGATGCTAAGATTCAAAAATAAGATAACTGGCTTTAATAATTGTCTGTGTAGGTGATATCATTCTAAAGTGTTCCAGTATATGTCATCTTGTGATAAGATGGCTGGCAAGCTTTCCTGTTTTCCTAAAACTGGTCTTCACTTCTCTTACCATGGCTTTATTCTTGCTAAAGCCTTTACTACTACCACATCTGCTGGACATTGCAACCTAATAAAGTCTAATTCAGAGCACATTAAAATAGCTCTACTCAGCACAAAGAGTCTTAACAAAAATGTGTGAACACGAAGCCCTCCTGCAACTAGAATACATTCATGTGAATATTGTGATATGCATGGTTTCAAGGATGGAAGCACTCACATTTTACTAGTTTTAAAACCTATTATGTTCTTCAAACCTACTGGCAAGTGTGAGGTATCAGCATTGCTTGGGCATATTATCACTCCACGATTAATTCCTTAGGGCACCAAATTTGAAATTCTAGCTGTCCAAGTTACCATAAACAAAATTAATTATCACTTAACAGCTAGCTAATAAAATACTATCTATGTGCCCTTCTGAAAACAAATCTCCATTAAACAAATCTTTCTACTGAGGGATTTTAACTATCCATCAATAAACTAGCTGACCTACACTGATAATTCCTGGCATGCCCAGTGCTTCTTTGATGTATAAATTATAACGGCCTTGTACAAACAGTTAACCATCCTAAAATGGGCCTAAATATCCTTTATCCTGTCCTCACAAATGTGGACACTTCTTGCACAGCCCCATATACATAATATTGCTTCATTAAATCAGACATTTTCCTTTAAAACTGGTTTCCTTTCTCATTCAAACACTTCTGTATTTAGGGACTTCTCAAAGCAAACTTTCTTCAGTTATCTGATGACTTAAACAGATTTCATATTAATCCTTCTCTGACGGCCCTAATACATCTATTGATAAGGCAGCCTGTATCGACATCAGCTGTAATGATGCATTTAAAACAAACTGCTGTGATAGAATACTCATATAAACAAACTGGGAAACAAAAAAAGGAACTTGTTTAATGCTCATAAGAGATCTCATTCTGCCTACTTAAGGTACTTAAGGGCACACTTAAGCAAACTAGTAAAGAGCTTAAGGGTACGATTAGGAAGGTCAGAGTTGAGTATGAATTTTAAAATATCCAATGACCCCCCCCCCAAAAAAAAAAAAATAATTACAAATCTCTTTTCATAGGTTGGTACTAGGCTATTGGCCCTAGGGCCTATGCAAGCCTAGCCATAACAATTCCCTGGATATTTCTTCCCGCAATATTTACTTCTCTGGACCCCTGTCTAGCAAGTCGAGTGACATGATCCCTGGGGTGAATTTCCTATCTCCTATCCAGTCATCAAGGTTCCTTTTGAAGAGGGCCAATGAGGTGCTCTGCTTGACGTGTATGGGTAGTCTATTCCAGAGTATGGGGAGTCTCTGGGTCAGGAACCTATCCCTCCAGCATGTTTTGTTCATTGTGATGACAATGTTTAGATCCCTGGAGCGTGTGGCTCTGGGGGATTGGGATTTATTTAAGTGGAGCATGTCCAACAGCTCAGGGTTTGACATGGCCTTCTATGTTAAGCAGAAATCGCCTCTGAGTAGACAATATGCCACAGAGTATAGTTGGAGTTTTTTTAGACGGTCAGCATATGGCATCTGCTTTAGGCCTGTGATTCTTTTAGTGAGGTATTTCTGTGGCCTTTCCAGCTGTTGCAGATGTCTTGTGAGGTACATATACCCCAGGGATTACCTCAGTGTCACTGCTCAACAGAGGCACAGCAAAATAATGGGTATAGTTCCCCATACTAAAGGGGTGGCGTAAGCCACAAAACTATGGGCTAGGCTTGTAAATGCCCTCGGGCAGATAGCCTAGTATGAACCTATGAACCTATGAACCTATACCAAATGGGGCATTATACTCTATAACGGGTTTAATGAGGGATGAGTACAGTGGGACAATGACCTCCTTTTCTCTGGATGAAAAGCCCTTAGTGATGAGGTGTGCCACATAGAAGGATTTCCTGACTGTTGTGGTGATGTGGTTATCAAAAGTGAGACCACTGTCCACCTATGTCCCTAAGTCTCTCATCACACTTTCGATGTTTAGTGTCCTGCCACCTATGTGGTAATTCATGGGTACATGTTTTTTTTCCAAAGGGGATAACTACACATTTCTTGGCATTAAGCTTGAGCCCTGCTTCTGTAAGGCCCTTTTGTAGAATATCCCCATCATTTGGGGATTCAATAATGTCTTCCAGTTTGCAGTCATCTGCGAACTTTGTTAGCCAGAGTCCCTTAGTGTTGGCCTGTACTTCAGAGAAATAGATGCCAAACAAGAGTGGTCTCAGGACTGAACCCTAAGGAACTCCGCTTGTCACTTGTCTGGAGCTGGATTTGGAGTCAGCTACTTTTACAGTCTGGGTTCTGTCAGTAAGCCAGTTGGCAACCCATCGAGGGATGTAGGGATTTATGCCCAGCTTAGTAAGTTTATCTATGATTCCAGAGTGGGGGATGGTGTCAAAGGCCTTGGCAAGGTCCAGATAGGCTGTGTTGACCACCTTACCTCGTCCACAGCTCTGGAGACTGATTCGAAGAAGTCAATCAGATTCAGGAGACAAGATCAGCCCCTCTCAAACCCAAACTGGGTGGGTCCAGTGTTTGAAGGTTGCCAATGTCTTTGTTTATAAGTCCCATGATAATGCGTTCCATGCCCTTGCAGATCAGGCTTGTCAGACTGATGGGACGGTAGTTCCTGGGATACAATCCAGATCCTCTCTTGTGGAGCAGGATAACTGTAGCTTTGCACCACTCAGTGGGCACGAAGTCTGAGGTGAGGCTATGATTAAACATGACACTTAGGTGAGGTGCCAGTTCATTTTCTAGTTCATGTACTACACAGCCTAGGATGTCATCTGGTCCCATGGATGCTGTATTCTTAGCTTTGGAGAGTGCAGTTTTTACCTGTGTGGCTGTGATTACCAGAATTTTGCAATCTTTTGGTATTGAGATGGGCCCTTTAGGGGGTGAGAGGGGGGTGAAGTTGGCACTAAATCGATCTGCCAGGATATTGGCAATATCCTTGGGATCAGTATATTTAATGCCATTCTGTTGTAGCTCAGAGCAGATCTGAGCATTGCCATTTAGATTCTTGACATAACTATAGAATGCCTTGTGGTTGTCTTTGGAATCTTTGGCAATTTTATTTTCATAACTAGCTTTTGAGGATTTTATGAGGGATCTCAGCTTCTTACTGAGGCTGGTGAGGGAGTTTTTTTCATCCTCTTTTCTGCAACAGTTTCTTCCTTCTGTTGTATAGTTTGTTTATAGCAGAGGACCACCAGATTGGCTTCCTTTTTTTTGAGAAAAGCATCTTGGTTCTATTTGGGATGGCACGATTCATGCACAAGCGGATGTGCTCGTACAGTGCCTTAGTGTAGGATTCTGCAATCTAACTTCCAGATCCCTTCTGCGTGGGTGTCGTGAAGTTTGTCACTTCTGACTTCAGTAGCATGAAGTTGGCTTTGGAGAAGTTTTTTAAGGAGGTTTCCTTACTGGGGGGTGGGGTGGGATGTGGATGTCAAGGGTGATTTGCTTATGGTTAGACCTGACCAATGAGGGGGTGACCACTGGTGTGGAGCATCTATCTCCTATTTTGGTAATGACCAGGTCTAGGATATTGGAGACTCTGGTGGGACAGTGGATTAGTTGATCCAGGGCATTGGAATTTATGAATTTCAAGAACCGTTGGGAAAATGAGTTGGTACCTGAGTAGTTTTCCCAGTTAATGGCAGGCTAGTTGAAATCACTCGGTATTAGGGTGTTTGGTTGTATCTTAATATTTTCCAGTATGTTTAGAAAGGTGTAGTGAGACTCTTGGGGCATGGTGGGGGATCTGTAGCAAACTACAATTTGGATTGCAGTCTTACCTAGTGTTAGTTGCACCTGGAGAATTTCAGATGCATTGTGTTGGGCAACTAGCCTGGAAGTGTGAATGTCCTTGGTGAATATGGACACTCCTCCACCTTTAGTGTTTCCATCTTGGTTTTGTGGCTGAAAAGTGTGGTACGAATTGTAGCCTGGTATTGCAGGGGTGCTTTCTGGAGCCTTGAACCAGGTCTCAGTTACTGCACAGATATCGATGTTCTCCATTTTTAGGAGTGCCTCGAGAGAGTGCATTTTGAGGTTTAGACTTCTAGAATTGAGTAGCATTACCTTCAGATTTTGTATGCTTGTATCTGTTACAGTGGTGGTTTTATCCTTTGAACCTTGCCTAAAAAAGGCACTATAGGGGTGGCAAGAGCTTTAGCCAGTAACCTGAATCTCAGGGGTGACAGGTGCAGACCATCTCTGGCAAAGCATCGTGTTTTGTCGATCATGTCTTCCCAGGCAGACAAATACTGGATCCCCTTTGAATGACACCAGAAGCTTAGCCAATTGTTGAAGTCAATAATTTTGTCCTTATACTGTGGTACCATTCTGGGCGAAGGCAGGATGCTACTCAGGGCTAGGGTCATACCTGCCTGGGTCACATGATCAAAGAGCTCTTCCATGCCTCTTTTCATGTAGTCCAGGGAGGTATGTCTCAAGTCATTCACTCCAGCATGGATAATGACAGAGTCGTATTTGTACTTGTTGTGGAGTGACTTGAGTGCATGCATTATGTGGTGGATCCTGGCACCTGACAGGCAGCTGACAGTAATTTTCTCCTTGTTCAGCCTGATGAGTGGGACATCAGTGTGCCTGACTATAGAGTCACTTATGACTAAAGTGTTGGGTACATTGTCTTGTCTTAGGGGCTGTTGTTGGGTGGCACACTGGTGTTGTGAGCTATGTGTCACTTTGGTTGTGACTTGTGTTTGTTTGCATTTCAGCTTCTGAGGTCCTTGTTGCTTGGGCAGGTTAATGTTAAGGGCTTACGCATATGTGGGTTTAGTGCTGCTATGTGTGGGTGTTGATGGTGTGGGTTTTGAGGGGCTATGAGTTGCTTGAGTTGTAATGCAGGTGTTAACCTTCTCCTCTTGACTGTCTAGCACAATCTTGGCCAGAGAGAGCTTTGCTTCCAGTTTGGCTATGTAAGTGCATCTCTCGCAGGTTTTAGTGTTGGGTGGTAGAAGGAGAGGATTGTCTGTGTACATGAGGCAGTTGCCGCATTGCTCCAGTATGCCCAGATTCACCATGTGGACAGGAGAAATCACTGGAAGCGGACCCTTGGACATGCCTGTGTAGGTGCTTTTTTTGTAAAGTTTAAGAGCTGTTTTCCTTACCTTTGCAAGGTACTTTGCAATTATAGACTGGTTAGTGCCTATGATTAATTTCTCCTTATTGACAAGAAGAGCTGAGTGCTTGTATCAGTTTCAGGCTTCCTAGTGCTTTCCAGCAGGTTCTAGAGCAAGTGCTAGTCACAGGGGTTCAGATTTTAGTGCTACTACTGAGAAACCAGCTAGTTCTAAGGGAAAATTTGAAGAGCAGACTTTCTGGCACCTGGAATAGTTTAACTGTAGCCTCGCAGTGCTGCACGATGCGGAAATGTGCAAACACACGTGTTTTTAAGCCAGAAAGTTGAAAGGGATAGAAATCAGCCCAAAAAGGCTAATAAAATTACAATTTCAGAGCTGGAAACCACTCCTCTAGTGTTAAATAGGCAGTACAATGCTCACCACTCCCACTGGTAAGCAGTAGGACTTCCCTCTACCATAGCAAGGTCTGGATAGTTCTGAACACAGAAAATAGAGTCCTGAGACAAGCAAAGCCTGGGATATGGACTGGCTAGGAAAGGTGGGAAACAAGCAAACAAGATAGTATTTTTCTTTTTGTTGAAACAGGCTAAACAATGCAATAATACAGTAAGTAAACACAGAAAAGGCTAACACACTTGAGTGTGTAGTCCTAAACAGTAAATGCAATTAAAACTCTACAAAATTAGCAATTTAAAACTTTTTAAATGAAGCAAGGTGAGTGCGCAACTGAAAAATAATTTAAGAGGCAGTAATACAGCAGAATAAGTAGCTAGTCCACATAAACAGAGAAGTCTATATATACAGAAAAGCAGCTAAAACACACAAACAATTCAGATGCAGTGCAACCTAGAGCACTTGAGTTATAGCAATATTAAGGCAATTACAGTTATAATAACTGCTCTAAAATATATTCTATATTTCCAAAATGTTTGAGAAGCACAGTCAGAACACAAGGAGATTCAGACAATTTTTTCTTTTTTTTTTTTTTTTGAAAGGGAAAAAGGAGAAACAGAAGGCCTTATCAAATGTTCTCTCTGTATTAGGTAGAATGAGCTAATGACGCTAGACTGGGAGGAGTGTCCCAGATCAGATTTACAGTAGGGATGGTTAACTGTAAAGCCACCAAGTATAACAGCAAGACACCAACAGGGAGGGAAGGTGGGGACAATACTAAGCACTACAGAAAGCCACAAAATGAGAGTTTTTATACAGATAAAGGAGCAATGAGACTCTACAGAATGCTTTTAACTGCAAACAAATCAGTTACCCGTGCAGATTAGTTAATACCAATAAAATACACTAAAAAACTATGCAGCAGGCAATAAAAAGTGCTATATATAAATTGCTAGAAACAATAATCAGTATAAATAAAAAAAAACAGGATGCTTATATATCTTAGCTCAGAGTTGTAGTCAGCACCTCTCTTCCACTCTGCTCAGTGTGTATAGACAGAAATCCCCTCAAAGTTAGGGCTTAAATACCAGAAGATACAACCTTTGACAACTTTTTTTTTTTTTTTTACAAAAGCACAAAATAACCAGTCCTCACTAGCCAGCAGCCAATTAACACAATCTAGCCAAGGTAAAGAAAGGCTTTTGCTAATTCAAGATGGCCTGTTCATGTGCTTTGAACAATCACTGTAGAAACAAACAAGCCCAGAGCCAGCAAATCTGAACTAGGACAATACTAAAGTTATTAGCCTACAGACAGTAAGCACTACAAAAAGCCACAAAATGAGAGTTTTTAAACAGATAAAGGAGCAATGAGAGTCTACAGAATGCTTTTAACTGCAAACAAATCAGTTACCCGTGCAGATTAGTTAATGGCAATAAAATACACTAAAAAACTATGCAGCAGGCAATAAAAAGTGCTATATATAAATTGCTAGAAACAATAATCAGTATAAATAATCCAAAAAAAAGGATACTCATATATCTTAGCTCAGAGTTGTAGTCAACACCTCTCCTCCACTCTGCTCAGTGTGTATAGACATAAATCCTCTCAAAGTTAGGGCTTAAATACCAGAAGATACAACCTTAGACAACTTTTTTTTTGTTTGTTTGTTTTTTTTTTACAAAAACACAAAAGAACCAGCCCCCACTAGCCAGCAGCCAGTTAACACAATCTAGCCAAGGTAAAGAAAGACTTCTGCTAATTCAAGATGGCCTGTTCATACGCTTTGAACAATCACTGTAGAAACAAACAAGCCCAGAGCCAGCAAATCTGAACTAGGACAATACTAAAGTTATTAGCCTACAGACAGTAAGCACTACAGAAAGCCACAAAATTAGAGTTTTTAAACAGATAGAGGAGCAATGAGACTCTACAGAATGCTTTGAACTGCAAACAAATCAGTTACCCATGCAGATTAGTTAATAGCAATAAAATACACTAAAAAACTATGCAGCAGGCAATAAAAAGTGCTATATATAACTTGCTAGAAACAATAATCAGTATAAATAATAAAAAAAAACAGGATACTTATATATCTTAGCTCAGAGTTGTAGTCAACACCTCTCCTCCACTCTGTTCAGTGTGTAACTATATCATAAAATTAAGAACTAGCACACAGCAATGCTCAGATCTAGTTGACAATAACAATGCCCATTCAGACCCAAAGGAAGTAACAAATATCCTAGCTGACAAATTTAGTGGATATTTCACTTCATCCACTGTTATAACTATTCTACAGATTCCACAGTCTCAGCCATACTGTAATTACTGTGAAGCAAGTCTTCTCAGCACCCCCCAAAAAAGCTGAAGACACCTTATTCATGGTCCCTGATAACACACCTGGCTGTCTGATTATCAGTAATGCATATGTCTTACCTAAATTCTTTGTTAACCTCATTAATCAAAGCCTCTCCACTGGTTATAGTCCCAAAGCCTGAAAAAAACAGCCATTGTAATACTATTACAAGTATGACCCAGTCATGGACCTCATTAGTCTCACTAGGCTCATATGTAAAGCTATGGAACATGTCTTAGATCTCATTGATACATTGATATGGACATAGAAAATCTAATAGCACTGGAACCTAATCAGTTTGACTTTGTCAAAGGCAGTTCCTGCCTCTTTAGCTTCAATTTGTTTGAAAAAAATCACTGAAGCAGTGGACAGTGGTTACACAATGTATAGAGCATACCTGGGCCTGGTAAAGGCCTTTGACATTATTCTACGTGGAAGTATTATTAAATGACTTACAAATCTGAATATAAATCCATATCATATATTGGGCAGTGAATAGCTAACAAGTTGTCTGACAAAACCCATGTGGTTAGAGTCACAGGGGCCATTTCTGAAAGCAAAAAAAAAAAATCATCAGTGGTGTATCATAGGTTTCAGTGTTGGGCCTTCTCCTATTTGTCATTTACTTTTCAGACCTTCAAGCAAGCATTCCTGGCCTATGGGTCTCTAGGTTTTCAGATGAGTATTTTGACACTCATGCACTGGCCCAGTAATCAAGGATCCTCAATCCTTACCACTAACACCAGTGAGGGGTGTCCACATTGAGAAGGAAGACAAGTGCACACAGAGTAAAGTACAGTTTCCCATAAGAGCACACAGAGATCACAGTCAGTCTGGGGCTGGTCTCTCCCTTTCTCTCCAGATCCCCAATAAGACTCACCACTGGCACAGCTATGGAGTACAGGTCTCAGCCTAGTGGTCAAGCTAAAACCTCCAGCACCCTCTCTAGCCAACCAGTGTTTCATGTCCCTGCCCAAGTAGCTGACACACACACTTTGAGATATGAGTTATATACAAACACACAGACACTCCTGGGGAAGCCTGGCACAGGTTCTCCATCTCTGCTCCTTTCTGTCAGTCTATAAGGTAGTGCCAGCTGCCACCAACCACTAATATCAGCAACTAAAGAAAACAGTAAGTGTGACTGAGCAGCAAGACTATCGGAGTGGCTATGTACAGTATCGCTATATACATGCAATGTACTCTAGAGCTTAAATTATCTCTACACAAAACAGCCACAGCTGAAATGTTTAAAATATTTAATAACAAATAATAAAAACAGAAGACAATACTTCTTACTACACAGTGCTAGTCAAGATTTCAGACATCACAGGAAAATGCTTAATACTGTGGAATAGTTCTGACATAAATGTAGAAACCAGGTAGACTAAACTTAATATTTTCTATCTTTTCTAAGAGCAATCACAGTTCTAAATAAACTTACATATAGAGCAAAAGCAGAGTACTGGTGGGTTGTTGTCAGCTTTAGACAAAATCCAAAATTCTCTCTCTCTCTCTCTCTCTCTCTCTCTCTCTCTCTCTCATTGTAAATTGATAATACATCACTGCTGACTCATTTTAGATTACATCATTCTTCTCTGGTTCCCAGGCTAATAGAAACTCAGGGTTTAACATATCTTTGATCTTGCACCTGGTCAGGAAACCACAGCAATAAAAGACATTATATATGTAAAAATCTAGTAATTAACTCTGGCATCAAAACAATAGAAATAATCTGCTGGTCCAGACATCATGGATCTGAGTTGGAGATCAGTCATACAATGGTTGACTTATCAGCTTTCTTCCAGCAGAGTGCACTGTTACATTTCTGACGTTCAACATTTAACACAATTTTCTGACATTTAAGAGAACAAGCCTGTGGTTTATATTAAGATTTACAAATAACAGCATTATCTACAAAATTCTATCTAGCTAGGTTGGCAGCCTTCACAAGTGTAAAGTGCGTTTTGTTAATCGAGCTTCCACTCACTCACAATTGCTCCAACGAGGGTTAGACAATGTTAATAACTGGTGCAAGGACAATGGTCTCAGGCTAAAAGTGATAAAAATGTATATTTTAGTAAACAAAACATTTGCAAATAATACCATATAGACAGAACACTCCTGGACTCAGTCCCTGTCATGAGGGATGTAGGCATTCATGTTGATAAGTCCTTATATTTTGGCCATCATTTCTCAGTAGTTTTTTAGAAAGCCTTCTGTCAGACTCCCCTTAATTTCCAATGGTATCCCTCTGGTTCCAGAGAGTGTTTAATGCACCTTTACTAATCTCTCATCATTCCCATTATTGACTATAATGTCCCTTTTGGCATGAATTTCTTCAAACATATAACTCAGCTTGAGGGATCCCAGAGATTCCTATCTAAAAGATCAATGACTGTAACACCCTCAGTTATCCAGACAGACCTGTGGCCCTTTTTCTATACTCAGTCTTTTATAGACTCCTTTGTCATGATCTAACAAATGGTTCCTCAAGTACCCAGTTAAAGGAGATACAATTTCATCAATAGATAAATAAGATACAATAGTGTGACAGATGTGTATCCCAGAGTATCCCCCACCTCTGGAACAAGGTTTGTCTACATGTTAAGCAGAGTACCATCCTTGCTACCTTAAAGGCAAACCTTGATAATTGGATGAGAAGCCTCAGATTCTCCCCAGTCTATCTTGTGTTGCTCTCCTTGAGGCTGCAGTGAGCTTTTTGAATATTGTTTATTGGATAAGTTTGTAATGGTTGGTAGACTGATCATCTTGTACTTACCTACAAATCTTTGAAGCTGTATCTTTTAATTTGTTAATACGTGCTTAGAAGACTCTCTAATTGTTAATGGATATCTGTGCACATGTATATATATATATATATATATATATATATATATATATATATATATATATATATATATATATATAGTTACACTTCAGATTCTACATGACACAAAGAGAGGAGCTCTTTCTCTGTGTTTCTTTGACTTTACATATGGATGGTGTTGGTGTATCTAACGATCGCTTCAGAAATTACATCTCCTGGATGGGCCAGATCTGTTGACTATTTGTGATACCCACTTTTTGGATTCTTCATTAGTAATCGGATGGACTCAGACTTTGGGAAGGACATGTAACTTTGATTTATTTTGATAACAGAGGATGCATCATTTATTTGTGCTGTTTTTTACCAATCTTGGGTTGAATTAATTTGAACTGAATCACGGACTATACGGACATTGCTTTCTTCATTTTCATTGCTTCATGGTATTTACTTCAATAGTGGGCATGACTATATTTATGGTGTTTGGATGAATATTTTGGATTTATGTATTTGCCCATAATGCCTTGGTTATAGGAATAATGTCTGGGGGGAAACCTTGGCTGATGTAAACTTATTTATGTATTTGCCTTTGTGACAGGATACTGGTTGATGGTTGATTTAATCTATAGGGGTGTTTATACAAGTGTATAAACATATAGGAACTAATTTGTTTTCTGATAAGCTGATCTAACAAATATCTTTTCTACAGTAGTTCTGGAGCCATGCTCATCCATATATGACAGCTTTTGGATTGCCCTGATAAACAGGCATTACAAATTTGTATATTAGCCTTTCTGTGTGGAAGCTTCAAAGGGCCCTGTATATTAACTAGCATTATTTGCTTCTGCTGCTTTTTATTACGGAAATATAGCACTGCGGTTTCTTGAATTACTCACAATGGCAATTATTTCTTCCCTTTGATTTAGGGAAACGTAGCACTGTGTGCTGTTGTAGAATTTATATTTGTGCGAATATAGTAGGGGCTACAATTGTTCTCCTTTTTAATAATGGTTACATTCTAATGCAAGTGGAGATGATTAGGAGAACGTAGCATGACTTTAGGTTTATATATACATCTGTTTCAGTAACAAACTATATCACAGGGGCTATTAATGTTTTCCCTATTAATATTGGCCTAGAGCTATTGAAATATTTTGGTATCGGGGAACGTAGCACTGTGTATTTTGGGATTGCTCACAGGGACTATTATTATTCTCCAGATGATTTCTAATAGATTTCCTTTTATGATTATGCATACAGGGTCTAAATTTTGTCAATCTTTTGCTTCATAAGGGCCATTACTCTTTGTGTGTATATGGATTCACTTTATAACCTCGAAATACTGAAATATTGAATTTCAGTATCTCGAGACTATAAAACCGAATCCACAAAACACCGACACAAAAAAAACACGAAATTGATAAATCAGTTTTGGTTCATGGATTTGCGGAATAAACAATCATCTTGGACTGGCTATCTGGCTTGTACCTTTTTTGGTTTATCAGTGCAGTTTCGGGTACTTGTGACCAACTTGCTTGATTCGGCTTTATAATCTCGAGATACTGAAATTCGACATTTCAGTAATTCAAGGTTATAAAGTGTTTCCGTGTATATACATATATTGGGATGAACATTGAATGGAACTCTGGATTATACTAGTGCAACATTGCCATAAGGGAACACAGTACTGTGGATCATGGGGTTCTATTACACAGGGGCTATTATTATTGCCAGGATTCCTACAAATTGGGTTTTTATTGTACATCAACCTGCTTACAATTATATTCATGTTGAATACTTTATTGGAATATTTTTTTATTTTCATATAATGGATTTAGTCCTATCTATGGCGCTATAGTTGGATTGTAGTAGGACCTGGACCAACAAGGATTTACAAGTCGAATATTCAATTGTGAAAAATAGGGTACATTGTTTATATACTTAACTCACCATAAAGTGACACATCAACATACAATGTTGAAGCTGCAATGGATTTGGTTTCGATTTTGCAAGGCTTATCATCAGACAGGGATGATTTAAATATTTTTGGCTTAGGACTAGTTGAAAATATTAATATGGATCCTAATACTAACGACCCAGTAAATAGTTGTAATCAGGTTTTTGAAAAACATACTAAATGCATGAAAATGTTAAGCACTAATGTGTGGCATCTCAAGCTTTGTAAAGCTTATCAGTTAAATGGGGTTGCTCCCAGGAGACTGTGTGTTAGGATCCAACCTTTGGTAAATAATATAGATGACACATTAGCCGATGAATGGACTCGGGTCCAGCAAAGGGCATCTATGGGATTTGTAGAGTCACTCATAGCCTTCTGTGAATGCATGATTGATCGCTACATAATAGATGTGGGCGAGATTTGTGAGGAAACTAAAGATTTTGCAGATTTACCTTGTTACCAAACTTGTTTAAGTCAACTTAGCATGCAATTACTTGATTTAGAGAAGCAGTTAAAGGAGAAAAAATGAAAAAATTCATCCGTGATAAGGGGGATTATGATAGGGACAAACCCTTTGGCACATATAAACAGGTCAAATTTGGACAGGTTGAAATCAGGCATCACAATCAGAAAAGGAAGAGACCAAAGCCTATCCTTAAGAAATCCAGTGGGATGAATAGTGACACATCAGGTGAGGATTCTTCCTCGGCCATGGATGTGGTTAGCAACCACACGTTGGAATCCCCGACCCCCATATGGATGTCTCTTTAGGGGCTCAACACATGGGGGGGGGTAGAAAACAGGGGAAGCAAGGGATCTTGAGAGTCTCCTCAAGATCATGGTACAAAAGTGAATGATACATGTAATGCTCTTAATATTTCATCTACACCCCCTTCAGAGGTGGAGATACAGGTACTGAATAACGATTCATCATTTGTATCCGTTATTTTGTACCTGAGGATTCTTTGGCAAAAGATGTATAATATTTTTGTTGTCTGCTTAAGCTTAGATTGTTTTTTGATGATGAAACTAATAATAATAACATTGATTCCCTTAGATTTCATAAATCTACTTTTACTCCACCAATGCAACAACAGCTGACCTCCTTTCAAAGTAGTGTTCTCAAAGATCTACATTATCACTCTCATGAACACAGAATAATGTTGTTCTCCTTTTGGCTTTTCCCGGTTAGGGGTCGCCACAGTGGAACTCTGGCCCACTAATGATTGGCAGTAGATTTTTACGGTGCTGAGGTGCCATCCCGATGCCCAGCCTTCAACAAAGGCATGCCCATCCACGCATGTCTTTCGAACGCCACTCAACCGCAGGGAGGGCATGCAGACTCCACACAGAAGGTGCTCCAGCTGAGAATCGAACGGGAGAACCTCTTGCTGTGAGGTGACAATGCTACCTCTGCACCACCGCAGCTTAACCCTCATGAACACAGAATACTACCTCATAATCTCTCAAAGATCAAAATACAGGTGGTTTCCAATTTAAGTAATAGGAATTTCGTTATTTTGCCTGTGGACAAAGGGGGTGCGGTTGTTGTCATGGACTGAGAGATGTATTATAACGAGGCTCAGAAACAACTTATGGATGGACAACATTATATGACTATGCCTTTGGACCCTACTTTTAGGTTCAAGGCTGAAATTTATATTTTTTTGAAAAATGCCAAGGAGGAAGGGATTATTACTGATTCTGATGTTTATCATCTAACTGTACAGGATCTAAAACCACAGTACCTCTATCTTTTGCCTAAAATACATAAAGATTTACATAACCCACCAGGGGGAACCATTGTATTGGGTAGGGGGTCCCTTACGGAACCACTCTCACAGTTCCTTACCAAATATTTACAACCTTTACTCAAATTGGTTAGAGCCCGCATACAGGACACTACACAATTTTTGGGTATTATCTCTGATATGCAACTGGAAGCAGGCTGGCTGCTTTGCATGTTAGATGTAACTGCTCTGTTATACCAACATCCCACATTGGACAGGTCTTTGTGTATTACAATATTGGTTGGACAAAAGTGGACTATACCAACCTGGGTTTAATACCTCTCTAGTATGTCTGGCTGAGCATGTCCTAACAAAAAATATTTTATACTTTCAAGATCAATGTTATTGGCAGTTACAGGGGACAGCCATGGGGACTTCCTTTGCCCCAATTTATGCTGATTTATTTATGGCCTATGTTGAGGACCAACTTATCTAGGACCCTGGACATAATTTATATTTGGAGGAAATTGACATTTGGAGATGTTATCTTGATGATTGCTGGTTGGTGTGGAGAGCTGAGGGTACATATTTGCATGAATTCTTGGAATATCTCAATGATAATAAATTGGGTATCCGATTCATGGCTCACTTTCATACACATCAAATTACTTTCTTGGATGTTCTAATTACTAGGAAGGTGGTCAATATGTTAGAAAGTGAGATTTTTAGGAAATATCCCAGATATAATTCTTTACTTCATGCATCCAGTTTTCACCCCCAGTATATCATCAGGAACATCCCCAAATCTCAATTCCTTTGAATCAAAAGGGTATGCTCTAAACTGGATACATATGAATACTATAGGAAGGATATGGTACAAAGATTCAAAAACAGAGGTTACAAAGATGGTGATATTTATACTGACAGTAACTGGGTCTCTAATCAAAACAGAAAAGATTTGTTACAATATAGGGAACATAGATCGGATAATAAATCAAATTTGAGGATGGTTACTACTTATGGACGGAATATGGGGGCATTCATGGATATTATTAATAGACACTGGAACATTTTACTTTCAGATAATAGATTATCAGAAATTCTTGGGGACAGATGCTTCTTGTCACTCCATGGGGTTAAGACATTATGTTCACACTTCAGTCATTATAAACACATTCAACGTTCTCACAAGATATTATATCAACGTACCATTAAAGGGGAGCTATTAGGAGGTTGTGTTCCTTGTGGTCATTGTACACATTGTATTAGAGTCAATGAAATTAAACAATTCATCAGTAAAAATTCTGCATCTGTTTATGACATTAAATTTCTCGCCAATTATGGGTCAGATTAGGTGACTTATTTAGTTAAATGTACATGTTATGCCTTTTATATTGGACAGACATCAAGACCCTTATGACTACGAACTGCAAACACAAGTGATATAAGGAATAAAAGAATGCCCAATGCTCTGTATAAACACACACTCAAATATGTCACTGCCTCTTACAGATTTACTGTTATTGACAAAATATTTGGTGACAGGATTAATAAATCTGGTTGGCACACAATTTTAAATCAAAAGGAGAAAAAATGGATTATTAAACTGGGTGGGCTTTTTCGACCTGGTTTGAATGATCAATTGTAATTATCCAATAGGTAACCAGAACCAATTAAGGAAGTATATTTATTAATAGGATGTGCTTACATGTTTGTTTTTGTTACACCGAAGAAAACTATTGCAACAAAAACAGGTTTGGTAATTTTTGTGGGGTTAGGGCTTTGTTTTCCTACCCTTTTTGTTTATCTATGTTGGAATAAACAGGTTTCAGAAAACACATTATACTGCTGGCCTCTGTTTTATTACTTTTACTCAGAGGCCCCACAATATCCATAGCTACCCTCTGAAATGACTCCTCAATCACAGGCAGAGGCATCAAAGGAGCTCTCACCTTGTCTCCAGCATTGCCTACCTTTTGGCACTGCTCACAGGTCCTGCAGTACCCTGTTACATCTCTGGAAATTCCAGGCCAATAGAAGTTCTGCACAATACGTCTCTTTGTACGTTTTATGTCCATATGACCTGCAAAGGGAATTTCATGGGCTATGGCTAGAAGCACCAGACAGTAGGATGTAGGCATGACCAACTGCTATATTCTCTCACCTTCTAGCCCTCCCTCAGGGGACTACTCTCTATACAGTAACCCGTTGTCCCAGTATTACCCCTTCCCTTGAGAATCAGATGCCTCACTAGCTACGTACCTCAGGACTTGCATTGTAGGGTCTGAGAGCTGAGCCTGACTCAACTCTCTCTTTGTAACCCTTCCCAGCTCCCCTTCCACAGGAAGTCTGGCATCCTCTGACAGCGGTGCCTCACTGTCAGCCTGGGTACTACTACTCACCTCCATCTTTGCAGTCACTCTGTCTAAGGGAACATCAGCACCCACAAGCAGCTGTGGCTCACCTTCAGTCTCACTGCTACAGATGAGCTCCCTCCCTGAAGTAACCACCTCACCAGTCCTGACTGCAAGTATGCGGTCTGTTTAGGTCTCTCCCAGGCTACCAGACCCACATGCTTGTCTCAAAGCCTGACTGCATGTAACTGCATAAACACATGGTACTGCCTCATCAAACTCCTTCCCTATCAGGACATCTGCAGGATGGTAGTTTGGTACCCCTGTTGTCTCAAGACAACCTACTATTGGCATTTTGTCTTTCCCACTTACTGGCTCCCTCAACTTTTGTTCCCCACCTTGCCTCCATGGCCATCTATATGCCACATGGCCTACTGGTTACATTCAAAACATTTAACCCTAGGTTCTGGACATATACCTAGACACGTGGCTTCCCCTACTACTGGCAGATTCTGTTGGGGCAGTCTGGGGTGCCCACCATGGCTTCCTTTAGACCCATGAGCAGTACTGGGGGTCCCTTTCCTGTTCAGAGATGTCCTGCTTGCTAGGTATAGGTCTCCTTTCTTCCCCAACTCATCTGAAGTAGCACATTGTCTATCAGCTAACCAGATCCTCATGTCCTCAGGCAAAGTGCTTAACAGGTCTGCCAGCCCTTCAAAAGTGGTGACCTGACATCCACTCATCCACCTATGAAAATAAGTGGTCAGTGCCTTGCATCTATGCTCACGAAACATTTTCCTATAAGTTTCAGGTGTTAGCTTAAAAAAGTCTAACAAACAATTCTTAACAGGAGTATAATCAAAAAATTTGTGATCAGAAAGTTGAGACAACACAGTTACAGCTTTAGCATGGAGTAAGGGGGTCAGGAACTGTACCCAGAGCCTTTGGTCAACATCATACTGTTTACATACCCTCTCAAACATATGAAAGAAACTATCAAAATTATCCCCCTCTGTAAACTGCGGAAGAAATTTACTGACCTTTTGTGCTTCTGGGGTCCAGTTACTCCCTTCCCCATTACCTTCATGACTCTGGCAAAGAATCAGCATCTCCTTTTCATACTGCGTCTGCAGTTCCTTCTCCTCAGCTTCCAGGCATAGCAGTTTCTCATTCTTGTCAGCCTGTAGACATCTCAGTCTCTCTGCTGCTTCTGTTTCCAAATGCCTAGCCTCCAAATCAAGTCTCTTTAGCTCCAGATGGATTTTTAAGTCCTCTGCAGAAAGGCTGAGCTGTCCATTCTCTAAGTGTTGTACATCTCGATGGCCAGTCTGATCGCCCTCCTGACTGCTGTTTTCTGATGTAGCTGTGGCCAAAGCTGCAATTATGTCTGCCTTAGTCAGGTTTCCATGCACCAGTCCCTTAGTCTGGCACATCTCAGCCAAATGGCTCCTTGACAGCTTGCCATACTCCTCTGCTGACATGCTTGCCTGCTCTCCCTGACTAACTAAGCTAAAAAAAATATATAACAATTGTAATCTGAGCTCTGAATATTCACTGTGTGACTGATTTAGAGTACAAAAACACCTTCAGTGATCACTGTACACAAGCTATAGGAATTCATTATCCACACCACTACAATCCAATTGCCATCCAATTAATATGTGGTGTGGATATCCCACCACTGCCAACCAATTAATATGTGACACCCGTGCACTGGCCCAGTAATCAAGGAGCCTCAATCCTCACCACTAACACCAGTGAGGGGCATCCACATTGAGAAGGATAACAAGTACACGCACAGAAAAGTACAATTTCCCTTAAGAGCACACAGAGATCACAGTCAGTCCGGGGTTTCTCCCCTTCTCTCCAGATCCCAAATAAGACTCCCCACTGGCACAGCTATAGGGTACAGGTCTCAGCCTAGTGGTCAAGCTAAAACCTCCAGCACCCTCTCTGTCCAATCAGTGCTTTGTGTCCCTGCCCAAGTAGCTGACACACACACACACACACACACACACACACACACACACACACACACACACACACACACACACACACACACACACACACACAAAAACACACTTTGAGATATGAGTTATATACAAATAAACAGACACTCCTGGGGAAGGCTGACACAGGTTCTCCAGCTATGCTCCTTTTTGCCAATCTATAAAGTAGTATCAGCTGCCACCAACCACTAATATCAGCTACTAAAAAGGCCCTTACCAATGGGTGTCCAATTATTACTGTGCAATATTACTATCTAAATAGTAAGTGCGACTGAGCAGCAATACTACTGGAGTGGCTTTGTATAGTATCACTCTATACATGCAATGTACTCTAGAGCTTAAATTATCTCTACACAAAACAGCCACAGTTGAAAGGTTTAAAAATACTTAATAATAAATAATAAAAACACAAGACAATACTTCTTACTACACTGTGCTAGTCAAGAGTTCAGAGATCACAAGAAAATGCTTAAAATAATACTGTAGAATAGTTTTAACATAAATATCGAAAACAGCTAGACTAAACTTACTATTTTCTATCTTTTCCTAAGAGCAATCACAGTTCTAAATAAACTTGCATATAGAGCAAAAGCAGAGTAATGGTGGGTTGTTGTCAGCTTTAGACAAAATCCAAAATGCCCTCAGTCTCTCTCTCTCTCTCTCTCTCTCTCTCTCTCTCTCTAAGACAGTCTTTTAAATTGATAATACATCACTGCTGACTCATTTTACATTACATCATTCTTCTCTGGTTCCCAGGCTAACAGACCCTCAGAGTTTAACATATCTTTGATCTTCCACCTGGTCAGGAAACCACAGCAATTAAAGACATTATATATGTAAAATCTAGTAATTAACTCTGGAATCAAAACTATAGGAAGAATCTGCTGGTCCAGACATCATGGATCTGAGTTGGAGATCAGTCATACAATGGTTGACTTATCAGCTTTCTTCCAGCAGAGTGCACTGTTACATTTCTGACATTCAACATTTAACGCAATTTTCTTACATTTAAGAGAACAAGCATGTGGCTTATATTAAGATTTACAAATGACAGAATTATCTACAAAATTCTATCTAGCCAGCCTGACAGCCTTCACAAGTGTAAAGTGCATTTTGTTAATCAAGCTTCCACTCACTCACAATTGCTCCAACGAGGGTTAGACAATGTTAATAACTGGTACAAGGACAATGGTCTCAGGCTAAAAGTGATAAAAATGTATATTTTAGTAAACAAAACATTTGCAGATAATACCATATAGACAGAACACTCCTGGACTCAGTCCCTGTCATGAGGGATGTAGGCATTCATGTTGATAAGTCCTTATATTTTGGCCATCATTTCTCAGTAGTTTTTTAGAAAGCCTTCTGTCAGACTCCCCTTAATTTCCAATGGTATCCCTCTGGTTCCAGAGAGTGTTTAATTCACCTTTACTAATCTCTCATCATTCCCATTATTGACTAGAATGTCCCTTTTGGCATGTGTTTCTTCAAACATATAACTCAGCTTGAGGGATCCCAGAGATTCCTATCTAAAAGATCAATGACTGCAACACCCTCAGTTATCCAGACAGACGTGTGGCCTTTTTTCTATACTCTTTTATAGACTCCTTTGTGATGATCTAAACATGAAAGATGTTACTCTTCTCAACCACCTTCCCAGAACAAATGTTTCTTCAAGTTCCCAGTTAAAGGAGATACAATTTCATCAATAGATAAATAAGATACAATAGTGTGACAGATGTGTATCCCAGAGTATCCCCCACCTCTGGAACAAGGTTTGTCTACATGTCAAGCAGAATACCATCCTTGCTACCTTAAAGGTAAACCTTGATAATTGGATGAGAAGCCTCAAATTCTCCCCAGTCTATCTTGTGTTGCTCTCCTTGAGGCTGCAGTGAGCTTTTTGAATATTGTTTATTGGATAAGTTTGTAATGGTCGGTAGACTGATCATCTTGTACTTACCTACAAATCTTTGAAGCAGTATCTTTTAATCTGTTAATACATGCTTAGAGGACTCTCTAATTGTTAATGTGTGTGTGTGTGTGTGTGTGTGTGTGTGTGTGTGTGTGTGTGTTTATATATATATATATATATATATATATATATATATATATATATATATATATATGTATATGGTTACACTTCAGATTCTCGAAGTATTAAAATATTGAACTTCAGTGGCTCGAGACTGAAGTGATGAAACTGCACTTGTGTGAAAGTGCAGAATGCCGAATGCGGAAATGCCGAATCTGCCGAATCTGTGGTTGTGGAGGCGCATACGTGACATGGGATTCCCTGTGTTCGTAATGTGCGGTCTGGTATGTGGATGTTCCCAGGTTCACAGATTTGTCCTAGATGTAGCTGGAGATTCAGGTAAGTGATGTTTTAGTAGGGATTTTAGTGTGTATGAGTGTGTTTGGAGGTTTGAGGTGTGGGTTAGGGTAGGTAGGTAAGATTGTGAGTGTGTAAGTGTTGAGAGTGGTGGTATTTGTACGTATGTGATGTGTGTTTGTGCAGGGGGGTGTAGAATGTGTAGTGGTGCATTTTGCGTGTTTGTGTTTTTAGTGTGACCTTGGAGTTAGTATATATAAATAGCAGGGGTGTGGGGTGCAGGGGGGCTTGCCCCCCTGCTTATCTGTAGGGTCCGCGCGTGTGTTTGTTTTGTTGTGTTGGTTTTTAGTGTAGGGAGGAAGGTGCATGTGTGATTTTTTTGTGTTTGGAGTGTGTATGTGGGAAGTCTCGATTTTAAATTTCATGCTTTTGGGGTTTCAGGATTTGTAGTTTTCGACTTTACAGTCTTGAGATACTGAATTTCGATACTTCAGTATTTCAGGATTCTAAAGTGAAACTATATATATATATATATATATATATATATATATATATATATATATATATATATATATATATATATATATATATATATAAATATATATATATATATATATATATATGGGTGTACTTCTATTCTACGAAAACACGTTTTTTTTGAAGAGCAGAAGTATAAACCCATTTCCACGAAAGTGCACTTAACTGAAAGAAAAAACACTTCAAACACACTTTTGCAGGGGAGCAAGCATCATGCACCCCACATGTGGAGGGGGCTGGGCCTCTCACACCCCTACTACTTATATATACTAACTCTGAGATTGCACTACAGTGGGGATACGGGTATATTTCTTTATCCCCACTGTAGCCCCATAAAAGTGTGTTTGCAGTGTTTTTTGTTTTTTATTTCTGGTTCTGTGAAGAAGTTAAGTGTACTTTCGTTGAAATGGGTTCATATTTCTGCTCTTCAAAAAAATGTGTTTTGATAGAACAGAAGTAGACCTATATATAAATATATATATATATATATATATATATATATATATATATATATATATTAACATATGTCATGATTTAGTTTTCATCAGCAAGGTTAAGCCTTCTGCAATTGATTGTCTGTTTTCAAGTATGACTTCCAGTTAGATACCTGCTCAGAGTTTCAGAGTGGACAAGTGAAGTTCGTGGCTGTAGACATCAAATTAAAGCCTGAAAGGCAGTATGATCACATCAGTTCAGTGGCTCATCTATCCTGTACATTTTATATATCAGATTTGATACACTTCTATGAATATTAAAACTGTGATCTTTCTAACTTATCTTTTTGCCTGTCCATTGCAGACTGGAAGAAGTTATACGTTTCTGTAATTGCCAGCTGCATGTAAAAATAGATGGTCCATTGCTGTGCATTTAAAGGTAGTCCTAAATGACAGCAGAAAGCCTGCAATCATTTACCACCATTCCATGAATCGTCATTAGCAAGGGAATATTTAAAAATGTGTATTTATTTCACTTATTTATTTTACTTTTAAATAGTAATCCTCTTACAAAGCATAATACCTTAAACATTTATAAGGCAATATTCATTGCTGTTAAGGCTATAAGAGCATTTCTGCTTAGATATATTGATTTATGTTTTTTCTAGACTCTGAAATAACTAAATTAATCATCAAGTGATGCTGATTTCTATATTGGCACATGTGCAGAGAACCTAGCATGTGATATGAAGCTGACTAAGTATGAAAGTTTACTGCTAGGTCATTTTGTCTTTTTTCCTAGTGTTTCAGGGTAGTGGCTAGACTTGAGTTGCCATTAAAAGGGCAGCAAGGAGAGGTGAAAAGAATTTACATAATAGGCAGTTTGCATTTCAGGGATGGCTAGTGGCAGGTTCCATCAGGCTACATCAGTCAGCTATGATGTGAGCTTGCATTGTCTAGGCTGAGGAGTGATGGCTATTTGCCACTAATGTGTTTCTCTTGATCAGACAGTTCCATACAGAAAAACTGAAATGCAAAACATGAGAAAATGGGATCTCATACCAAAAATTCTAAAACAGTAGCACATCTTCACAAAACTTTTTACAATTAACCATTAAAACCACACCCTACCTATAACACATCCACACAGACACACATACACACATACAACCACACATCACTGGCTTTAAATACACATCCTTAGAAATGCATTAATAACATTAAAGAAATACAGTCATTTTACAAATTCTGCCCCCCCCCCCTACATTCTCCAGAAATTCCTTCTTCTTCTTCTTCTGGATTTTCCCGGTTAGGGGTCGCCACAGCGGATCACCTTGTCTGCTAGTGATTAGCAGTGGAGTTTTACGGTGTCGAGTTGCCAGCCCAGCACCCAACCTTCCACAGAAGGGACACACACACTCACACCTAGGGCCAATTTAGAGTGTCCAATCCACCTACAACATGTCTTTGGGATGTGGGAGGAAACCAGATCACCTGGAGGAAACCCACGCGACCACAGGGAAGACATGAAGACTCTGCACAAAAGGGACCCCAGCCAAGGATCGAACCAGAGAACCTCTTGCTGTGAGGTGGCAATGCTAACCACTGCACCACCATGGCCACCCACATTCTCCAGTTCTTCCACCAGCTGAAATTTAGCATACAGTTGTAAATGCAAAACACCTCTACCACAACATGACTCCTTGTGCTGGAGATGTGTATCTTACAGCATATAAAAATCTGCAAAAGTTTGAAGAGGGTGGTTAGGCTATAGGACCAACAGATGGAATAGTTACATGAGAAGAATTGCAGTAATCTAGGAAAATGCTGGTATCCTTTTAAAGAAAAACACAAGAAAAAATAGTAAAGCTGTAGTGAATTAAGATAAAATTAATAAACAAAAAAAAGCACTGTACTTATCTTTTTTTAGCAAAAAGTAATTCGCAAGTAAATGTCAAAAAAATTTCACTTATTTATTTTTTTCTCATTAAAAACTGAAATGCAAAACTTATGCAAACATTTCTCTAATAAATGATAAATAACTACATTAGCCATTATAAAAATGTATTGCAGTTATGAGATAAAATTAAGCATCAGTTTTGACTGCACTTGTTGAGCCTGCTTGAAGATTTTGACTAGTACATTTGATAATGATGCCTTATTTGGACTGTAGATTATTAATACACTCTCTACCCCCAAAAGTAAATAACTGTGGAAACAAGACCATCTTCTAAAATTAAAACTACACAGTCACAGGTAATCCTGTGTGGACACTCATAAAGTGACTGGCTATCAATTCAATAGTAATAAGAGTCACAAAACTACAGGAGTTATTACATTGTCTGCTGAGGCATACCCTTGCTACAGAGCTCAGAGTGCAAATTGATTGCCAGTAGCAACTTTGTACATACCTCTCAAGTGTACCTCATTATGAGGAAAGTACCTCATTTGAGGTCTTAAAAAGTTCATGTTCTTCAAAGTTCCACATTTAAAGGGTCTGTCACACATTCAGTGTTAGTCATTTTTAAGTGAAATTTATGGTAATAAATCATATTGATTCATTAAAATATCATCTTTATAAGTAAAACCAGCATATTTGAACCATCCTATAACCTTCCTAGTTGAAGCTGTTAGTAAGTCATTAGTATGTATTCCACATTTTGCCCATTTGTTCCACATTATGAGGGCTAGTGTTCCTCATTTTGGAGATGGAAGGTTGAGAGCTATAGTTTGTAAATGTATTATGAATTTAAAATCAAAACAGCAAATGGTGGTATGTTTACTTCTAAGTAGAATCAAATTATTTTTAGTTTATATATTAGATTGATTTTATGTCTGTTACCTTTCATTGTGAATATTTTATTTTCCATTTCTTATGTAAATTTTTTATTATTTGTATTTTTCTTGGCTAGGAAATGCTTTAACTTATTTATTTCAAGTAACAAATTTAAATATTCAGTTTTAGATGCTTATAGCTAATGCTTTACTTATTGGTCTAAGTGTTTCTCCAAACTGTGTGCATGGATCCTCCCTTCTTAAAAGGGTGACTGGTCAGAACTAATGGCTACCATTTAAATATTTAAGCCTAAATAGTACTATGTGCTCTTATTTTTTTTTTACTTTTGACTAAGTTTTGTCATGTACTATAAATTTAGGAAGGAATTTTTGCTGGTGAGTTACCATTTACCCACTTTTAAAATCGTGTGTGTGTGTGTGTGTGTGTGTGTGTGTGTGTGTGTGTGTGTGTGTGTGTGTGTGTGTGTGTGTGTGTGTGTGTGTGTGTGAGTGAAATCCTGAGGAGCAAGTGATTATAGTTCTGATCTGCAACTGTGCAATGTGAAGCTCATTTTCATATGGCAGGTGATGGCTGTTATCAAATACATCAGTGCAGATTTTCTGTAAAACTTTAAAACAAGTTTCCTTTTGCATTTTATTGGGTATTATTGGTGGGAAAGAAACCCCATACTTCTGGTTCCATTGCATCTAATATTGGTGGCACTAGTCTGGGAGTTAAACCTTCTAGTCACTCTCCATCGCACATTAGCTGATAAAAACTGTCTGGAGCCTGCAAATCTTATTTATTTATTTTTAGTTTATTAACCAAGTAAGTTGACTGGTCAGCAGATCCTTTTCAGCTACAACACAGTTACAGTGGTGCACGATGCCAGGGTAATCCTATGGCTAGGCTTGTAAAGGTCCCAGGGCCATTAGTCTAGTATACACCTATGAACCTATGAACCTATATAAATTATACAGATGTACATAAATTAGGCATATGACATAAGAAAGCAAATGCCAAACCTGTATAAAAATTTAGAACATGAGTATAGAAATGGAAATTTACATACGTGGAAAGCATTCGCAAATTATAGTCCATAGTATACAATTATTTGCATAGTGAGCAAGTCTAAAACATAAAGTGCAAAGTTACCCCATATCTCTAAAACATGGGCATGTGGTAGTATTAAACAGGTGCTCTTTTATTTTCTTTTGAATGAGTGTTTAGTATCCTGGTCTCAGCTGACACTCAGTGCCAGGTGGTTAGCCCTAACTTTCTAAATGTTCTTTCACCGGTGCAAGTTTTGCATTGTGTTTTTATAACAATTAGTCCTTCTTCTTGACTATCTATCAGTGTGTAGTTAGAAGGTGGTATCTGCAATCTTGTCCGGCGGGGGGGGGGGGCGGGGGGTGCAGGGGCCCATTTGGAGTAGTTTGCAGATTTTTGAGCAAAGGAAGAATTTTGCTATTTCAGTCACTGGTATCCAGTTAATTTTCTGTAATGGCTGTTCTAATAGTGCAAGACGGATAATTTTATTAGCAGTATTTTGTATTTTATGAGTAGGCACATGAGTGGAAAGCTAACAGAGGTAGTCCATATTCTAAGTTTGGGACTGATTATAGACATTCATGCTGTAGGGTTAAGGAGATTTCATATCTCTTAGCACAATTTCAGTTGGTATAAAGTGGTGTTTATGACACTGTTGTTTTACTAGTGATGATAGGGTCTACGGCTTTTCCTAGATATTTCTGCTCTGCAGCTAGTGGCAGTTGGTCACCTTTAGTGTGTCTGACTGTACATTGGGGGGGAGGTTGTAGTTTTTGTTGCGTGCCAAAAATAATGTTTAATTTTTTTTTTTTTTTAAGGTTAAGTAGTAGCATGTTTGTAATTGACAAGTGACAAAAATTTGTAAACCTAGCTTGCAGTTTCTAATGCAAAGTACAAATGCTTTTGCATGATTCTAGTTTTAAGATATCATCAGTGTATATAATAAAAGCCATATGTGGTTGCAAATATTGAATTAATCATTGCAGTGAAATTTGAACTTTAATATTTAACCTGCAAAATAAAAACTCCTAAGGATATTTAGAAAATACTCAATCCAAAAAGCCACAAAAAATGTCAAGAGCACATCAAATCGATGTTTTATTGTCCCACAAATAAATTCATGAGATAAAACACATTAAGTGCTTTCATCCCTGGTAAGTATTACTTCATCAGAAAGAGTAAAAACATCATAAATGTTCCTTATGTACTTGAAATCTCTCCTTTTGCATTTAATTGACAAGTACTTTCAGCAGATCATTATGTACAAACACACCCTGCTGTAAATGCAAATCCTTCCCAATACAATCTACTTGATGACAATAAGAATAAAAAATATTGTATAAATAATACAATATTATACAAAATAATGCATTCTGTAGCTAAAAACACTGAATTACAATTATTTAATAAGCAATACAAAATATATATATATATATATATATATATATATATATATATATATATATATATATATATATAAATATGTAGATGAAATCCCTTCATTGCACTTCCTACGAGAATATTAACCCTGTGTGTATATATATATATATATATATATATATATATATATATAT
>NC_056750.1:143869894-144077394 GCF_019279795.1 Protopterus annectens
TTTTGACCTGATAAGGCTGCTTCTCTTTGATAGTTCAACCCCCCCTTCTCTTAGACTGGGTTCCTTTCTCTTTTCGACTTTCTCTTTTTCTTCCAGATTGGTGTCTTATCACTTCAGACTCTTGAGTTCTTTCTTTCATCCATTAGGGCTATTTCACAGTATCAGAGTCTGTCCCTCCTTTTTTTTAGGGATTCCTCAACCTCCTCCAGAACAACTTCCTCATTTCGTGAAGGTTGTAGGGTCCCTGGTGAACCAAGGAACTATTCAACCCCCTTTTTAAGTCAAGGTGGTGATGAATTTAATACACACTTTTACGGAGATGTGGTTGATTCCCCTGGGATCCTGATGGTTGATGGGGGTTACCCAAGTGCAGGGGCTGTTATTAATTTTGATGTTTATCCTAATGGTGTTACATGTCCAGGTATTATTAATGAGGAGATTAACAACTCACATTTAAATGGATGGGGGGAGCCTATGATCCTTTAACACTAGGAGATTTTTGTAAAATTGTGAATAACAGTATAAATGATTTTAAAATCTACAATTACTCTACTAAAGTAGTTGAAGCAGCCCATGCTGACCTTTTAGCGAAAGGATTTACTTTTGCGCCTGCAAGGAGGGGAAACCTTGCCGATACTTTGATTGATTTAAAATGTTTTACTCGCAAATTAAATCTTAAAGTTTGGTTCCATGGCAAAGGGGGAAATGATTCAAGTGAGGGTAGAAGTGGTATGTTAACTAAACCTAGTACCTGTAATCCCCCTCTGAATAATTCCATCCGGCTTTATGAGAGAACTTGTGAGAAGGAAATAAGACAACATTTTAAATATTCCCAAGTTGAAAATTATTAGTAATTTGACTAGTAGTGAATTGGAATTATTGAATGAGTTTTATTAAGGATAAAACAGTGCGCATAATGAAACCCGATAAGGGAAGTGGGGTAGTGTTGATGAATAAGATTGAATATTTAAATAAAATGAATTCCTTGCTTATGGATGGGACCTATGAGGAAAGTTCCCTAAATGAGATCCATATAGCATATAGGAGGATTGATTTGGCCCTGGATGATATGGTATTCCAGGGCCAAATTAGTGTGGATGAATATAATTATATGAAGAATGACTACCCTTTGATACCCAATATTTTCAGAATACTGAAAACCCACAAGGGCCTTGCAAATTTGAAATTTCAGCCCATTGTGGATGGGCATAGATCTAAAACCTGTTTTATGAGCAGATTTATAGATCATTGTCTACAAAAAGGATTGCAAAAGTTTGTGTATATCACCAGAGATTCATGGCATTTCTTAAAGAAATTGGAAGAAATAAAATGGGAGCCGGGATTGATTATGGTGACAGTGGATGTTGTCAATTTGTTTAGCATTATACCACATTATGAGGGTATTTTGTGGTTAGAAGTTCAGTTAACTAAAACTCATATGTATGATCAGGATACCATTAACAAGATTACTGCCTTAATGGATTTAGTTTTGAGTAATAATTATATCCACTTTGAAGGGCAGTATTTTAAACGGGCAACAGGAGTAGCTATGGGGGCTGCTTGTGCCCCCATTTTTGCAAATTTTGTAATGTCCTATTGGGAACAGGAATATTTAATTATTAGTGATTATTGGCCCAAAATTGTACATTACACTAGATTTTTAAATGATTCATTTCTGTTGTGGAAGGGCAGTAAACAAGAACTTGAGTAATTTTTAAGTTATATCAACAATACTGTGGAATTTTTTAAATTTTACCCACCATTTCAGCGAAGAAAAAATTACATATTTAGATATAGAGTTAAATGTTGACAGGGTTAAAGGCCTCCTATATTCCAGGATATATAGAAAACCAACTTTTTGAATTCCTATTTGGAATTTAGGAGTTGGCACCCTTTACATCAAAAAAGATCTATAATTAAAGGTCACTTAATAAGAGCTGCCAGGATGGTTAGTCAGGATGAACAATTTCAGGATGAAGTTTGTTTTATTGTCACCATGTTTTCTAGAAGGGGTTATCCCCAGGACCTGTTGCAAGAATTAACCAGAGAAGTGACTGGAAAAAGGTATAAAGGTATATATAGGCCTATTTTAGGTGGACCTTTTAGACCAGGAGTTGGGCAGGCCTTGAGCATTAACCTTAATTCTCTGAGGTGTGATTCTGTTGCAAGGTTTATAACCACTTACAATCTGGATGCAGAAGGTGTAGCTAAGGCTATTGTAGACAATTGGGAGATTTTAGGATTCAACCTGCATGTTGAATCCAAAGTGGGAAAGGGTCTCCCCAAGATAGTTTTTAGAAAAGATAGGTCCCTTAAAAATTTGTTCGAGTCCAAAAAGGATTACATACATGGTTATTTGAATCGACCCAAAGGGAATTTCAAATGTGGGAGGTATAATTATTGTGGCCACATTTTGGAAACTGGGGATCAGTTCAAATTGAATGGCAACAATATTATTTTTATTAAAGGGTATTACAATTGAAGTAGTGTTAATGTTGTCTTCCTGGCCAAATGTCAAATGTGTCCTGTGTTTTACGTAGGAAAGACCTCTAGAACATTTAAGATTTGAGTAAGTGAACATATTTACGATATAAAGAAGGGAAGAATTACTAATGCCCTATTTAGACATCTTAAGGACAATGGGACACATATTTTCAAGTTTTTGATCATAGACCATGTAGTAAAGGATCCTCAAGGAAAAATGGTTGATTTGCATTTGGATGCCAGTGAATTGAGATGGCAGCTAAGGTTGGATGCTACTCAATATCCTGGAATTAATGAGGCGGTCAACATTGCTTGTATTTTAAAATTGAAGCATATAATGGGTTAAATGTTTTTTCCTGTACCATTTAAGTACATTATTGAATTGTATATAGTTAATTATATGTTGTTCTTAAGTAATTTTAACTTTTTCAAAGTATATGTGTGTATTCATCTTTTTTGTTAGTTCATACACAACCTTGGTTGTATGTATTTTTGAGGTTAATTAGGTTGTTTTTAGTAATTTATTAATGAGATATCATGTGACACTGTTAAGAAAAGGGTATTTAAGGGCTGGGTTTTTATAGTGCATTTGTTCTGAGGAAGTCTCTAGTAGGAGAAAAAAGCGCTTAACCGAAACTGAATAAAGTTTATTTCTTGGAGTTCATAACGTATTCCTTGTCTCGTCTGATTTGGAGCTGTGGTCTGTTGTGTCTTTGGTAGTTCTGAAGTTTTATTCTTTGTATTGCTTGCTCTTCAAACCCCGTTTCCTCTTTTGCTCCCCCAGACTTTTCTGGAGTCTTTGTATCTGAAAGATGCTTACCTTCATATCCCTACGTACCCTCTTTTTAGGAAGTTTTTACATTTCTGTTTTTCTTCCTTTCATTTTCAGTTCTGTGCTTCGCCCCAAGGTTATTCACAAAATGCCTAGCTGTTGTGATTACTTTCTGCAGGCTCCAAGGCATTTAAATTTTTCCTTCTCAAGATGACTTGTGCTTTTTCTAAAGTCTGTGGAACCTTTCTCACAGGTTTGCCTAGGGGTCTATGCATTGTGCTAAACAAAAGTGACTTTGCCTCCATTTTAGGCCACAGCTTCTGCAGAGGTTAAATTCATTTCTTTGAAGGTGCTGTTTCCCTAATATTCCAGCCATAGGGAACACTTCCTACATTGTGAGAATGTGTACCATCTGTTGAAATTCTGCTTTGACAAGCTAAGATTTGTTAGAAAAATTTCACAACCTTTTTTTTTTAACTGGAGAAAGAAACAAAAAATGCTATGCTAAATGAAATAAGCCCTTCTTTCTAATCGTTCTAAGGCAAAGGCTTTTTACTACACTGCTTGCTGCTTTCATAGCTTTTGCATGTGCTACCAGATGAATGGAGGTGTTGGGCACCACTCCAGATGTGCCCTCCAGTACATGTATGATGGCCTTGGTGATTCCCTTTGTGTTCACTAGAAGCCTTGGCCCACAGCATCTTTTCCTGTCTCTGCAAGTACAGATAGAGTACCTATGGGATGTTCAACCTGGGCAGCTAATAACTTCATGATAACAATAGCACAAGTCGAAATCTACCTTTGCGCCAACAGACTGGAAAAAATGCATGGATTTTGTTGTAGTGCAAAGAATAATTAAATAATATAGAGCTGCATGCTGGTTATGGCATGTCAGGGGAGCAGCTGTAAACTTGAAAAGAGTGGTGCATTTATGCAGTGACTGCAGTTTAAGCACAGTAGTTCTTAAGTGGCAACGTCTAATGTAAGGTGCAAACAGAAAGAGAATAAGAGAACTAGAGACAAGCTTCAGTGTTCTAAAGTGCCTGCAAGAGGTTGTGTGAGGGACGGGGAAGGTTTAACTGGACGGCGTCGTGAAGGTCTGCTCAGGATTGCATAATAACATAGACTTTGACATATATATATATATATATATATATATATATATATATATATATATATATAAATAAGGATTCACTTCAGATGATCGAGTTTCTGAAATCTCGAAACTCATATGATCGAGACTATATGTTCGAGTTTTCAGAAACTCAGTCATCAGAAATGAACATAAAAAAAAAAAAACACATTTACAGATGTTTTTGCAGGGGGGCAAGCCCCCCCTGCACCACCCATATCCCCCTACTTAAGTATACTAACTCCGAGATCTTCTTCCACTTCTGCAGACACTGCGGAACGGGAGATTTCCCTTTTCCCCGCTGTAGCACAATCTCAGAGTTCGTATATTTAAGTAGCAGGGGTGCAGGCGGCTTGCCCCCCTGCAGAATACCTCACTTAAGGTATTCACACAATTTATTTAACCCCCCCCTTCAGACTCGATCATATGGTCTCGACTATATGAGTTTCGAGATTTCAGAAACTCGATCATCTGAAGTGAACCTATATATATATATATATATATATATATATATATATATATATATATATAAATAGATATATATCGTCCACCTGATCTGCCCATTTCTGATCATTTTCTGATCATTTTCAGATCTCATTTAACAAAACACTTGATCTGATGTCAGTTCTCATTCTTTCCTTAACTGTTGGGCTCTGATCCAATCTTTGGATCCAACTCAGCCATTAGTAAATTTCGTAGTGACCAAAAAGCTCTCAGGCTCCTCCGTTACTCATAATTGACCAACCCCTGACATACTCCAGTTCTCATTTGCCGCTTTTCGCAAAAAGTCGTGGTCAGCTTGAGCTTGTATTAAAATAAGTGATTCTCAGATTCTAATGGGCCATTACTAAACTCAGCCATTGAGAGCACACCACTGCTTAGCCCTTAAACAATTATACTGGCTTGAACTTTCACAGTTCTTCTTTTATAATCACTTCACATTTGCCCACAAAATCATATACTATCCAGATAAAATCCTTGCAATAAAACATTTCCTACATCCCTACTCCAGTAATGGGGTACTACGCTCCAGTAACAAACTTCTCTTCAAGGTAACAAATGCCAACAACACAGCTGGAGCATCCCTTTACTCAAATTTCATAGCTAAAAATGGAACACTGTGCCCACAAACATTCCTGTAATATCCTCTCCATCACATTTTAAAAAAATCATTAAAAACTTAGACAATTACATGACCAGGTATCATTTAGATAAGTCCTGGCTAACAAACTTCACTACCTGCATCCCCAGTTTTAAGTTATTTTCTCCCAATACTGAAATCTGACTTTTCTTATTAACAGTCTCTAGCTCTTGTTCTAATTATTCTGTCTTATATTCTGTCTTCCTTTCTATAATCCCTCGAAAACTTTCTGTTGTATCTCATCTCTGAACAGTTACGTACTATACAGTTAAGCTGCTTATCAGTGATCAGACTTATTATTGTAATTGTAAAGTTTGGATATTTATTATGTTATTGTTGTTTGTGGAGCTTTTCTGCCCGGACCTCCGCTGAAAAAGGAGTTGTGTCCAGTCAGACTTATCCCAGTAACCAAATGTAAAACAAATAAATAAATTAAATAAAATACATTATTAAAACTCCTGGTAACCAAAAAGCTCTTGAGCTTTTCCTTTACCCATAGTGCACCAACCCAACATACCCCAGATCTCATTTGCCGTTTTTCCCAAAAAGACATGGTCAACCGAAGCTCTCAAGCTTGTATAAAGATATGTGATTTTTTTTCTTGATATTTTTTCTCCTTAACATATAGATATATATTTTTTCTTACCCTTTACATAGTATGTATTTTTCTTTTACCATCGTTAACTTTTCCCCATAAACTCCTTGGTACATGCTAGCGTAGTTCTAAATACCATTGTTGGTATTTTTCCTTTTTCTTTTTACTGAGTTAAAAAAAAACTTTCTCTATTTCTTTCTCTTTTGCGAGTCATCATGTTTGATAAAGGATCTGCTGGCTTTAAAAAGTCTCAAAATTGTGGGCATAAATTACCTCTTTCTGATGCCCACTTTTTATGTGTTTATTGTTTAGGCCATCATCACTTACAAGAGGATTTTTCTATCTGTAAAAGGTTAAACCTGAGGGCAATAGCAGATAGGAAAAATAAACTGATTTAAAAGGCTTGTTCCCATCTTCATTTGGAGAGGCTTTTGCTGAGGCTCAGTCCCCCAAGACTAAGACTAAAGAGACCTTGACTAAGTCTCCAAGACCTTCTACTTCTTCAGCGCCTTCCTTGGAACTGCCAAAATAAAACAACTAGTTCGGATCTGAAAGCCACTCGGATCCAGTCCCCTTCAGATCCGACGAGTAAATCTTCAGATCCCACTTCTTCGGATCCGAAGACACTGCTGAGAACAAGATAATCTCCAGATTTGATTTTAATGTCTGCTAGGGTCCCATCTCCGTTTCTAGAGAGACATCATTCCAGGTCCACATCCCTTGCCTCACCTTGTTCTTCCAGAAGTCTAACTGAGGAAGATATGGACAGAATGATGAGAAAATTCCTCTCAGTGCAGATACAGATAGGTGTTCTTCCAGCAACTACCATCTCTGGTCAAGGAGTCCATCCTTCCATCCATTACACCACCATTGTCTGCTCCTTCTCTAATTCCGGTTGTTTCAGAGTCCCTGGATTCGAACCTTATTGAGCTCTCTGGCTCTGATCCAAAGATACTATTATCTTTGGATCTGAAGTCTACTCTGAGTGTACCTGCACCAACTTCTTCGGATCCAGATGACTCTGTAAGCCAAAGATGCCTTGGCAGGTCCGAGGTGTTAAGAGTTGACTCTCTGGTTTTCAGAGCCATCTGTATCCCTTGCAGCTTTGGTATTGGATAGCTGGGCTCAGACTTCTGCCTCGGGGAGGCTGCTCTTTGAGCAGAGGGAGGCAGTGGTCCAGAAGCCCACCTTCTTGGAGCCGATGTCTTCCTTCTTTCAGAAGACATCTGCCATCGAGGTAGTGAAGAGATTGTTTTCTGTTCAGACAGGATGGATGGAGACATCTCGCTCAGCTGTCCCATCTGGTTCCCAGATGTCTCTGCTCTTACAGCCACATCATTCTACTCAACAGAGACAGCCAGCTCAAAACTATCCAGATCCCCCAACAGGGTCTTAAAGTCTCTTCTGACACTTCACCAGAGCATCCCACCAAAGAAGTTTGTCAAAAGAGGAAGTGTGAGAGAGGCACTTGGTCTCTCCACAACAGTCATCACTGAGGATACTGATTTTCGATGAAGGATAAGGGTCCCCATGATCACCTCCGGAAGACATCTTATTTAGAGACATTTTCAAGATCTTTAAACAGAAAGGTGGTTGGTCCTCCAGCAACCCTTCACCGAAGGAATCAGTATTTCTGGAAGCCTTCGAAGCTGGCCTGTCCTACCTCCTTAGTTACTCCACCTGCCAATGAACTCATTGATTTGGTCTCTAGGTAGGAGTTTAAGGAACTTGACACAGTTGAGACAGTCCCTAAGAGGCCTGATTGGATTCTAGCTCCACCTGTCAGGAAAGAATTTTGTATTAAGGCGATGCCCGTGGATGCTTTGGACATGGTGGTGGCCACCAAAAAGGAACTTGGTGAACAAACTTCATCTGTTCATCCCCCTAACAGGGAGTCTACGGCGATGGACAGATTTGGGAAGTGTGTTTGTGTCAGCAACCTTTGTTCTTAGGTCACTGAACTGTTAGGCACATTTTACTAGGCTACAAGGGGATCTGATCAAGGATCTTTCAAATTTTCCTTTCAGGGACCATTACTACTGAGGCTCAGTCTTCTATTGCCTCTCATTTGGCTACTGTACAAGTCTATTTTAAATTCGTCCATGAGGCTTATCTAGTATGCAGCCGAAGGTGCCTCAAAGGTGCCTCAAGAACAGCGGGTTCAGGCATATCCATTAGGAGGCATGTCTGGATGTGCTTATGTGACTTTGCAGAGCCCTTCAAGTCCTTGTTTGTCAATCCTCCCTTTGATAGCAGCTCATTATTTGGCCCAAAAGTGAAGGACACACTCTCCAGGTGTGAAAAGGATGGAAAGACTCTCTCTGCAGTGGGTGTACATGTATCAACCCCCCCCCCATCTTAACTAGGAATTAACGAGATAGTTGGAACATGTGGTTCAGAATGTCTCAGGGTCCTTTGCAGGACATACGTGGAGATAGTTCCCCTAGGGGCACTGGGGAGAACTCTAATGGACGACAACACCCCCATATCAGAGGAGGCGTGCAAAACTAGGGGTCCAGAGATTCTATCTCTGATGGACCTTACCTTCGCTCCTGAAAGGAGGCCCGATTGTCCACCTCTGGAGGCATTCGGGGTCGACTATCCCTGCACCAGAGAGCCTGGCTAAGATATAGCAAGAGATACTCGAGTGCAGAGGATTATTTCCAGAGGTTATATAATTCCCTTTTCCCTTCCACCTCCATCTGTATGCAAAATTCCCGATGTTCCAGCCAGTCAGAGGAAAGCAGCAGCATTAGAAATGCAAAAGCTGCTAGAAAAGAGAGTAATCCAGGAGGTCCCACCACACCAGGTAGAATCCGGAACTTCCTCAAGATTCTTTTTAGTGCCAAAGAAAACAGGGGGCTGGAGACCAATTTTGGATCTCAACATTGTGAACAAGTTAATTCAATGTACAAAGTTTTGGATTGTCACAGTTCAGTGCATTCTACCTTTCATGGGCAAGGATGACTGGATGTACTCGACAGTCCTTCAGGATGCATACTCTTACATAAAGATGAATAGACAATCCAGAAGGTATTTATGCTTCCGGCTGGGAGCCAGTCATTGTCAGTTCAGAACACTGCCTTTTGGCCTCACCACAGTCCACAGGGCATTCGCCAAATGCATGGCAGTGGTAGCAGCTCACCTGAGACTACAGGGATTCAACATGTTTCCATATCTAGATGACTGGCTCATTACTGCCCCGATCAGGCATCTACTAATGAGCAATAGATCACATTCTTCAGATTTGTTCACATCTAGGGATAACCATAAATTACGAGAAGTCTCAGCTACAACCACCTCAAACCTTAGAATTCATAGGAGCAGTGCTCAACATGATATCAATGACAGCGTCCCTTCCTCTCTGAAGAGTACAGATTCCAGGTCAGGAAATTAATTCGCAGTACCAAAATTTCAACCCGCTTATCCTTCAAGCCTTGGGGTCAACGTCAGCTGCCTTAATTTTAGTTCCTCTAGCAAGATGTTATATGAGAATTCTCCAATGGGTGCTAGCAACACAATAGTCTTTTCCTTACCAGTGCATGTCCGCTCAGATGAGAATCATTCAAGCATGCAAGAGATGTCTCTGGTGGTGTATTCAGTCAGATCAAGTTCTACAAGGCTGGCCTGTCATTCTCCTTCAACCCAAGGCTATGGTGACCACAAACGCTTCCCTGATTTTGTGTGTGTGTGTATGGGGGGGGGGGGGTTCCTAGGATTTCCCCTGAAGAGACCAATTTGCATATCAGTGTCCTAAAGATGAGAGCAGTGCTCTTAGCATTGCAGGCCTTCCAGGATGCTGTTCCTTTAGGGACAGTTGCGATTCAAACAGACAGTATGCCAGTAGTTTGGTACATCAGCAAACAAGGAGGAACCATATCTTTTCCCTTGTGTCAAGAAGCACTCAGAGTGTGGCAGTGGGCAATCTCCTCCAACCACTTTCTCATAGCAACACACATTCTGGGGAAGTATAACGTGATAGCAGACAAACTGAACAGGTCCATTCTTCTACCTCACAAGCGGTCTCTCAAAGTGAAAGTGAAATTATTTTCCATCAATGGGACCAACCTTGCTGCGATCTTTCTGCTTCTCCCCTAATAAACAAAACGGCTATTTTGCCCAACCCCCCCCCCCCCCCGAGGGATGCTCTTCTCCACAGTTGGCCCCCCAGCCTGTTTTATGCTTACCCACCAATTCCCATAATTCCAGACTTCCTGCAGAAAGCTGCCAGATTGAAGAGTAAGGTCATCCTCATTGGACCTTACTGGCTTTGACAGATGTGGTTCCCTTTCCTATGGCCTCCTCTACTTTACCAGCCTTGGATTGTGGATCTGACTCCAGGCCTCCAGTCTCACCTGGCAGGTGTAATTCATCCGGATATCTCAAACCTCAAGCTGACAGCATGGTTTCTCCAATTCCATTAATAGTCAGACAACCTATGCTGTCTTCCTCCATCCATTTTATTCTTTTATCTTCCCATCAGCTTTCTACAAGAAGACTTTACACAAGTAAATGGACAAGGTTCATTTGATGGGCACAATAAAAACACACTGACCCCTTCTCAGCTCCTGTGCATAGCATACTTGAATTTTGGCATCAGTTTTCAGTGAGGGAGCCAGATGCTCCACAATTAAAGTTCTGATCGCAGCAGCCATTAATTTTCATGTTGGATTTGACAATTCTTCTGTGGCCTCTTCTAAACTTTGTAAGCATTTTTTGAAAGGCACACTCCTGCTAGGACCCCTGTACAAAGATCTTACTCCTCCATGGGATTTGAACTTGGTACTGCAGGCCTTAATTCATTCTCCCTTTGAAGTAGCAGTTAAATGCGATATTCGGTTTCTGACCTGGCAAACGATTTTTCGAATGTCCATTACTTCTGCTAGAAGAATTTCAGAACTTCAGGCATTGTCCTCTAAACCTTCCTGCTTGATCTTTCATAAGGATAGAGTCGCATTACGTACCAGTGCTTCTTTCCTTCTTAAGGTGGTGTCAGAATCCAGTATCAACTAGTCCATTAATTTGCAGTTTCTTTAAATTTACAAACAAAGGTGACCATACACTGCATCTAGTAGATGTTCATAAACAGTTATGTTTTTACTTATATAGAACAAAAGAAATTAGAAAAAAACAGATCAGTTATTTGTGTCCTTTGCAGATGTTAAATTTGAGAAACCCAGTTGCAAAGGTAACCTTAGTCGGATGGCTGATGGGTTGCATATTATTCATCTACAACAAGTTGGGTGTAACCTTACCAAAACCTTCAAGACCCCATTCAGCTAGGTCCATGGCAACTTCTTCAGTATTTCTATCTAGAGCTTCCATGGACAACAAATATGCAGCTGCAACCTGAGCCAGTCCTCATACTGTTATTACTCCTTACAAACGGGATCTGGTCTTGAGGGGAAGAGCAGCCCTTGGCTGTGCTGTGCTCTTCAATATATTTCCTTAGAGCCCACCTGGGATTTTATGTAGCTGGGAGATTGTCCCAGCAGTTGAGGATAGAATGAAAATTGACAACATCAGATAAGGAAGTTCTGTACTTACCATAATGTTCCATCTCTGTTGCCCATTTTCATTCTTCCTCAACTTCCCACCCACCAACCCCCCCAACCCTTATTATGGTAGGCTTCTGGAAGAACTAGATATTATAAGGACACCACTGTCTGTAATGTTAATCTCCAAATATAGTTTCTTCTGTAGGATACTTATCTATACATGTATGTATTAGTATGTCCAGTTTTAGGTAAATCAGCAGACAAGATTGGGAGTATGTTAGGGTTTGGTATGTTATGGGTAAGGGAGGAGCTTGAGAGCTTTTTGGTTACCAAGAGCTTTAGTAACGGCCGAGCTGGATACAAGAATCAGAGCCAAACCCAACAGCTGAGGAAAAATGAAAATGAACAACGCAGATGGAATGTTATGGTAAGTACATAACTTCTTTTTTTGTCACTTCCATAATAATTGCTTTTTAGTAAACTGATACATGCTTGAATTCTTTCCTGTTTTGTACTGTTATACCTTTTCAGAAATGTTAGTTATTCACCACATGGTCTGCAAAGTAATACAACTGATATGAATAGGTCTGCCCTTATTAATTAATTGGACTTAGGCTGCAGGCATTAAGACCACTCATCAATGCAAACTTTATTTATTACTTATTTATTGCATTTGTTGACCGGGAAAGTCCATCTGCAGTGGTGGTACTGCGGTAACGTTGTCGCCTCACAGTAAGACGCTGTCCGGTTCGATTCTCAGCTAGAGCGTCTTCTGTATGGAGACGTGCGTGAATGGGTGTACCTTAGTTGAAGGTTGTGCATCAGGGTTGGCAACTCGGCACATAAAAATCTTCTGCCAATCATTAGAGTTTCGCTGTGGCGACCCCTAACTGGGAAAAGCCAAAAGACACAACAAGACACAACGTTGACCAGGAAAGTCCACTGGGCCATAAAGTGCCCATTTTCAGTGGAGGCCACATACAATGCCATATATACAGTTTGTTAGACAAAAAACACACATATATCAATAATAGCAGATTACAACTACCTAGGAGTTTGGTTAAACAAAGAAAAGGGAATATATTTGAGTAAACCTAGCTACTGGCTGTACAGTGTGATTGTTGAGATAGGAAGAGGCACTGAAGTCGTCCTGAAAATATCAATTGTCAGTTTATTTGCGTGAGGGAAGAGTGGAGGGTTAGCTGCTAAGGAGATAAAGGAGATGGTGTAGGTGGTGGAAAGGGAAGAAGAGAGCAAAGGTGGGTGTAGAGCAGGGAGAGATAAAGGTCAGAATGTAGGAAAGTGACCAGGTTGCTGAGCAGTTCCTGTTTCATATTGCATTGTACCATCTTCTCTGTCCTGATCTGAGGGTTTACTGAGCAGCTCCTGTTTCATATTGCATTGTACCATCTTCTCTGTCCTGATCTGAGGGTAGCCAAGATAAAGAAAAAATATATTTGAAAAAAAAAGACCTGCTTGAGCAAGGTGGGGAAAGATGTTATTATTATTTATTTTATTTATTTTTTGCATTTGTTAACCAGGAAAGTCCACTGGGCTTAGAAAGAGCCCATTTTCTGTGGAGGCCCGGGGAGAAAAGCTCCACATTAATTACATACATAGGTTCATAGATTGGTACAGGCTATTGGCCCCAGGGCCTATACAAGCCTAGCCATAACAATTCCCTAGCTATTTCTTCCCACAATATTTACTTCCCAAAGTAGAATATTCACACACAGAACCAAGTATGATGAGCAGTACTTTCACGTTCGAAGAAAGAATAAAAGTAATAGCAATAACAGTGATTATGTTTACAGTCAAGTTATGATATCTTATGAGAGTGCTGAGTGTTAATAAAAAGTAACTAGAGAGCTTACTGCATACTGCTGTTTGTGTTCTGTTCTGCCCAAGTTTTACCAAGTAAATGTCTGTTAGAGTATGAGTTAGCCACCTACTGTGTTCTTTGTTTAACATGAGACAATTCGTATCCTTCTAATAAACTAAATTAACCATATTAGCATGAAACAAGTGTATATTTACATGATTGGCCTAGGAACACTTGTTTGATTAAGGCCTTTGCTGCTAGATACCAAAGCCACGGACTTAAACTTAACACAAAAAAGTCCATTAACATGCCCTTTGGCAAAGAAGTCGTCTCTGCAAATTACAATGTTAATAATACCCCCCCCCCCTGCTGTTCAAACCCAGTGGTGAGAGATCTGGGAACACAGGTTAATACTAACCTTACCTTTGATCACCATGTGTCCAAAGTGGTAAGGAAGGCCTTCTCCATTGCACATATGAAAAGTAAGGGCATAACATCCAAAGCTAAGGAGCGTATAACTACCCTGGGCACGTCCCTCATCAGACCAATAACAGAGTACAATGCTCCCTTCCTTCTGTACTTCATCAGACACCTGCAGCAGCTGGAGAGACCTCAGAGGTTTCTCACCAAGAAAACTCAGGGCCTTCAACACATGACCTACATGGACAGACTGAAGGCCCTGTCACTGTAGTCTGTATCATATAGGCTACTTAGAAGCAATTTGTGCCTGGCCTACAGAGCAGTCTTGGATCCTGCCTTAATGGAAATGCTGCACATTGCAAATCAAATGGGATAAGATTCATTCACTCACTCTAGGGACCTTAACCTAGCCTGTGACATTACCAGGACATACTGGAGAGATAGATGTGTATCCCAGAGATTGCCAATCCTCTGGAGCAAACTACCAATTCACATTAAACAGAGCTCCTCAATGACCCTATTTAACTGTAACTTGGACAGTTGGATGGGAAGCTGTAAATTTACCCTGGGGGGGGGGGGGTTCATGTATGTCCCTTTTGGACAGGGGCAGCTGGTTCTGATCATTGATTCATATTGGAAATATAGCCTGTATATCGTGATCTGTAAGGGGACAGGGGTATGTCATGGCTTGGCTTGTAAAGGCCCTGGGGCCAATAGCCGAGTAACCTCCTATGATAAATTTAAGGCACAGATGGCATACATTCATATAGCACATAAGTATAAATATGTCTGCAGAATATGTAGCAGGCTTAGGGGAATAAAGGAGGAGGAAGAGTCAAGCTAAGGTGACAATCAACGAATATGTAAGGTAGAGGGAAGGAGAGGAGGTGTTTGTAGTTGAAGGGTTAATGTTAAGACTCCAGAGAGAGAAATCTGGTGTTGAAGTATGTTGTTGGAGTGCAGGAGCATAGCCAGTGAGGGGAGAGATGTAGTTTGAAGGATTTTTTAAAGGAGGCAGGATTGCTGATAGTTTTGAGTGAAGGGGGAGATTATTCCGTAACTTAGAGACTGTCCAGTTGATGGTGTATTTACTGAGTATGGACTCTGTTTTACAGAACTAGCATTATGGTAAGTATATAACTTTTGTAGACAGTAAGAGTGGGCTGATCTTATATAAGTTGTAGGACAGAATCTCAAAGGTTTTCCTACTGGGTTGACCGCTAGAAACATATACCCTTCATGGCAATATCTCCAGAGGAAGATGTTCATCTGGATATTACAGTCTGGCTGTTAGCAGAGAGGAGTAAGACTATGAGCTGTTTCCTGTATTCCCGGGTTTTTATTCCCTCAGCCTTAATTTGCTTACAGTCTTACTCTGAGCAAGTCATGTAACCAAACAGTGGGACAGTTGGACAACAGGGCTACACCCTCAATGGTGTCCCTGACTGCATTACCTAGTTACTGTCTGTTATCCTGTATATTCCAGTTTGTAATGTTTCACAAAGGTATTGAGTAAGTAGCTGCTGCACAGAATGAACCTTAGTAACTTGTTATCATTGGTCCCCTTTGTCCCACTTTCTACGTTGGGTCGAATGTTGTAGTCTCTTGCCATCTGTTTTGATTCATAGCCAATTTCCTACATTCTTTTGACAGTCATACCAGTCTGTTGCAGGTCTTCTCTCATTCAATCAATCTCTATGCCAGATGCCCTCGTTTCATCTTGCCTTCTTCCTTCCTTTCTTTCCCAAATCTCCTTCACTAGATTGTCTTCTTTCCTTCCCATGTTTTTGAACCAGTATAATCTGTTTTCTTTGACCTTCTCCACAGTTGGAGTCACTTTGGCTTCAGCTCTGATGCCTTAATTTCTTCACCTCTCCCACAGTTTGCATCATACTACCTGTCTCAGGCACTTTATCTCTGTTACCACTAACTTTCTCAGTTTCTCAGCCTTCATTGCCAGGTTTCTGTAACATACAGTAGGACTGGTCACTCCGCTGTTTTGTACACCTTACATTTCGGATTCTTTTGACATTTGTCTGTCATACACTACCCCTGACACACTGTGCTAGTTGGCTGCATCCTCTCTGATTCTAGCTTTCACTTCTTCATCTAGACTTCCCTTCTCCCTAACCATCCCTCTCAGATACTTCAAGTTGTTAATCTGTTCCACTCTTTTCCCTACTGTTTCAATTTTTAGTTTCTTCTGATGCCCCCATTGGCTGCCATGATAACTATTGTCTATATTCCATTTCATCCCACATGGCTTCAGGTTTGCATTCCATTCCCCAAACATTTGCTGAGTTCTTGTTCAGAGTCTGCCTGTAATGCCACATCATTTGCACACAACAGCTTTGTTGGTCTGCTTTCCAACCTGTTTGCTAATGAAGTCAGTTATTAGTGTGAACAGCAGTGGCCCAGAGCTGAACCCTGAATCACACCCAGTCCCACTGTGCGTCCAAACATTGTTCATATTTGTGTTATTCTGTCCATGTATGTAGACTGCACCAATGTTTCTGGAACCTCATACCATCACAGGACTGCCTTCATGATCTTTCTTGGGTCGTAACTTGTGACAATAGCTTTTTCCTACTCATGACAACATCTTGTACTGTCAGACAGCTACATAGTAAGGGTAAGTTTAAAAGCTTTATGATCCAAAGACTTTTTAAGAAAAAGAAACAAAAAGTGTCCTTTTGTACGGTTCTGTCTACATAATATCTAAGTTGCAGTAAGAATTCTTGCAGTATGACACTACTCCTGAGGATTAGAAGAGGCTGGAAATATGTGCACTGACTTAAATTTGGCATGGTTACAACTTTATCCATAAACGTAGGAGTGTTTCTAAGATGAACTCTGTCTTAGTGAAAAATATAAACCGGTAAAGTGGTTCAGCAGAGTTTGAAGTTTAGAAATCCATCCTGTTAAAATAAGAGCAACCAAGAGAGGTATTCTTCAAGCAAGGAACTTTTTTATTTTTCAGTAGTAACAGGCTCAAAGCACTTTAGAGTCAATCCATGTAGAACAAAGAAGTCCCATGGAGGCACTGGTCTTCTAGTGGAGGACATAACAAAAACTACTCCCTTTGAAGCATGACTTTCATATTTTCAGGGAAGCCAAAGAATTGGAATCTTAGCCTTGATAAAAGTTAAACTTGCTTTTTACTGCTGTTTCCCCTCCAGTTATGTCCTCCTTTCTTGAAATTTTAATTAAGAGATGCACAGTTCTGCATTTTTCACATATCTTTCTGTGTATTTTTCTGCACCTATTGACAGTCCAGCCGATAAGATTGCTGCTTATCTGTCCATGTACTCCCCCATTTCAATAACTTTTGTACCCTCACATTACCCAGTGAAAGGAGTCCCCACTTTCTGGAACAATTTTCCCTTTAGTTGGCGCAGTTATTGACAGTCAGTTGGTGAGAGTAGCAACTGACTAACAATGAGACTGTCAGCCCGGTAACCATGACATTTGTGTTTCCCAAGTGAGGCCAGATATCTCAGTCTAAATCTGCCTGCTGCAAGTTCTTTATTGTAGTCATCTGCTGTGATTCCCTGACTATGCTGGGAAGTCAGCATTTTTTTATTAGTTAACTAAGTAAATCCACTGGACTTATATCTCCCTTTACTAACTTGCTTAAAGTAACATAGATTACAAAAGTAAATTTAGGGAATCAAACGCAGGACCACAGGATGAGCTAAAGCGTGAAATTATCATTGACCAGGCCACCTCACACTGCCTCAGAAATGGGTGAGACAACATCAGATGCTCAGTCCTACCCTTCCTGACCAGTGTATTCACTAGCCAGGTCACTACTGAAGCCTGAATAAGCGGGGTCATGGTCGAGACTTTTCCTTTTATTACAACAAAGCCAACTTTGTAGTGAATTTAAACTACCAGGAATTGGATCTTTCCTGCGGGCGTAATAAGCCTTGGTCATCCTTTCTACACAGTCTCCCTAGTAAAGACCCACGTCACCCCTCCTACCTATCCTTGTAACCTTCCTTTCAGTCAGGTGACACTCTGTGCCCTTCACAGTAGGCTCATCACTACAATGTCTATACTAGCTGTGTGCCTGCTTCCTTGTTTGTCCCTTACACACACAATCTGTAGTCAGCATTTCTGACATATTCCAGCCTTGATACTGCAAATATCCAGACCAGATTTTATGACAAGATAACCTCTTTAGCTGCACGTTCATAGGTAGGTACTAGGCAATCGGCCCTAGGGTCCATACAAGCCTAGCAAAAAATGTACCCTGGCTTTTGCCACCCAAGAAATGTATTTTGTTTCATAAATGGATGAGTGAAGAAGACCTTTTGTTACATCAGTATAGGCATATGATCTGGGCTAAAAACAACATTCAGCAGGTTGTTTTTATGCTGTTTGTGAGAGTAAAAAGCAAAATAAGGCAAAGCAAAATCTGTGATTAAAAGGATGAAAAAGCTGTAGTCTTCGGTGATCTTGTGGTGCTTCGGTGTGTTTTCTTTGGTTCAGTGCTATTATGTTTCTGTCTGGGTTATGTTAGTATATAATCACAGGAATGTTGCTTTCAATTTTTAATTTCAGTCAGGGAATATTCTTGCTTTTCCCATTCATTTTACTTTCACTGGCAATGCAAAGTACTTGAGTTGTGAAACTGAATGCGAGAATAATTGCTCGTTTATTCTGACTGGTGGCAGTAGAGGAATATTTTTTTAATAATGACAGATGTCAATTCTTGGTTTATATCTTAAGTCATAAGTCGTGTGTAACTCAGAGGGCAAAGGGCCGTATTTCTTAGTGAGGTACAGAACTTTTGCCCATTTTGAAAGTAATATTTCAGGTTTTTTATAAGGTTATCTGGCTAGGAGCTATACAGGTGTTATCTCTGTAAAATATGTCACTACTGTGCAACTTAAATTCAGGCTTTAATCCTTGGAATATATTGCCTGCTGGTGAAATTCATGTGATAAATCAAAAATTGTTAATGATTTTTCTGATTATGATAGGGATGTGTGAATAATAACACTGATATGGCTAAGAAACTGCTGTTGGTAGTCCACCTTCATGCAGGATTATATGGTCATCTTAGCTAAGAAGCTTTGTTTCTGCTCTCACAATAGTACAAATGAGTATAAGTAAAGTACATTGTGTTATGGCTTAAGTACCAGGATTATATAACCATTGAGTCTTTTCCCATTTATCAGCTAAATCGCAGGTGTCTGATGATGCTCCATCCACCTCTACCAGTGGATTGTCTGCACAGCTGTGTGACCCAAAGCACAAGGATTGTACTTTGCGTGAGTTCCGTAAGCTTTGTGGTATGGTCGCAGACAAGCCAAGCTACACTGTAAAAACTAAGATTTTTCATGATTTTCTTACTAAGGGAACAGAAGGAGGTGAGTAGCATCTTGACTGAATATTTTTAGGTCAGTCCTTGGCAGATAGGCAAATTATTGTCTTCATGTTCTGAATTCTTAATCCCTTGTGTACTTACAAAGTTGGTAAACAGATGGCAACAATAAAGAACATTCTCAGACTAGCACGTGTGTGTGTGTGTGTGTGTGTGTGTGTGTGTGTGTGTGTGTGTGTGTGTGTGTGTGTGTGTGTGTGTGAAACAAATAAGTTGGTGCTTTTTCTTTGAAGAACAGGTATGAGTAATAGTTGTTTATTTATTGGTAGTACTAATGGAGAGCTTTGGACAATGCTTTATGGCTAGGCACCTCAGATTGACATGAATTTAATTAGTTATTTCAGATGATTAACTGCAAAGCTGATCATTCCCATTGCTGCAATAGCCTTTGGACAGTATGGGTTGTTTCCTACCCAAGTGACAACAATTGGCCAACTTCCAAAAGCTGTGTCTCCCTCGCAAACTTCCACTCTGACTGCTGATTTATTAGCCCAGGGTAGAGAACATCAGAAGTCAAAGTGGAAAATCTTCAGTACTTTTTTGTTGTCTTGTGAATAAGCAGCTCAGAGGCTTTACAAGAAAGAGCAGCAGCCAGTAGCCAGTAGTTTCTTTCTGGCAGGTAGGTCCCCTATGGAGAAACCTTTCTACACAGAAAATTTTAATGTGTTTAGTATATATTAAAAAGTGTTTTTTTCCCCTTCCTTAAGTTGTATATATGTAGTAGTCCCTTTAAGAAGCACTGTATTTCTTTATTACTGTATGTTTCATGTCTGGGACTGCTGTTTTTAGCCTCGGCTAGAATTGAGACTTTAGAAATGTACTGCTTATATAAACTTTTTTTATTTTATTTATTTATTTTTTTTATAAAAGTTTGTGTGGAGCAGTGTTTTATTTGGGCTGGGACGACAACATGGCATGCAGTGCTTGTGTTTACCCTCTGGCAACTTAACCTGACATTTGTTCCTGTCAGATTAATTTTATTTCTAGGGGACTTCTAACAGGATTTTAGTTACTGCTTGCGCATTTACAGGACATGTAGTGCTTGTGTTAACATTGTGACAGCTTACCAGCCATTTATTCCTGTCAGACTAATTTTATTTTAAGGGAGTTCTGGCAGGAATGTCGAGGACTTCTTGTGCAGTACTGTGTTTTGGGAACTTTTTGAGAATGGGTAAGTGTAAGTGTGTTGCTTGCTTATACGTTTGACACCTTACCTTCTGACAGACTCATTCAAGTGATCCTAGCTACATGCAATGCATCTTCTTCAGTCACAGCATGGATTACTTACCTTGCTCCTGCTGGTCCATTTTCTGCACTTCCTAAAAGAAAAGTATAACTTACCTGAGACCCCTTGCTGACTACACAGGCTCAGTGTTCTCCTCAGCCGGTAAGTGTGTGTACCTGTAGTGGTCATTTGTTGTTTCTGTGATGCCCCACCACTGGTAACAGTAATCAAGGAGCCTCAGTCTTCACCACAGGCACCAGTGGGGGACTTGCATTGAGAGGATGACAAGTTGCACAGTATTTCCAGTTGCAGCTCTGTGCATCAAGTGTAATTTCCCTAAAGAGTACACAGAGACCACAGTTAGTCCAGGGCTGGTTTCTCCCTCTTTCTCCAGCTCCCCAATAAGACTCCCCACTGGCACAGCTATAGGGTTAAGATCTCAGCTGAATGACCAAGCCAAGACCTCCAATACCCTTTTTGTCCAACCAGTGCTTAGTGTCCCTCCCCAAGTAGCTGACATACACACTCTTTGAGGTTTGATTTTTATATACACACACACACACACACACACACACACACACACACACACACACACACACACACACACACACACACACACCCTGGGAAAGGCTGGCACAGGTTTACTAGCTATGCTCCCTTTTGCCCCGACTATAAGGTAGTTATCACTGCCACCAGCCACGTCCTTAGCTACTTTAAGGCCCTTAACAAAGGGTGTCCAACTTACTGTGTAATGTTACTATTAATCCAAATATTTCCAGCTTCCAAACTTTTCCCTACCTTTCGCGTTTCTCCATTATTTATATATATATATATATATATATGTATATATATATATATATATATATATATATATATATATATATATATATATTTTCCCTTCTGGTCAGGTTCCCTTTCCAGTCTTTCCTATTGTGGCTGATAAGTCTGATAAGGGTGCACGATTCAAAAAATGTACTGGGCGTGGACATAAACTTTCACCATCGGATCGCCATACTCAGTGTGTAGTGTGTTTAAGCATCGCTCACCTGGACATTGGGTGTTCTATTTGTGTTCCAGTTTTCTGCCCGTACCCTCATGGATAGGCGCAATAAGTTGTTTTTAAAGGGTCTGTTACCCAGTTCTTCTGGTCTGGGTGCAGGGACTCAACCTCCTATTAAGTTGCCCGAGAGTAAAAGCAGGGGCAAGGAAAGTAGAGAGAGAGAGAGAAGTCCAGAGGCAAGGACAGGCCCCTGGAGAAATGGAAACTGGTGGACTCTTCCTCCTCTGCTGGTGAACCTTCTCCCAAAATTAAGCCTAGGTTATCCTCTCAGCTGAGTGGCCAAGCCAAGACCTCCAACACTCTTTCTGTCCAACCAGTGCTTTGTGTCCCTGCTCAAGTAGCTGACACACACACTCTTTGAGGTTTGATTTATATATAAGCACACACACACCTGGGAAAGGCTGGCACAGGTTTACTAGTTATACTCCTTTATGCCCAGACTGTAAGGTAGTTATCACTGCCACCAGCCACGTCCTTAGCTAATTTAAGGCCCTTAATATTACTATTAATCCAAATATTTCCAGCTTCTAATATTTTCCCTACCCTTTGCATTTCTCCATTATATATATATATATATATATATATATATATTTTTTTTTTTTCCCTTCTGGTCAGGTTTCCTTTTCAGTCTTTCCTATCATGGCTGATAAGTCTAATAAGGGTGTGTGATTTAAAAAATCTACTGGGTGTGGACATAAACTTCCACCATCAGATTGCCACACTCAGTGTGTAGTGTGTTTAGGCATTGCTCACCTGGACATTGGGTGTTCTGTTTGTGTTCCAGTTTTCTGCCCGTACCCTCATGGATAGGCACAATAAGTTGATTTCAAAGGGTCTGTTACCCAGTTCTTCTGGTCAGGGCGCAGGGACTCAACCTCCTATTAAGTCACCCAAGAGTAAAAGCAGGGACGAGGACAGGAAAGTAGAGAGAGAGAGAAGTCCAGAGGCAAGGACAGACTCCTGGAGAAACCCAAACTGGCAGACTCTTCCTCCTCTGCTGGCGAATCTTCTCCCAAAATTAGGCCTAGGTTATCCTTTCCTCAGCCTAGGTTATCTCCCGAGGCCCCGGAGTTAACCTCTCCCTGACACCACTCTAGGCCTGAGTCTGTGGCTTCCTGTGCCAGGTCATCCTGTAGCTTGTCCGAGAGAGAAGTGGACCACCTTATGAGAGTTCCTTCAGGCTCAGATCCTTTGGGGGTCCTTCCTGCCCCTAGCACACTGGGAGCAGTGAGTCCTTCCCTTTCCCTTACTGGGTGTCCTCCTTTCCCTGAGCCCCATGGCTTCGGGGCCTTCAGATGTCAGAGTTGCCGACGTTTTTGGTATCGTCGCCAACCATCGCCTTGAGTTACTTGGCCCTTTTCAGTTTAGTGCCAGAGGGCTGTCAGAGTCGTAGTCCTCTCTGCATCGGTTCCAAGGGTTTGGCATTGGTGTCGAAGGTTTCAGTGCCTTCCCTTCCCCTTGGAGCTTCAACACTGAGCAGCTCAGCACCGATCTCCCCACCCCCCATCGGCACAGATGAGGTCAGGGTTTTCGGCTCCACCAGTGTTGAGCACCTCGGCGCAGGCAGCACCAATCTCCCACTCTCCGTCGGCTTTTGACATGGTGGAGAGGGTTCTCTCAACCCCCAATGTCGAGATCCTCAATGCTTCCCCCTCCAGATCCTTTTCTACTCCAGCTGGATTCTGGATCTGACATCTTCAGTTCTCCACTTCACGGTCAGCATGCCCCTACCCTCCAGGTTGCTCTCCCTGTGGAGCCCCAGGCTTTTGGCTCCTCCCCGGAATCTCCCCCCAAGGAGGTCCACGGAAGTATGTGTGCAAGAAGAGGCACAGTGACTCCACCCCTGAGTCGGTCACCGAAGACATTGACTGGGAGGAAGGAGAGGGCTCGCCCAGATCTCCACCTGATGATCTGTTCTTCTGCATCAGAAAGGTGGATGGTCTTCCCAAAAGCTCAATCCAGATGGGTCAGTGTTCCTGGAAGCGTTTGGCACAGGTCCATCTATTTCCTGGGTGACCCCACCCCAGCAGACCCTTTGGTAGACCTCATTGCCCGCAGGGAGTAGAAGGAACTGGACGCGGTGGAGCCAGTACCCAAGCACCCTGACAAGGTCCTTAGCTGCCTGCAAGATAGGTTATTTTGGTAGAAGAGTGTTCCTGTTGATGCCTTGGTGGTTGTAGCTGCCACCATAAAGGAGCTTGCTCAGGAGAGTTCCTCTGGCCATCTGCCTGACAGGGAGTCCAGAACGATAGACGAACTGGGGAAGCATGTTTATACATCAGTGACCTTCTCCCTGAAGGCGCTGAATTATATGGCGCATGTTACTAGACTGCAGAGGTCACTGATCGAGGTTTCTTCGTCTACCTCAGAGTCCTTGTAGGCAGAGGAGAAGATGATGTTCACCTCTAGACTGGCCACTCTTAAAGCCATTTTTAATATTTCTATGAGGCTTCTCTCCTATGCAACGGAAGGCGCATCTAGAGTAGCCAGTTCAGGCATCTCTACTAGGCATCCTGGCTGGATGCAACTTTGCAATTTCTCTGAGCCCTTCAAGGCATCCTTCATGTTCAACCCCTTCATTGGATCCATCCTGTTCATTCCATCCGTGAAGGATACTTTAGCCCAGTGCGAGAAGGATGATACGACCCTGTCTGCCGTCAGAATCCGCTGTTCTACTCCTCAGCAATCCTACTTCGGGTATCAAAAAGGTAGTAAGAAGAAGTGTTTCATGAAGTTCCAGGGCTTTCCATCAAGCGCACTGGCAGACTCTTCCCCCAGAGGCAGATTTGGGAATGATTCATTTAGACATCGCCCTAGAGACAGAAGGGCTTTGAGGGACCAAGAGTCTTGGGACTCTCTCCCAGACCCCTTCCAATGACCCTGAAGTGTTGCATGGCTGGCCCACCCAGGAGGCAGTCGTGGGTTGCTTTTCTCTACACCCATCAGCCTGGGAAGCCATCTTGTCGGATCAGTGGGTGTTGAGAATAATATCCAGGGGCTATTTGATATCCTTTTTTCACCCACCAAAGTCCTGAAAGATTCTCCGGGATGTCCCACCTGCTCACAGAGAGGTAGACAAACTTGAAATTTCCAAGCTGCTCAACAAGCGAGTCATCCAGTCCATCTCCCCAGAGCTTTCCAGATCAGGCATCTAGTCAAGGTTGTTTTTGGTGTCCAAAAACATGGGGGGGGGGGACAGACCAATCTTGGATCTGACCCGCTTGAACAGGTTTGTTGCCAAGACAAAGTTCTGGATGGTTACTATTCAGTCTATCCTTCTCTACCTTCAGAAGGACTACTGGATGTACTCGGTGGACCTCCAGGACATGTATTACCACATAAAGATGGACAAGCACCACAGGAGGTTCCTATGCTTCCGGTCAGGAGCTAGGCATTATCAGTTCAGGGTACTCCCCTTTGGCCTCACCACAGCCCCCGGGGTGTTTTCCATGGTGGTAACAGTACTCGCAGTGCATCTCAGGCTGCAGGGGATACAGGTCTTCCCCTACCTGGACGACTGGCTTTTAGCTGTACCTACCAAGCATCAGCTTCTTCAGGCCAGGGACCAGTTTCTTCAGTCAATCTCGACCTTGGGCATCATGATAAACTTTTCCAAATTGAAATTGGAGCCTCTCCATTCCCTGGAATTCATTGGAGCACTGTTGAACACATCTCTGTGCAAGGTTTTTTTCACCAGCGACAGGATTCAGTCTCTTCAGTTGTGTGTGCGTGTCCCTCTAGAAACACCCCTGCTGTCAGCAGCCCATATCCTGCAAGCTCTGGGATCTGTGGCAGCAACTATTGTTATTTTATCTTTGGCAAGATTTACACATATGTGCATTCTCCAATGGACCCTAGCAGTGCGTTGGTCACTTCTGGACAAGCCCCTGTCTCATCCCATTCAGCTGTCCAGAACCTGCAAGTCCTCCCTAATGTAGTGGTTAATCTCTCAGAAATTAGCCGAAGGTCACCCTTTTGTCTGTAGCCACAGTCACCACTGACTCCTCCCGGCTGTGGGGGGAGGGGGGGCATTGACTGGGACGGACTATTCAAGGGACGTGGTCAGTGTTAGAGACCAACGTGCACATCAGTGTTCTGGAGATGAAGGTAGTGCTTCTGGCATTGCAGGCAGTGCATTCATTTCTCCCCCTAGGAACGATTCCAATACAGACGGGCAACATGGCAATGGTCTGATATATCAACAAACAGGGAGGAACCAGATCTTATCCCCTCTGTCGAGAGGCCATGAGATTATGGAAATGGCTTATATATATGTGTGTGTGTGTGTGTGTGTGTGTATATATATATATATATATATATATATATATATATATATATATATATTATAATATGTACTTCCTCAGGCCACCTTCTTATCACAACGCACATTCTGAGGAGTTCCAATATTCTAGCTGACAAACTCAATAGGACCATTTTGTCTCCTCACGAGTGGTCTCTGAAACAGGCAGTGGCGAACATGATCTTCCAGAAAGGGGGTAAACCGTGCTGTGATCACTTTGCCTCACCTTCTAACACCAAGTGCAGTGAATTTTTTACCCTGATTCCCCCCAGAGGAGGGATTCCCAGAGATGTTCTTGTTCATGCTTGCCCCCCCCCCCCCAAGTCTGCTGTATGCTTACTCTCCCCTTCCTCTTATGTTGAAATTCCTTCAGAAAGCACAGAGGTCGAGGTGCTGCGTGATCCTCATTGCCACCTTCTGGCCTTGTCATGTCTGGTTTCCTCGCCTTTGGTCTCACAGTGTCAGTCCTCCTTGGATTCTGGATCTATGTCTAGATCTGATTTCCAATCCGGAGGGCGATTATCATTCAGATCTGGAAAGCCTGAAGCTCACATCTTGGCTTATGCAGTTCCAGTGATGGCCAGAATTCCCAGGCTTTCATCTCCTGTGAAGCATATATTGCTTTCCACTCACAAGTCGTCTACCAAGAAGATTTATGCTAGCAAATGGAAGAGGTTTTCCATTTGGGCTTCCCTCAATTCAGTGCCTCTATACCCTCGGTTTTAGACGTTCTGGCTTGTATTTTTAACAAAGGTGCCAGTTTCTCCACAGTTAAAGTCCAACTAGCTGCCATATTCCATTGTGATGTTGCTCTTCTTTCAGCAGTGAAGGCACATTCTACCAGGGCTGTCTCTACTTCATCAGCCTTTTCTTCTAGAGTACCAGTTGATGAGATGTGCGCTACAGCTATTTCGGCTAGGTCTCACACCTTCATATCCCATTACAAATTGGATATTTCATCTAGGAACAGAGCTTCCTTTGGTTCCGCCGTGCTGCGAAACATCCTTCCTTAGGGACACCCAGAGCTCAAGCAGCTGGGGACTCTGTCCCACAGGTTGAAGATCAAATGAAGACAACAATGTCAGATAAAGTAGTTATGTACTCACCATAACGTTCCATCTGAGTTGTTGTTGTTCATTTGTCTTCAACCTTCCCTCCCTCCTTCCCCCCCATGAGCACTTTGCCCTGGCAGAGGAGGCCTTCTGTTCTCTTTCTATGCTTCCTCTTCAAGGGGTTATTAGCTGTCATCATGTTTTTCTATGGTATTATGTCAGGAACCTATCTGTCAGACAAACTTGATCTGAGGTGGTGAGGGAGAGTGGGGCGTTATGGGTATGGGAGGAGCACAGTTTTGGCACCGTAGCTTGGATATGGCTGGCTCAGCACCGATGTTGGTGCCTAACCCACAGGTTGAAAACAAATGAAGAACAACAATTCATTTGGAACGTTATGGTGAGTACATAATTTCTTTTTAATAATAAATAAAAGAACAAGAAATAGTATATAATCAGTTACATCACAGTTCAAAATCACAGGAAATACTTAAAACAACATTGCAGGACAGTCTCAAATAAAGAAAACATCTAATGTATACTTCTGAATCTAACAGAATTATTATACCCTAGTTAACTTACTTACAGAACACGCAAGCAGGTGTGGTGAGTTCTTTTGAGGTCAAAGACAAAATACAAACTGCCCCCCCCCCCCCCCGAGACTTCTCAAATTAATATGCCAAATATTACTGCTGGGCTACTTGCAGAATTACATAATTTCTTGTCATCTGACTTCAGTTCTCAGGCTTAAAACAACCATTGATGTAGCTGGTAGCATTTAGCATCTACCTTTAAAAATACATAAACAAGGGCTTCTCTTAGATCTAAGGCAGATCCTGGAAGTCATAAAACAATAAAACACTTTCACATCTCAAGCCTAGTAATTATCTCTCTTTCAAGGCAACACAGAGAGCTCCCTAGTGTAGACATCCTGTCTCTGGCTGTCATTATTTAAATTTTCAGCTATTTTTCTGAAATTAACCTCCTGTGTTTCAGTTTCCATTGTTAAAACATATACATTTAAGCAGTTACAACAGTGTATATACATTTCTGTTCTAATCCAGCAGGATACACTGTGGTCACAGCTCTAAGTTCAGTACTGTACAAAATATCTCTTCAGTACACGTCTGTACAAACCATCTTATATGATATACAGTCCTAATACATTTGTAATACAGGCATATGAATCATGCCGATATTCACAAATGACATATAACTATTTACAAAATTCCAGAGAGCTGGGCTGGCAGTATTTCCTTTCTTGGCCTTGCATACACTTTTGACAATTTACCTTCTGACCGACTCGTTCAAGTGATCCTAACTGCATCCCATGCATCTTCCTCAGTCATAGCATGGTTTGCTTACCCTGCTCCTGCTAATCCATCTTCTGCACTTCCTAAAAGAAAAAAATAACTTACTTGAGAGCCCTTGCTAACTGCACAGGCTCATTGTGCTCCTCAGCCAGTAAGTGGATGTGCCTGAACTGGTCATTTGTTGTTCCTCAGACCACTTGCTTACCTCTCCAGCTTCCTGTGGTAAAGTCCTTTTAGCTCCCAAGAGCTAGAGAGCAACCTTTTCCTCTTCATCTGTTTTTAGTGTCCATGTCTGGGCATAGGAGAGCCTTCTTTACTGGGATATAGAGTTTCTCTAGAGGATGTTACTGGATGTTTCCAGAGGAAGAGACCTCTTGAAGGGGCACATATTCCTTTCCTAGTCAGTCACAAAAGAAAAAAGTTAAACTTTATTCACCGGATGATATTGTTTCTATAAGAAAAGATGATTTTCTTATCTAAGTAGCTGTTACATTGTGCCAGTCCTGGTACACTGCCTTCAGTATCTGTTAAGCGGGTTAGTTAAAATTTTCCTGAGGAAAGACAAGTTAGATGGGTCTGGATAAACAGAGACTAAACTTCATATTCTTCATAATCTCAAGCTCAGTTCTGTGATGCTGAGGAAAACTGGTCTTCACAACCTCCTTGGGAGGAAATTTCTTCTCAATTTCTTGCCAAGATGAATGAGGTGTTTTTATGGGAACTAATGGATGCTCCCCATGTATTGAGAAGTTTTTTTTCTTTTTATGTATTTATTTAATATGTTGTAAGTGGATTTGCCTCTTTCTATTCATATTTCCCCTCAAATACCAGCTTTGGAGGAGGTATATTATGCTGCCTGTAACAACTCTGGTTCACAATCTGTAGTCCCCATAAAAGTAGATAGGGTAAGGCTTGGATGATAACAATAGCTTGTTACTTACCTGATATAGAGGGGAAGGTTTTGAGACAGATTTGTTATTGGAATTCTTTTATTCTTCCACTTTGACATACAAAGTTAAGTATGAGTCCCATAGTTGGACGTTTGTGCCTATTTCAGTCTTAATGTTTTTAACATGTTTCTAGTAGCTGAACCTGTCTTAGATGTATGTATAATTGTGCAGATGGTGTGTCTAGGGTCCCTGCTTTTGCTTCTGTTTTAGGAAGTATGTCAGGGCACGATATCAAAAGTTTTCTGTTAAAATAAACCCTGAATTGTTGAATTCAGCTTTAGAGAAAAAAAAGGTTGTTTGACTTATCTGCTACTTGGGTCCACAAACAATTTTATGCTAGAGGGGAATTAGTTTAAGGAGTTTCTAAGGTTTTTCACCCCCCCCCCCCTTTCATATCTCCCAAATTGTCTTTTATGACTAAGAAACAAATAGAGGTGGCAGGAAGGGAAAAATAACAAGCAAGAACCTTTCCAGTAAAGGGACAAGTATACACATTCAGGATTGCTATGCTAGCATGCCCCCCCCCCCCCCTTTCCTCCTGTCTCAGTCTCTCAAAACTGCCCCAACAAATGGCTGTATTCATTCCCCTTTGGTAACAGATTGTGACAAATCCATGGGGGGGGGGGGATTAAAGATGGTTCAGGAGGGATACAGTTGGCACTGGATACAAAAACTTTTCAGGGGGTGTTCCTGCCCAACTTCTGAGCCAAATAGATTTTTTTCTCCAGTTCTTCAGATTTGGTTGCACTAGGAGGTGTAGAACCAGTGCCAGTTTTTCAAGGGACAAATGATTATGTTCCAGAATGCTTCTGGTACCAAAGAAAGAGCCTTCTTGGGGGTTTTATACCCCCCTTCCTGTTTCAGTATGTGGAAGTTTCAGTATTCAAACCCATCAGAGCCTGTTACCTCTTATTCCATAGGGACGCATTATGATAAACATGGGACTTGCATGTTCTCTTAACTTCTTGGTCTGGGGCACATGATCAGTTTTCTGTATTACCCACTGAGTTATCTGCAACATCATGTCTTGCTACAGTCATCATTTATAGCTGACTACATGGGATTCATTTTTTCTTCCTTATTTGAATGACTTATGTTTGCAGTATTTTGCTTTAGATGCCAAGAGTCATTAACATGGGTTTCAACTCTTCTGACCAATCTGGGATGTCAGATAAACATTCAGGAATCCTCCGTAGGATGTCTTATAGACACTCCACAGCAAAAGCTTTTAATGCAGGTGAAGGTGGAGTTTTATGTGGAAACTTCCTGAACTTCTCATTTCAGTTTCAGACTTCATGCAGAGAGTTTTAGGATTCTGGGATTCATTGCACCCCTGATTCCTCTTGCCAGCTTGTACATGAGAAAGATTCTATGTTATCTGAAAAACACATGGACCCAACACTTGCATCCTTTAGATTTTCAAATATGTATTTGGGACTTTGCATAACTGGAGCTGCATGGTGGAGACTATAAGTAATTGTGTCTCCCTTTTTCCCTCCTCATCCTCAAAGTCACTCTGTAACTACAGACACCCTAGAATTTCCATGGAAGACAGTTCTTGTGAGAGTAGTGGTGCAAGGCCTGTGGTATTCTTCGGACAGATCGATGCATGTAATTTTCAAACAGTTGTACAACACCACAGTGATGTGCTACATCAACAGCTTAAGGGGCACAAGGCTGTACCGTGTATACACTCTGGCTGTGATCACTTGGGAGTTAACTCTTCAGCATTCCTTAATCCTCAAAGCATTTTACTTTCCATCAGAACAAAACATAGTGCCCAATAAACTGAGCAGAACCAGGATAGACCCTAGTGAATGCAGTTTGAACAAGGTGGGGAGGTCTTCCAGATATTGATTCAGTTCTGAAGGAACACCTCATTCAAAGACATCTGTTGGCCTCCTTTCAAAACAGACAATGGATGTTTTTTTTAATTTCCTTGTTAGGGATTGCTTCTTTATGCCTTCCACTATTTCTGCTGATATCCAGGTTAATTCTGAAGATTCAGTAGGAGTCCAAAAATATATATACAAGTTACTGCAGCAGTGAGGAATTCGAACATCTAGTGTGGGTAAGTACAACTTGAATAAATGTACTTTTTCTGTCTACTGGATGTCAAATTCACATACTCATGTAGATCTGTTTTTTCATCTTATTTGTCAAGTTGTTCCATGTTAAGATTTGTGTACTTGGTGTCCCATATCAGAAACACATTTTTTAGTTACCTCTTCCCCCTTCCTTCCATATGATGCACCCATTTGTCCCTATCTTTACTCAAGCTGCACATATTGACTGTTTCCTCCTTATCGTCAGAATGTTTCAGAGACACAACTGTGACTATTTTCAGTGTACCTGTCAGTAAGTTGTTTCCTCCATGAGGGACCTGTCTCTGCAGAGCTTGAGGTGATAGAGCTTCATCTGGTATACTTTGTACAGTTCTGGAAACCTTTCATGGATAGAGATATACTGATCTTACAGGAGGTATACAGAAAAGCAACAAATGTAATAAAGAGGATATGGGGACGATTGAGAATGAAGAGAGGGTGGAGGTTTTAGAACAGTGTTTCATGAATGTTAGGAATCAAAGGGAAGGTCATGTGACATGGTCTACACCTAGGGTCTTATGAATAGGGATTGTGAAGAGGTGGAGCAGTGAAGAATTAGGAGAGGAGTCAGAGTGCATCAGCTGCAGCTAAAGTTTGCAAACTACAGCCCTGACCTGAAGATGAGCAGAACAGTCATTCTCTGAAGAAGTACTTGGGAGGTACAAATTTTGTTTTTTTCTAAGTCTGTTTTTAAATACAGTTGGTTGTAAACTGAATTAGAAGGATAGATGAAACATTATTCCTGAGAGAGGAGAAGGGAGAAGTTAGAGAGAGGAGAAGGGAGAAGTTAGAGAGAGGAGAAGGGAGAAGTTAGAGAGAGGGGAAGGGAGAAGTTAGAGAGAGGGGAAGGGAGAAGTTAGAGAGAGGAGAAGGGAGAAGTTAGAGAGAGGAGAAGGGAGAAGTTAGAGAGAGGAGAAGGGAGAAGTTAGAGAGAGAGAAGGGAGAAGTTAGAGAGAGGGGAAGGGAGAAGTTAGAGAGAGGAGAAGGGAGAAGTTAGAGAGAGGAGAAGGGAGAAGTTAGAGAGAGGAGAGGGGAAGGGAGAAGTTAGAGAGAGGAGAAGGGAGAAGTTAGAGAGAGGAGAAGGGAGAAGTTAGAGAGAGGAGAAGGGAGAAGTTAGAGAGAGGAGAAGGGAGAAGTTAGAGAGAGGAGAAGGGAGAAGGTAGAGAGAGGAGAAGGGAGAAGGTAGAGAGAGGAGAAGGGAGAAGGTAGAGAGAGGAGAAGGGAGAAGGTAGAGAGAGGAGAGGGAGAGGAGAAGGTAGAGAGAGGAGAAGGGAGAAGGTAGAGAGAGGAGAAGGGAGAAGGTAGAGAGAGAGAGAGGGAGAAGGTAGAGAGAGGAGAAGGGAGAAGTTAGAGAGAGGAGAAGGAGAAGTTAGAGAGAGGAGAAGGGAGAAGTTAGAGAGAGGAGAAGGAGAAGTAGAGAGAGGAGAAGGGAGAAGTTAGAGAGAGGAGAAGGGAGAAGTTAGAGAGAGGAGAGGGAAGGGAGAAGTTAGAGAGAGGGAAGGGAGAAGTTAGAGAGGAGAACGGAGAAGTTAGAGAGAGGAGAAGGGAGAAGTTAGAGGGAGGAGAAGGGAGAAGTTAGAGGGAGGAGAAGGGAGAAGGTAGAGAGAGGAGAAGGGAGAAGTTAGAGAGAGGAGAAGGGAGAAGTTAGAGAGAGGGGAAGGGAGAAGTTAGAGAGAGGGGAAGGGAGAAGTTAGAGAGTGGAGAAGGGAGAAGTTAGAGAATAGGAAACAACAAGGGGAATATGGGAAGGATGTGTAAGTTGAGAGCGATGTGTTGCGGTGCTACTCTTAAGCAGAAATTAGGCATGTTGAATATTGTTCATGTTCAGGAAAATGGTAGGTATTGCATATGTGATGGAAACATGGACATTGATGGAGATAGTCTGGGATGTGGTAATGTCTGAACAGATAACCAGTAATTAAATGAGTAAATCTAGCTGCAGCGGCATAGAGGGTAAAACTCTGACCATGACCCAGGGCACTCACATTTGTTTTGTGGTTGTTTAATATAGCTGGCAGGGAACGAGAGAAATACCCCTCTTGGTGGGGATTGGGGGGTGCAGTGGAACAGAATGCATACCTCCACAAAGGGTCACCAAGGTACAGTCTAGTGGTAGGTCTTGTTATTGAGTGCACGAGTGAGTGCACTTGCAGGGGGAGGACATTATGGGTTCCCACCCTTATGTGGGTAGCTTGTCCCATATCCAGAAGTGGGGATAGACCATTCAGATGACGCCAGTAACGATGCAAGCAGCCCTCATAATTACCTGACAGATGGCCAAACTAGATGACTCGTACATTTGGCTCTGAGGATTCTCTCACCATGGAGAAATAAATGGGCCTTTTTATCCAGAAACACCAAATCCTTATGCCACCTTTGGATAGTAGTGCATGTGTAGGTGAGGGCATGTGGAAGAGGGACTAGGAATGGAGTTAATAAGGAAGTCAAAAGTCTTTGAGGCAATAAAGCACAGAATCCAACTGCACTACCTATCACTAAATTTGAAGTACTAGTAGTACCAGTTAAAGTCTAAGTAGTGCTCCAAGCTGGGAGTTGTAGTGCCGCAAGATTTGATGGTTTACACTGGTAGTTTTCTTGCACATGTGTAGATCTGCATTTTTGGACTTGCCCCAAAATGTGTTGGATAGATTAGATAGGAAAACAAGAAGGATGCTTCATGCTTACCCAATGATTTATAAAAATCAGTGCATACCAAGATTATATATTCCCTGTTCCGAAGGAGGGATGGGCCTCCTTGAAACTGATTATATGTACATATCTGCAATCGTGGGACTCCACACGTCTTCTGACCTCACAAGACCCAAATGTAGTGAAAGTTTTGAAACAGGAGGAGAATAAATCTAAGCTGACTTCCCTGCTTAGGCTAGCAGAAGCATATTGGCGACAAGCAGGAATGGAAATTAAACCACAAGTCGATAAAAAACAGGCAGCAACTGAATGTGCCAAAAAAATAAAAGAAAGAATATAAGGTGAAAGGACCAAGTGAGAAGGCAAGAAATGTGGAAAATGCATAAATATAGTTGCAAGTACAGAAAACATGTTGATCAGGAGCGAATGCAGGAATGGTTAAGGAGAGGCCGCAAAGCATTATCGAAAATTATGAAGTTTATATCACATGGAATCATCCATTGCCAGCAGTTCAAAGGATAGATGCGAGAAAAATGGATATAGCAGTCCATGAAAAGAAGACAAAAGTAGCATTGATCATTGAAATTGCTACACCCAGTGGCTACAGTGTCTTGCATACAGAGAGAGACAAATTCATAAAATATCAGGATTTGCAGGTAGAAACAAGAGCGATATAGAAGAAAGATACCCAGAGAGTTCCGATAGTAATAGGAGCAACGAGTCTTGTAAAAATGAATTACAGTCCTATTTGGATACGTTGCCAATACATGTAACTCCATGCGAATTGCAGAAGGAGTCATTACTGGGCACTTTGCGGGTGCTGCGAAGAGCACTTCTGGCTGACATCAGATTGAAACAATACTAATTTCATGAACTTTAATCATACTTTAACTTAGGAATGGGGTCCATTCCCATTATGGTATTAAAAACCCAAAAGATATCGAGAAATTAAATGGAGATGGAATGGAATTATATCATCAGGTTAGTGGTATTTCTTTTCTGGGAAAGGTTGTGGAGATGGAAAATTGTGTGGCAGACTGATCGTTTCTGAATGTTAATTCTCCGGTTATTGTTAGATAGCATGACTTGACACAGCAAAGGTATTTTCTTTTCAGGTACGGTTCATTTCTTTGAATGGGCCCTGCTAAGATGTACAAAGAACTCTGGGGACATGATTTATATACACTTCACCAAAGTCTTTGGCTTCTCATCTCACAGATGGATGGTAGGAATAATTAAGGGTATGTGGTTGGATCCTCAAATGATGTCTTGTGTTGCCTGACTAGAACTATGTGGAATACTGCAGTACACAGTGTAGGTACCATTTCTGTTTAGTGTATTTCTTTCATGTATCACACTGAGGTTTGAGAACGGCAGCCTGTCGTACTGCTGCACTGGTCACAAGTGGAGGGGGTTAATCCCTAGTGAGACAGTCGCAGTATGTACTGTGGGTAGAATGCTTCTTTTGTACTGTAATGTGAAAATGTGTTCACTTTGCATCATCTTCATGGTGAGGTGTTCTGAAACAGGACAGAGAAAGAAAACATTTGAGGAGTTAGCTGTAACTTTAAGCTGAAACATGCTATACAATGTGAAAGGCAGTGGCAAAGACTAGCAGAATGTTTAAATGTATGAATGTTTGTCACGAGGTGGTTACATAAACCAGGGCAGAGATGTGACAAGATAGCTGTCCCCAGCGTGAAAAGTAGCAGACTTTCTTCACTTTTGTTGTTATTTGAAAAAAAAAAAAAAAAAAAAACAGAAAAGAAACAGTAATACACAGTCCAAAACTTCAGATGTTAATGCCTGTTCCTGTAAAAGTACTGAAGAAAACCTCGAGCAGACTTGATCACCATGATAACTCCGCTTTTATTTATGTAAGTGCTTTCGTCCATCACATGGACTTCATCAGATCAACTTTTCAATAACAGCTTTACACACGGAAAACTAAATGTATGCTTAATAAAAACAAAGGATCCAGTATTGTCTAATTTTGTCCAATTCAAAATATGGGATGCTTAATCTGATTGGATCTGACCTTGGCACTGAATTAGAAACTTTCATGGTTCCAGGGCTCTGATTCCTCCCCTACCCGCAATTCCCTGTACTGTAGTCCAAGACCTCAGATCTTGTTTGCTGCCTGAAGCTTTCAGACATGTTTTCGAGGGCTCGTACCTTTTAGTTTGGAGTTTTTCAAAACTTGTTGGATTTCTATTGATTTGAATAATATTGTAGTTAACTAGCTTATCTCGTACTCCTCCTCCTCTACTGCTAGACTTGTCTCCCTGTAGCTTTGGTGCTATTCTTATAACAACACACCGCTTGGCTAAGAAATAGTTTTCTTAGATTAATGCCATTCTATTATTGCTGTTTACAGAGTTTATATTACAGTCATTTGGTAATACGTAGTTATAGAGTTATATTTTGTCTAGTGTTTTCCATCCTCCTGGTGTCTTCATGGCTGAATCGCAAGTCTGTAAGAAGTTTTCAGAGTGTGAGCACAAATTGTCCCCTCAGGACCCCCCACACTTTGTGTGTATTGTGGCTGGGCATTGCCCGTTTGGATACACAATGCACTTCACGTGCAAACTTTAGTACTAGTGCTTTGCAAGCTCATCAAGACAGATTGGTGGTGAAGGGACTTTTCCCTCTACAGACAGGGACTACGCCTTCTAGACCCATTTCTTCCTCTTCCCTTGCTAAGAAGCAAGACAGGACTTAATCTTCAAACAAGACTTCCGAAAAGAAGTATAAGGGGAAAGAAAGGAGTAAATCCAAAGAAAAGGATAAAGACAAATTTCCGTCAGTTCCAATAAGGCCTTAAGATCCAAAGATTCCAGTCAGACCCACACCTAAGTTAACCAGGAGATCGGAACCATTAGCCTCCCAGTCCTGACCATCCACAGCTCGTCTCCATTTTTTTCTGAAACTGGTAAGTCCCAGGCTGTATTTTCCAATCTTACAAGAGAAAAGATTTTCTCAACCTTCCTCAGTGGCTGTCTCTACCCGATCATCTCAGAGTTTGACAGGCTACGATGTTGACAGGTTGATGAGGTTTTTGAGAATGCAGATCCAACTTGGGGTTTTGTCAGCACCATCCCCAGGGAATGTATCGACCATTGGTCATCCTTCCCCTCCATTCATTTTACCTGTTGCAGTCCATCCTCTGACTCCAGCAGCTCTGGATCCCACCCATTCTGAAGTACCTCTTTTGGCACTGGCAGTTTCTTCGATTTCAACACGGATGGTCTCCCTATACCTCTCAACACCAATTCCCTCAGTTGGGGAAGGGACTCTGTGTCACAGCATCCTTACCATTCTCAGGGGGAAGAGTTCAACACCGAGATTTTCAGAGCCATCTCTTCTGTTAGGAGCTTCGGCACTAGACAGCTCTTTTCCGAGGTTTTCCTCAGGGTGCAGTTGCCAGTAATCAGGGTTTCTCTTGCATCTTCATATCTGGAGGAATCCTCAGCTCCAGTGACAGCTCCAGTCTTTGAGGTAGTTGAAACAGTTTGGGTCTTATGCAAACGGAAGGTACTTTCTCGAAGCTCAATTCTACCCAAAACCAAAATGGATCCTGCAACTCTACTTTCTACACATCCTGCCAGACAGGGGGATTCAGCACCACAGGCTTATGGAACCACTTGCTATATCAGCTCCCAGTCTGATTCTGTATCCTCATTGTATTAGTTCACAAGAAATGGACATGCACGTGAAAGCGCATAGACTCCTCTCTAGAGTCTGTCATGAAAGATGCAGATTTGGATGAAGGCAAGAGTTCACCCAGGTCTCTTTCAGAGGATGTCACCTATAGTGAAATTCTAGAACTTATGAAACAGAGAGGGGTTGGTTCACCGAAGATTGCTCTCCTGATGAATTTGTATTTCTAGAAGCCTTTGGTTCCCACTCAACTTCATCTTGAGTGGTACTTCCCAGTGATCCTTTGGTCAATCTTATGGTGCAATGAGCTTGAAAGGGCCCTAATGTGGTGGAAACCATCCAAAAAAAAAGCTGGACAGATTCTTACAAGCTCCCAAAGACAGAAAACATTGCAGCAAAGGTCCACCGGTGAACACCATGGTTGTAGCAGTAGCCTCAAAGAAGGAACTATCTGAACAGAGTTCGTCTGTGCATCTCCCTAACTGGGAGTTTAGGGCATTAGACAGATTTGGAAAATGGACATACTCATCAGTGACCTTTGGACTCGGGTCACTAAACTATTTTGCTGAAATTATCAGGTTTCAGAGGGACTTGACCGAGGATATTTCTAAGTCACTTTCTGGAGTTATACCAGTGGACATAGAAAAGACTGTGGACTCCCAGCTCTCAGCTCTACAGTCTACTTCGAATGTAGCCATATGTCTCATATCCAATGCAGTTGATGGCTCGGCCAGAGCAGCAGGCACAGGTGTTACAGTTGGAGGACATGCCTGGATGTGTCTTTGTGATTTTGTGGAAGGTTTTAAGATCTCCTTCATTAATTCCCCTTACAATGGTTCCATACTTTTTGGACCTAAAGTTAAAGATACCATAATGGGGAGTGAACAGGATGGTAAGACTTTCTCTGCACTAGGCATACATTTTTCTGCCCCTTAAAGGTTCTACACCAAGAACCAGGTAGTGGGGAAAAAGATGTAGTTTTGCAAGTTACAGTGCTCTTATCAGGATCACCCTGGTGATAGACGTCCACGTGGCAGAGGTGGTGGTAATGCTAACGGACATCACCCAAGAGGCAGAAGCAGACCACACAATCGGGGCTTCTGCTGTCCCTATTCCAAGAGGGCCTATCAGCATCCTTGAAGGTGTGCCTAACTGTTGTACTCTGGAGGCAGTCGGGGGACTCTTTTCACTGCACCCCCCCAAGCCTGGCTAGAATTAACAAAAGATACGTGGATGCAAAATGTAATTACCAGAGGCTATACCAGTCCCTTTTCTTGTTCTCCAGTAAAAAAAAAAAAAAAAGAAAGTGATCCCGACGTTCTACCCAGTCAGTGGGAACCAGCAGCAATAGGGATTTCATAGCTGTTAGAAAAAAAAGGAGTCCTTCAAATGGTCTGCAAAGACCAACTAGGATCCAAATTCTTACTGTTTTTTTTAGCCTGAAAGAAAATGGGAGACCTAAGACCAATTTTGGATCTGTCGTCTCAAACCATTTCATGAAAAATTCCGGATGGTCACAATTCAGTCCATTTTACCTCTTCTGAGGAAGAATGATTGGATGTGCTCGATTAGATCTCCAGGGTGCTTACTATCATGTGAAGATAGAGAAGCAGCCCAGGAGATTTTCTCCGTTTTCAGCTGGGACCCAATCACTTTCAATTCAGAGTCCTGCTGTTCAGTCTCACCACAGCCCCCAGGGTGTTCACCAAGATCTGGCAGTGCACTTGTGCATACTCATAATCAAAGTTTTCCCCTATCTCGATGATTGACTTCTAACTGCAACATTCAGATGGCTTCTGGTACATCACCTGGTCCTCCTACTCCAATGCTTGCTGAAACTAGTCTTATCAATGAATTTTCGCACTTGACAATTACTTCCAGCACAATGGATAGAGTTTATTGGATGCCACCTCAATATCACTCCCCAAATAGTCCGCCACCTACAACACAGAGTTTGTTCTCGTAAACAGCCTTACAGATGTTACACCTCCCCCACCCTCCAGCATGATTGATTCTACGACTTTTAGGCCTCATGACTTCTTCCATATTAATGGCTGCTGTGGTTCATTATCGTATGCAAATTCTTCATTGGACAGTTGCAGTTCAGTAGTCCCAGAAGAATTTGTAGACAGCATGGTGGATTTCCTCACCATCAATAACACAAGGGTGACTGTTTCTTCCAGGGACACCAACAGCAATACTGACCATGGATGCCTTCCTTCTAGGGTTGGGGGGACATTTTGAAGGGAAAATTGTCCAAGGTTCATGGTTAAACTTAGAGGCCAATCTTCATCTCAGTGTCTTAGCAATGAGGTCATTCCTCCTCACATTACTGGCTTTTCAGGATGCCCTCCCCACGGGCGTAATCTCCATACATTCGGACAGTATGGCTGTAGTGTGGTATATCAGCAAATAAGGAGGAACTCGTTTATATCCCCAGTGTCAAGAGGCCACGAATGTTTGGCAGTGGGTGACGTCTTTACATTGTTTTCTGATAGCAATGTACATTCTGGGGTGTTCCAGTGCTCTAGTAGACACGTTAAGCAGAACTGTGCTAACTGCTCATGAGTGATCCTTCAACCCATCAGTGGCAAGGCTAATTTTCAGCCACTGGGGCCATCCTTGCTGCAATCTATTTACCTCCTACCCGAACAAAAAATGCAGCAGGTACATTGATGTTCTTCATGTTTCACTGTCATCACATTTGGGTTATCCCTGCCAGGGTAGCCCTCGGCTGGCCCGAACACCAGAGGCTTAGTATTTCTGTGTCGGTTGCTGTCGCTTCAGGAATGACATCTGGTTGTCAGTAGCATAAAGGAAGGCAGCCGACGCCATTACATCAGTCTTTTTTGCCACGGAGCATGAAGCAAAAGCAGGTTGCACGAGTGCTGGTCGGCCGCTACCTGAGTTTCGTCTTCCAAATTGAAGCTGTGGAAAGCAAATACCACACAGAGACTTTCATTCTTACTGCATCATTTGCTTAGGCCAGACCACAACGTCCCCCGATGTCGCTTTTGTGCTTTGTTCAATGCCAGAACTGCATGTCATCGGGCCCTTATTTGTAGCTAGTTATTTTTGTTTACAGTCCTCAAATTACGATATGGCTTTGGTAAGCCATCTGAGATCTTCCAAAAAAAGTAAGGATAAAGACAGACACAGACCACACAGGTCCAAGCCTACCGATGATGCTTCCGTTAAGCTAGTTGTCAGTTCTCCGGTCCTCAGTGAAGCGCTTTTGCAGCCCCTGATGCCCACTTCTGTGGATTCGCAGGCCGCTACAGAGACCCTTTCGGAGTCTGGTATGCCGCAAAACTCTTGTTCGACTAAGGATCCTACGGTTGTCTCTCCCTTGGATGGGTCCTGAACCGCTGAGCAGGCACTGGCTTCCAAGGAAGTACTTCACACTACCGATTCTCAACACAAACCGACGGCTTCTTTCGCGTCTACCGTTCATTCGAAAACTACCAAGTTTCTAAGGCCCAGGGTATGAACCACACCCAAGAAACTGACAACCCAATCTCAGGCACCTGCCGCCTTGCCTCCATCTCAAATGCTTAAAGTAGTGGAAGACCTTATGCTGATCAGGGGAAGCCAAGCTACCCCTTCCAAAAGAGAGAGAGATCTATCCCCAATAGTTTTGTCTGAACAGCAGTCTGATGACTCTGATGCATCTGAATATGAAGACTTGCAACCCCTCTCTGCTTATGAGGATTCTGATGCAGAAGACTTCATTCCTTCAGCCCCCTCCCCCGAGGACCTTTCCTCTGGGGAAACCCCTCATACCTTAAGGGAGCATTTCCAATGGGAATGTCAGGACTACCCTCAGTCTAAAAAGAGACTCAGGGAATTCTTAGATCTTCCACAGCAGAGACCACTGGCCATTCCCCCAGTCCTGGATGTTGTGGACGATGTTTTCCTGGAATCCAGTTTGACTCCTGACACCCTCCTTCCTGCACCCAGAAAACCTGATAGATATTAGAGCCCCTGACTCTCACAAATTTCTTTTTAAAAATCCTACTGCTGACCCTGAGGTAATTTCTCAAGGGCCTAAAGGAATTAAAGCAACCTCTGCTAATAATCCCACCCCATCAGATAGGGATTCCCGAGCACTAGACAGATGGGGTAAAAAAGTATGCGCCTCTGCTATTCTTGCTATCAGAGCACTAAATTGCCAGTTCCATATGCTAAAATTTCAGCAACATACCCTGGAATTCCTCAAACAAAAAGTGTCTTCCTTTCCTGCTTGTGCAGAGTCTAGAGTTAAGAGTTGAAGCATTCTGAAAGTCTAGTGACTAAACACACCTTGCTCTGTGGTTTTGACGCCCTAGAAGCTTCTTGCAAGGCAGCAGTTTTCAGTTCTGTCCTGAGAAAGCATGCATAGCTTAAGTAACAGCCCTTGCCAGACCATGTTAAATCTAAATTGTTGGGTGCCCCATTGCACAAAGACAACTTATTTGGCACTAAGGCAGAGGAGGTCTTAAAAAAGTTGGAAGAAGAAGCTAAATCTATGCAGACAGTTAAGGATTTCTTACAGGTCCAGCCACCCAGGTTCAGCAGGCATTGCCCCTCCAAGCACTGGTCCTTTCCTGCTCCCACCAGTTCAGTTCAGCCCAGACCCTATGGAAGCATACCCCCCCCCCCCCCCAGACAGCAGCCACAGGGAATACAGAGACAAAACAGTGGATTTCCTCCACTTCAAAAACAAGGAGTTCTAAGCCACCCCCTCATGGTAAGAACTCACAATGACTCTCCTTCTCCAGCCCCTCCCACCGTCCACCTTCACTTTACCCCTAGGAGGAAAACTGTCCTTTCACAGAAGCACATGGGCCACCATTACCAATGACCACTGGGTCCTCAACATAGTGTCCCAGGGATACAAATTTTCTTTCCACACCTTTTAAACTCCAAAAGGGTTCCCAGATCTACCTCCAAACCAGTGAGCAGAGGTGCAAAACCAAGTCCTTTCCCTGCTTTCTGTGAGGCACTAGAGCACATTCCTGCAAAACAGAAAGGCCAAGGGTCCTACCCCAGACATTTTCTGGTACCCAGAAAAGAGAGCACCTGGTTGCCCCATTCTCGATCTATCCATTCTAAAAACCTTCCTGGTGATTCCAAAATTCAAAATGCTCACCCTCCAGCAACTGCTACCCATGATCTCCAAGGATGCTTGGCTAGCCACCCTAGACCTAAAAAAAGGCCTACCTCCACATTCCTATCAGGGAATCATGCAGGAAATATCAATGTTTCAGGGCAGGATCTCTGCACTTTCAGTTTTCTGCACTTCCCTTTGGCTTATCTACTGCTCCCAGAGTTTTAACAAAATGTCTGTCTACGGCCATTGCCTTTTGCAGACAAAGGAATATCCAAATGTACCCATACTTAGACGACTGCCTTATTCAGGCAGACAGTCAGGAAAAGCTACTCAAGCACCTAGCCTTTGTAAAGTCCCTACTGACCTCCCTAGGGTACACAATCAGTGAAAAGAAATCCAAACAAGTACCCACCCAAAGGATTATATTCCTGGGAGCAAGCCTGGACACAATATCCCAGATGGCATTCCTTACACCAAAGAAACAAACTTACCTGACAGCCTACTTCTCTCAAATAGCCACCAGACCCCAGTTATCTGCAAGGAAAATCCTGTAAGCTCCGGGGTTTATGGCATATTGCATTCTACTAATTCCGTATGTCAGACTGCATATGAGGACTCTTCAGTGGTACCTAAAAAGCCTTTGGTGTCAACACTCTCAGGACCTGGAAACTCTTATACCCATGATACCTTGCCTCAGAAAAGATTTTCTTTGGTGGGCAGCAGCATGCTCCCACAACAAGGGACTACCTTTCTCACCACCCCCCACCACCCAGACCCTCACCACAGACACATCAGACTATGCCTGGGGTGCACACCTGAATGGCAGGTGCATCCAGGGCCAGTGGAGCACATGACAAATTCATCTGCATATCAACCAAAAAGAGATGTTAGCTGTCCAGCATGCCTTGACAGCTTTCAAGCCCCTTCTCTCCCCAGTGGCTCTCCTGATCAAAACAGACAACACCACTGTTATGTGGTATATCAACAAGCAGGGAGGGACTCACTCCTACCCTCTATGCAGGCTGGCTATGACCCTTTGGCACAGAGCCTCTGCCATGCAACTCCACCTGTTAGCACAATTCCTGCCAGGTTCTCTAAACTCTCTGGCAGACCACTTAAGCAGAAATCTTCTGGACCCACATGAGTGGCAGCTAAACAAAAGAACTTTCACACTAATAACTCAGAAATGGGACACCCCGAAGGTCGACCTTTTTGTCTCCCACATCAACCATCAGCTCAGCAAGTTCTGCAGTAGGGAGCATCACTGCATGGCTTGGAAAGTGGATACCCTGTTCTTCCCCGGGGTCAGTCTATCGGTCTATGTCTTTCCTCCACTACTTCTCATCCCCAGGGGTACTGTTCAAAATAAGGAAGGAAAAACCAAGGACAATTCCTGTTGCTCCAGACTGGCCTCGCCAGCACTGGTACCGACTGCTGCGCAGCCTGTCCCCACTGCCACCATGGCATCTCACTCAGACCCTAACCCTTCTGACCCAGAGGGAAGGAGAATTCATGCATCCCCAATTGCAGACCCTCAATTTGGCAGCTTGGCTTATTCCCTAACCACCAATCAGTCTGCTAACCTCAGTAAACAGGTTCTAAATGTTATATTTGAGGCCAGACGCCCTAGCACTAGAAAGTGTTATGCTGACAAATGGAAAAGGTTCTGCATCTGGATTCAGGCTAAGGGTGCCGATACGGCACAGCCCTCCCTCCCTCTTATCCTGGATTACTTAGCTGACCTGCTACACAGCCCCTCACATTAAAGCGGCAGGGCCAGCAAAAGCCTGATGTACTGGAGTTGTCACAGGACTCTCTTCAGAAGACCGCCACCATACAACTGCCCCAAGGTGGTTTTCATCCTCTTTTAGGCGTAACCCTCCACAGGGGGTAAGTGAGAATTTCTGAATTGGCTAAGTTTTCAATGAAAGAAGAATGCACTTTAAACATACTAGATGTGCATTGCCAACTTAGATTCTGTCTGCACTGGACTAAAAGTTAGAAAATCTGATCATCTTCTTATTCCCTACTCTAATGCTAGGTTTGGAAAAGCAATTTATCCAGATGGGTATCAAAATGCATTTCCTTTGTGCTTCAGTGATAGTTCAAACCTAAGGCCCACTTATCCAGAGCAGTGGCTACCTCAACAGCCTTTTCTAAGAGAGTACCAGTTGATGACATCTGTGCAGCAGTGACCTATTCCACTGTGTATACACTTGTATCTCATTATAAGCTGGATGTACAATCCAGATCTCACACTTCCTTTGGCTCCACCATCCCCACCATCCCCAAGAATGCCCTCTTTTGATACCACCCTGGAATATGGCTTGTGAACCTGTCCCATATGTTGAATCAAATGAAAACAGACAACATTGGATATGAAAGTTATGTACTTAGCATAACTTTAGATCCATGTTGTCTGATTTTGTCCAGTTCAACCTCCCATTCCCCCTTCCAAATTATTTGTATGGATAGCTTTAATATGATCAGGTGTCCACCATGCTATACCCTGTCTGTGACCAGTGTTGTTAGCAACCTGTACTGCCACATTGCTAAGCATCTTCCTTGGTCCAGCTCCATTTTCTACATTTACAGATTACCTTTTCCATTAATAAGTATACACTTTTGTATGAAGCAGTTGCGATCTGAGGTATTGGAGTATAGTACAGGGAATTATGGGTAGGGAAGGAGTCATAGCCCTGGAACTATGAAATCTTCTAATTTGATACAGAGGTCTGATCCGATCCGACATCCTGTATGTTGAACTGGATGAAAATCCGACAACGTGGATCTATCATTGTGATAAGTACGTAACTTTCATATCATGAATCGTATGTAACAAACTCAAGCATAGGTCTGAGTCAAATCAGAGAGTAATTCATGGTAGGATAGCCTACCAGTATAAGCAAATTGATGTGAACTCGTTTTTTGGCCCGTTTGTTTGTCCAGTCCTTGTGGGATGGTAAGATGGTCCTTGTTTACATCATGTTTGCTTATACTGGCTGGGGTGCCTTCTGAGTGGAATCATGTCCTTCCCTATGTTTGCTTGAGTTTTCTCTGCAGGATCAGTTTTTTCTCCCACATTCCAAAGATATGCAGTAGATAGAATGGACACTCTAAATTGGTAGGTATTAGTGCACTTGTGTATGGTATGAAAGAACTACGGCAGAGCTGGCCACTCTGCAGTTTGAACATTGGCTCTAGATGATGGTCATTGTTTATGTGACATCCAAACTGTATGTGCAAAAATGGGGTTATGGATAGGTGGATAAAGACCTAGTTCAAGATCAGTGAAAGTATTCTGTCAATGGAGGCTTCAATGCCCATCACTCGTACAGAAGTAGGCACTGAAGACACTGTCTTCTCTGTATTCTTGTAAAAGCATCTCGCCTCCAGAATCGTTAAGCAAGATAACAAGTTGGAAGTCCTCCATTTCCAACTTATAGGTTCATAGGATGATACTAGGCTATTGGCCCAGAGGCCCTTATAAGCCTAGCCAAGAATTTTGCCCATGTTCCCACAAAGTCAGCACCTCTTTCCCCTGTCCAGCAGGGAGACAGGTGGGATCCCAGGGGTGTATTTTCTGATGTCCTTCATGGATGCATCTGCAGTCATAACAACTGGGTTGTCCTGTCGTCAGGCAGCCCTTCAGTCGGCCGGATTCCAAAGTCCGGGTCCGGCTTCGGCTGATGTCGCACTTCACCCGACGTCATCTCTGTTGGTCTTCGGGTATAAAGGCATCAGCCGACGCCATTTTCCTCAGTCTTTCTTGCCGCGTGGCGCCCGAAGCAGAAGCTGTTCGCAAGTGCCGGTCGGTCGGATCCAGAGATTACTTCTACCGAATACTACCAAGACTTCTAAAGCTAAGTACCCGTTGGGGACTCTTTCTTGCCTCAGCCGATGTCAGAAAAAGTTAATAATTGTTTAACCTGTGGGAAACAAATACCTCATAAGGATTTCCACTCTTACTGTCTGCCTTGTTTAGGCCCAGCCCACGACGTAGCAGCCTGTTCGGCCTGTGCTTCTTTCAACCGACGAACGCTTAGGCGCCGGTCGGAGTTTGCTGAACAGTTTTTCGGTTCTGATTTTGCGTATATTATGCCGCCGGATCCTCCGACTACCCAAACTGCTAAAAACGCAAAGATAAAGACCGACACTTCATGGTCCGCGGTTTCGCCGAAACCATGGTTAAGCAAATCATGAGTGTCTCGGTTTCGGCGAAACCGAGAAAACTGATCAAAATACAGCAGAATCTATCACTACCACTGAGGCCCCTGCTACTTCTCTTGAATCGGCCTCAGAAATTTTATCCACTACGGTGGTTGCCACTGACTTATCAGACACCATTCCCTTGGATGTGTCTACCCCAGCACGTGGTGCTGCTAGGCCTCCAGCAGCCATGTCCATTAAGGCCTTTGCCAGGGCCAAAGCAGCCAAAACTACTAGAACAGTGCCTGCTAAACCCCTACAACCCGCCCTCTTCTAGTGCACAAATGCTTACTCTGGCAGAAGATTTAATTTCATTAATTAGGGGATCTCAATCTCACCCAGACAGGGCCTCTCAGCCCCCAGAGAAGAGACCTAGGGCAGAGCCCCCCGAGCCTGTGTCCTCTGATGATTCTGCTGATGAATCAGACATAACAGACCAGCCAGAGGCTCCTTTCTCCAATTTTGAAGACTCAGATGCTGAAGAATCCATTCCAGCTGCCTCCCCACCAGAAGAATTTTCCTTTGGGGAAACCTTACATGCCATGCGAGAGCAATTCCAATGGCAGCAGCAGGATTTCTCAGACTCCAGAAAAAGACTGAGAACCTTTCTGCACCTTCCACAACACAGGCCCTTAGCTATACCTCCTGTGCTCTCTGTAGTGGATGATGCCTTCAATGATGTCTGCTCTGCACCAGATTCTTTACCTCCAGCCCCTGCCAAACCAGACAGATTTTACAGGGTACCAGACACTCATCACCACCTTTACAAGGCCCCACTTGCAGACCCCGAAACTATATCCCAGGGTCCCAAGGCAATAGCATGACCACAGCTAAAACCCTATTCCTTCTGAAAGGGAAGCCAGGTCTCTAGACAGATGGGGCAAAAGGTTTACACTTCAGCTACTCTCTCAGCTAGAGCTTTAAACTGTCAGTTTCACATGATACAATACCAAGAGTTTATGCTTGATCAGTTAACAAAAAAAAACTATCCTCTGATGAATCAATTGATAAGAAATATGTATTAGAAATGGTAAATAACATACAACAGGTTAGTAACCATTCCTTAAAATGTGGCTATGATGCACTGGAGGCTTCATTTAGATCAGCCATGACTGGCACAGTGATAAGAAGGCATGCATGGCTAAAGGAACAAGCTTTACCGGATCATGTTAAAGCTAAGTTATTAGATGCTCCTATGGATAAGACCAGCTTGTTTGGTACACCTGCCCAGCAGGTAATGAAGAAAATGGAAGAAAAGGCAAAATCTGTTCAAACGGTTAAAGATTTCTTGCAGGTCCAACGCCAAGGTTTAGCAGGAACTGGCCTGCCAAAATTGGTCCTTTCCTGACTCCACAAGATCCCAAAGGGGCAGGAATAGACGTTCCAGAGGCAGAAACCAATCCAGAGGAGGTGCCTACAGAGGACGACAGTGGCAAGGTAACAACAGAGGCACAGACACAACCACTGCCACTACAACAACACAGCCACAGTGACTTAACTCTAAATCCGCCTACCAGGGAACAAATAGCAGCTCCATTAGGCGGCAAATTAACCTTATTTTCAAAGAACTGGCACTATATCACAAAAGACAAGTGGATTTTACAAACCATAGATCAAGGTTACGGTTCCACTTCCACACTTTACCAGTCAAAAGAGGAATGCCAAATCTACCTCCAAATCAAAAACAGAGGCTCTACAACAGATAATGCAGTTAGCAAACATGAGAGCTGTGGAAAGAGTGCCAACAACAGAACAAGGAAAGGGATTCTACTCAAGACTATTCCTAGTTCCAAGAAAGGAAAAAGTTGGAGACCTATTCTCGACCTGTCCACCTTAAATACATACATCATTGTCCCAAAATTCAAAATGCTGACCCTACAGCAACTTCTTCCCATGCTGGGCAAGGAGTGTTGGCTGGTAACTCTAGATCTCAAGGAGGCATACCTGCACGTCCCCATTCGACCAATCTGCAGAAGATACCTCATATTTCTTGCAGGATCAGAGCATTATCAATTCTCAGCATTGCCCTTTGGCTTATCTACTGCGCCCAGAGTATTCACAAAATGCCTGGCATCAGTAATCGCCCACTGCAGACTACAGGGAATTCAAATTTACCCATACCTGGACGACTGCCTGCTACAAGGGGACAACAAAAGCAAGCTGACAACAGATTTACAAAGGGTCATTTACTTGCTACAAGCACTGGGATACACAGTCAATTTACAAAAATCAAGGCTGATCCCATCCCAGACAAGGACATTCTTGGGCTGAATTGGACACAGTAAAACAAATGGCTTTCCTAACTGCAGAAAAACAAAGAGAACTCCCTCTTTACTTCTTGGCACTAACAAAACAGAACAAGTTAACAGCAAGAAAAGTACTGCAGGCCTTGGGCTTCATGGCATCATGCATAATCTTGGTTCCACTTGCCAGACTACATATGAGAAAACTACAGTGGTACCTAAAGAATTTATGGTCCCAACACAGGCACAGCCTAGAAACAGAAATTCCACTAATTCCATGCTTAAAACAGGAGTTCCTATGGTGGGCTCAAGCATGCCAGTCAAACCCAGGGCTACCCTTTCGCAGATGTCAAGCAAGCCAGACCATCACAACAGACGCTTCAGACCTAGGATGGGGGCCCACATGCTGGACAAATGCGTGCAAGGATTGTGGACAGGATCAACTTCACCTGCACATCAACCTAAAAGAAATGCTGGCAGTAAAACTGGCAATCCAAAACTTCAGACCATTTCTCAAAGAGGGCCAGTTGATGATAAGGACAGACAACACCACAGTCATGTGGTACATCAACAAACAGGGAGGCACTCATTCATACCCCCTATGCAGAATGACTTTGGAGCTGTGGAACCTGGCACTCAGCTACAACATCCAGTTACAGGTAATATTTGTACCGGGAAAAGAAAATACTCTAGCAGACATATTAAGCAGAACCACATCGGATGCCCACGAATGGATGCTACACCCGGACATCTTCAAGACCATCTCAAGGAAATGGGGAATGCCTCAGATAGATTTATTTGCTTCCCCTCTCAATCACCAGGTCAAAAAGTTCTGCACAAGGACATTCCACCCACTAGCATGGAAAGTGGATTCGCTCTCCTTCAGCTGGAAAGGCCTAACAGCATATGCATTCCCACCTCTTCCCTTGATACACAAGGTATTACTAAAAATCAAGGAAGAACGTCCAAGGATAATCCTAATAGCTCCAAACTGGCCAAGACAACACTGGTACCCACTGCTGAGGAGCATGTCTCAGAACAATATGTGGCCAATACCCCTGATGCCTTTGATGTTAACTCAGAACAACTACAGCATCATGCATCCAAACCTAAAAACGTTGCAACTGACTGCATGGAACATCACATAGCAGCAGCTAATCCAGAACTTTCCCAAAGAGTTAAAGACATTATTCTTGAAGCCCGCAGACCTTCAACAAGAAGGAACTATGCAGGAAAATGGAAAAGGTTTGTCATTTGGAGTACTGAAAGAGGAAAAGATGTGTCAAACATAGATATGCCTAACATTCTGGAGTATCTGGCAGAACTTCTACATTCAGGCCTGTCCTACTCCTCCATCAAGATACATGCATCAGCTATATCAGCAGAATACAGCTTTGATCCACCTGTTTTTCACACCCATTACTCAGACAGTTCCTCAGAGGAATCAAGAATGTAAAACCTCCAAGGAAACCACCATTACCAGCTTGGGACTTGAACTTTGTGCTAGAAAAGTTGACACTATCACCCTTTGAGCCAGCAGCAACAGCAGACCTACAGCATCTATCGTGGAAAACCGCCTTCCTACTGGCAATAACCTCAGCCAGGAGGGTTTCTGAACTCCAGGCCCTAATGGCAGTACAACCCTTCCTAATCTTCCATCCAGATAGAGTGTCCATGAGGACTAATCCTACATTTATGCCTAAGGTGGTATCCAGAGTGTCTTTAAGCCAGGCAATCCACCTACCTAGCTTCTTTCCCAACCCACAAAACAGAGGGGAAAGAATACTGCATACCTTGGATGCACATAGACAGCTACGCTACTACCTGGACAGAACAAAAAGTAGCAGAAAAACTGATCAGCTTTTTGTAGCCTATGCAACAGGAAGGGAAGGAAAAGCTATTTCCAAACAGACAATCTCCAAATGGATAGGAAATTGCATACGATTCTGTTACTCCTTCCATGGAAAACCAATTCCACAGAACATAAGACCTCATTCTACAAGGGCAACAGCCACTACCACAGCCTTTTTACGAGGAGTGGCAACCAAAGACATTATTGAGGCGGCTACTTGGACCTCCGTGCATACATTTGCCAAGCATTATAATTTGCCTCTATATTCCAGATCCCGAGCAGGGTTTGCCACTGCTGTAGTGCAAGGGATCCTAAACCCACCATAATCTAGTTTCTTCCTCCTCCCCTAGTTGGCTATGGTATTCTACCCAGTTGTTATGACTGCAGATGCATCCATGAAGGACATAGTACAGTTTTGTACCTACCATAAATGTAGATGTCCGAACTGGATAGCATCTGCAGTCAGGATTACCCTCCCTCCTTCCCCTCTGTGGTACTCCTAGGGTGTTTACCCTCCTAATAGCTAGCTGGTGGGGGGAGTCTTTTATGGTGTATTTGTTGTAGATATGTACATACATGCTTATTTTTTGTGTTTACCACTATCTTTTTGGAAACATTGGCATTTATCCAAAATTTTTAGCCTACAAGAGGGCTACTGGCATCTGGGGCAAGAAACACTGAGGAAAATGGCGTCGGCTGATGCCTTTATACCCGAAGACCAACAGAGATGACGTCGGGTGAAGTGCGACATCAGCAGAAGCCGGACCCGGACTTTGGAATCCGGCCGACTGAAGGGCTGCCTGACGACAGGACAACCCAGTTGTTATGACTGCAGATGCTATCCAGTTCGGACATCTACATTTATGGTAGGTACAAAACTGTACTTTTCCCATCTAGTCTTCCAGTTTCCTCTTAAAGAGGGCTAGAGAGGTACTCTGCTTGACATGGAGAGGGAGTTTATTCCACTGATGGGGGGGGGGGTCTTTGGGACACAAATCTATCCCGCCAACAAGTTCTATTAATGTCACAGACCAGGTTGAGGCCTTGCGTGCAGGTTGCTTGAGTGGAGTTTGACTTGTGGATATGCAGCAACTCAATCAAGGCTGGGTCTGAGATGGCCTTGTATGCGAGACACAGGTCACCTCTGAGCAGTCTTATGAGACTGAGTAGAGGGACAGGGCTTTTAGCCTATCTGTATAGGATAAGTGTTTGAGACCCTGGATTTTCCTGGTCAGGAACCTCTGTGGTCTCTCCAGCTTCTGCATGTGCTTGGCAGGGTACATGCCGAATGGGGCATTGTACTCTATAATGGTTGTTTGATAAGGGGGGAGTACAGGGATGTTATAACCTCCTTGTTTCTGGTTGAAATACCCTTACTTATGATGTGGGCCATGTAGAAAGCCTTCCGTACAATGGAGGCAATGTGGTGGTCAAAAGTCAGGTTGTTATCAACCTGGCTGCCCAAGTCTCTCACGACTGATTGCATGCTTAGTATGTTGTTGTTAATGTGATAATTAGTGGGCATGCCATTTTTCCCAAAGGGGATAATGATGCATTTCTTGGCATTCAGTTTGAGGCCATGCTCTGGCACCAGTCATTAGTTTGGGTAAGGCCCTCTTGGAAAATGTTCACATCACCAGGGGAATTTAAGACAGCGCCCAACTTGCAGTCATTTGCAAACTTGGTCAGCCACAGACCACTGGTTTTGGCTTGCACCTCAGAAAAGTGTATCCCAAACAGTAGAGGCTCCAGGCACGATCCTTGGGGTACACCGCTCGTTACAGGTCTACTACTAGAGGTGGCTTCCCATATTTTAACTGAGTGTGTTCTATCAGTGAGCCAGTTAGCTACCCATCTAGTAACATACGGGATGATGCCTAGCTGGGAGAGTTTATCTATTATGCTCAAGTGGGGAATAGTGTCAAAGGCCTTGGCCAATTCAGGTGGTGTGCTCAGTCTTCCCCTCATCCATGGCTTTGGTGACTGTTTCGAAGAAGTCGACCACGTTTAACAAGCATGATCTCCCTTTGACAAAGCCAAACTGTATGGGGTCAAGCATTTGGAGGTTGCCAATGTCCTTGTTTGTAAGGTCCATGATAATGCGTTCCATGGCCTTGCAGATCAGGCTAGTTAGGCTTATGGACCTATAATTGCATGGGTCAGTGTACGCTCCACCCTTGTGTAGAGGGATGACAGTGGCTGTTCTCCCTTCGGCTGGGGCGAAGGTGGTGCCCAGGCTTTGGTTGAATAACGTGCCTAATGGAGCTGAGAGCTCATGCCTGAGATTATGTAGGATACAGCCAGGGATGTTGTCGGGTCCCATGGAGACTGTAATTTTTGCCTTTGAGAGGGCATTAAAGACCCTGCTCCCTGCTGATGAGAGGAGGGGGCAGGTGCTGGGGATGTCCTGGTTTACTGATGGGGCGGACAGGGGTGAAGTTTTCGCTGAACCTATCTGCCAGCAGATTAGCTATATCTGTGGCATTTGTGTATGTGGTGTTATTGACCACTAGTTCAGAGCAGATTTGGGTGTTACCTTTGAGATTGTGGACATATTTGAAGAAGGCCTTGTGATTGTCCTTAGTGGATGTTTCAATTTGGGCTCGAAGCTAGCCTTAGAGAATTTCACCAGTAACCTTATTTGCTTGTTTTGACAAAGGAGAGATTGCTTCCAACTTGGCACCTGCTCCTTCTTGGTCCTGGACAGCATTTTTTCTTTTTATTATAGAGTTTGTTTATTGCTGCTGTCTACCAGACAGGTTCACTCTTCCTTGAGGAAGATGATTTGGTCCTGTTAGGTATTGATGAATCCATACAGCTGTGTAGGTGCTCATATAGTTTATTTGTGTAGGCTTGGACATTAGTGCTAGTTCCAGCTGAAGGGATGGTGGTTGCGAAGCTTCTTATACCTACTCTCAGGAGATTGTAGTTAGCTTTGTAAAAGTTTTTTTGTTTGACCCTGACAAGGGTAGGTCAGGGGAGATGGTGACTTTGAAAGTGATTGCTTTATGGTCTGATCTTACCAAGGAGGATGACACTGTAGGGATGCTACATCGGCTACTTGTGTTGATTAGGACCATGTCTAGAGGGTATTTTCACCTCTTGTGGGGGTGTTGACCAACTGATCCAATGCATTGGCCTTGATGAAGTTGAGGAATCTCTGGGCACTCATGTTTGGGCTAGAATAGGTTTTCCACTCTATGGTTGGGTAGTTAAAGTCACCCAGGATCAGGGTAGAAGGTTGAATCTTGATGAATTCAAGTAAGTTCAGCCAGGTGGAGTGGCCATCCTGAGTCATGGTTGGGGTCTGTAGCTAGCTATGATTTGAATAGGTGTTTTAGCAACAGTTAACTGCACTTGGAGTGTCTCCTGTGCGTCATACCATTTGACCAGCCTGGAAGTGTGTATGTCTTTGATAAGTATCGAAACTCCACCTCTTTTGGCTTTGTAGCCTTTTCTTTTGGGGTCTGAAAGTATGGTAGGGTGAGTAAGGCTGGGGTGCTCTCCACAGCTTTGAACCAGGTTTCAGTGACTGCACAAATGTCAACATCTTCCAGGGCAAGGAATGCTTGCAATTAGTGCAGTTTCATGCTAAGATTCCTAGCATTTAGCAACATGACCTTTAAATTTCATTTAGAAGTATTTTTAATGTTGGTAATTTTGTGCTCATGATTTTGCCTAAAAAGGCACTATGAGGGAGGCAAGAGTCTTTGCCAGAAGCCCGAAACCCAGGGGAGAAAGATGAAGACCGTCTCTGGCAAAGCATTGTGGTCTGTCAGTCATGTCCTCCCAGGCTGTCAGGTACTGAATTCCCTTGGAATGACACCAGAAACTAAGCCAGTTGTTAAAGTCAATCATTTTCTGTTTGTATTGAGGCATCATTCTGGGTGATGGTAGGATGCTGCTTAAAGCTAGGGTCATACCTGCCTGGGACACACATTCAGTGAGCTCAGTCATGTCTCTCTTCATATAGTCCAGAGAGGTACATCTCAAATCATTCACACTAACATGGAATATGACAGTCCTTAACAGTACTTGTTGTTAAGAGACTTGAGTGCGTGCATGATATGGCAGATTCTAGCACCTGACAAGCAACTTACCGTGACTTTCTCCTTGTCTAGCCTGGTGAGGGGCACTTATGTGTGTCTTACAATAGAATCTGCTATGACTAGTATGTCAGGTTTGTGGCTGGGCCGTAGAGCCCGTGAGACACAGGCGTGTGTGCTATATGTGATTCTTGGTGCTGTCGGTTATGATGTGCATGTGTGTTTTTGCTTCGGAGGTCTCTTTTGTTGAGAACCTCCACATATGTAAGAGTGTGTTGTACAGGTGTGGGTGATGTTTGAGGTGTGGCCTTTGTAGTGTTTGCGCAGACAACCTTCTCAGTGCCAGGTGTACTGGCTTGTGACTGAGACAGCAAGGATTTTAGGTTCTTAATGTAATTGCATCTCTCACATATTGTGTTTCTGGGTGGTAGTAGTAGAGGGTTGTCCGTGTACATAAGGCAGTTGCTACACTATCTCAGGATGCCCATATCAACCGGACTAGCAGGCGAAACCATAGGAAATTGTTCATCCATGGTTGCCAGAATCTGTGGGAGGCTGCACCTCCTCCAAAATCCGTATTATTAGTGGAATGCACCAGGGTTCAGTTAAGGGATTGTGTCTGACCAAGTTTGCAGATGATTGCAAACGTACTATCATAAATTCCCAAGAGGACACCATGATCCTACATGAGGGCCTGTCACAAACAGTTAGTGCCAAAGCCATGGAATGAAACCTAAATATCAAGTAATGTATAATTGTATCCCTTGGCTAGCATGACTGACACTCTTTGTAACTGTTACATGGATCCCAGGAGATCTGGGAACCTATATTGACAAATGATCACTGTAAGGAAGTGAAGTCCTTTTGTCACACAACTTATATTGGAGGGCGTGGAGTCCAGATCCAGGGATATAATTGCTCCTCTATACTCGGCACTCATTAGGCCAAACTTTGAGAATAATGCCATTTCTGTATGTATATATCGAAACACTTCCCACAGCAAGCCTCATATTCAAATTATACAGGCTAATGAAAGTCTCAACAGACCCTGTTCTGTCAAACCTATAAAACAGTTGGAAGTCCAGTAGTAGCAGAAACACCTGCTGAAGGGACCTCAGTCTCTTTTGCAGGATAATAGAACATGCTGGAGGGGTAGGTATGTATCACAGAGAATACTACTGGCTTCTCCTACACGTGAAGCAAAGTACTTCTCTTACTCTGTTTAAACATATCTTGGATGAATGAGTAGGTAACTATTTGTCACCAGCAGCTGTCGTGCTTGGAGGAAACATGCAAGTACCGATTTGCCAATTCTCCTCTCAGATCTCGCATCCATTAATTTAACATGGAAGTAGTGAAAATTACTAACTTTCAGAATCTTCAGGAAAAGTGTCAGTGACTAGATTTGGATTCCCAAACATGTTTTGCAGATACAGTAAAATAAAAAAATATCTTTCATTTGCAAAAGAGCTGAAGCTACATAAACTTTTTAAAAACTGAAACTTTGTAAGTTTCATGTCCTGTGCCGAGTACTTATCCCATCTTTCCTCTGTCATATTCTGGCTTGTAGGTGAGTGGATGTTTCCCCACAAGTACCTTTGGTCAGAGAGGCATTGCTGAAGTACATATCATCGGGAGAGACATATGGCCATACCCGATTCAGTGCCAGCACAGAGAAGCTTGCAGTGCTGTGCCTACTGCTGCAGTAACCAACTTCAAGGGGAGAAACTATGCCCATGCCCAAGTTGTGCACCCATGGACAGCAGGTAATGTAGGGCTGGCAGCTGTTGTACTGCAGCTGTATAGCTGAGATGTTGGGCTTAAGCATAATTATATTATGTTGGTTGGCACATAGTGCACATGCCTTGCTGGTTGTTACAGGGGAGTATTGTTGAGGCTAGCTGAATGTGTTAAGCAGGAAAACTATCTCTTGAGCCCAAACAAAGATTGTTCATCTGTATTGTATTTGTGCATAGGTAATGTTGTATTGCATTTCTGTTGCATTGGGTTATAGACAAGGTCATGCTCCAGGATTCAAGGCAGAAGCCAACAACTCCTGTAAAACACAACCCAAAATATTTTTTTTTTTTTGGTGAGGATAAGCTACATACATAGTTTGAGTATGTTTGTGTGTATTTTATCCACTCTGCCAGCACTTAACAATTAGATGACCCTACAGGGAATCACTACAATGAAAGCAAGCATAAGGTCTTGTCATATATGGGAATCATGTGAGCTACCAGTGTGCTGCACACATATATTGGAAATATTCCCTTGTGCATTGCATATAACTTGGTAGTTCAGGGAATGGTGGCTTACCGATTTGTATGTATACATAAAGTCACGCACACGTACAACTGTGGGCCAAGTGGAACCTTTATAGCCATGTGAGTGCAATCTGTGGCGTCCAGTTCCTGAGGAAGAGATGCTTTGTCACAGAGGTCATGCAGGTTCCTTATTTATAATTCTGAGACACACAACTTCAAGTCCTGGAATTATAAAAAAATAACAGTGAAACCAAAGTAGAACAGCAAATGTTACAAGCGCTGTTCTGGAGTTATTTTTAGAGAGGTAATTTCCTGCACCCCTCACTTCCATGCTGCTTATATTTGCTAACTTGTCATACCTCAGAGGAAATGGAATACTCTGAGGCACAGCAATTTGGGACTTGAGTGCATTTCTTGGGAGCCATATATGCTTTCCTGCATGCAGTAGAATGGTATTGAGGACTTCATGTGAGAAGGATGTCTGCAAAATATCTAGAATAATCTGCATTTAGATGCTGAAAATTGTCTGTAGCTAAGATGATAAGATGAAATCAGCACCCCCCCCCCCCCGCAAAGGTTCCCACCATGAAAAACGTCTCCGAACCTAACTTTGGGCTCCCAAAAACAGACGTGGCTAACTTCACGGCACCTATGCAAATTGAGAATAGTTGCATGACTGCCGAAACATATACCAGTGCACTGTACGAACATGTACACAAATGCATGGATCTCACCATACCCAATAGATCCAAGACGCTGTCCTCCAAAAAAAGGAAGCCAATCTGGTGGTCCTCTGCCATAAACAAACTCTACAACAGGAGGAGGAAACTGATGCGGAATAAGGTGAAGTCCCAAGACTGGAAAAAGTCCCTCATCAGCCTCAACAAAAAGTTGCGATCCCTTATCGAATCCTCTAAAGCTAGCTATGAAAACAGAATTGCAGCAGACAGTAAAGACAACCACAAGGCATTCTATAGTTATGTAAAGAATCTCCATGACAATACCCAGATTTGCTGTCAGATACTGCACAATGGTACCTCCTATACCGAGCCAACAGATATTGCCAGCATACCGGCCGACAGATTCAGTGCCAACTTTACCCCACCCCAGGGACCAATCACAATACCAGTAGATTGCCAGGCACCCAGTATTACTGCTGCACAGGTTAAAACAGCACTGTCCAAAGCCAAGAATACAGCTTCTATGGGACCTGATAATATCCCTGGCTGTGTTCTACATGAACTACAGAGTGAGCTGGCACCTCACTTGTGTGCCCTGTTCAATCACAGCCTCACCTCAGGCTTTGTCCGTACCGAATGGTGCACTGCTACAGTCATCACTCTCCACAAAGGATGAGCGACTACAGACCCCAGGAAATATCGCCCCATTAGTCTGATGAGTTTGATATGCAAAGCTATGGAACGCATCATCATGGACCTAATAAACAAGGATATAGGGAATCTCCAAACTCTGGATTCCACACAGTTTGGTTTTGTGAAGGGTAGAGCATGCCTGCTCAACTTGGTCGACTTCTTTGAGTCAGTCACCAGAGCTGTGGATGAAGGCAAGGTGGTTCATACAGCCTACCTTGGTCTGGCCAAGGCTTTTGATACCATTACCCACTCAGGAATCATAGAAAAACTCACTAAGCTAGGCATCAATCCCTATATCAGTAGGTGGGTTGCAAACTGGCTCACAGATAGAACCCACAGTGTGAAGTAGCTGACTCCAAGACAGACTGACAACTAGTCAGGAGTGGAGTCCCACAGGGTTCAGTCCTGGGTCCTCTCCTGTTTGGTATCTACTTCTTTGAAGTCCAGGCCAACACGAAGGGAGTCTGGCTGACAAAGTTCCCGGACAATTGCAAGTTGTGAGCTATTATTAACTTCCCAAGTGATGTTGACATCCTACAGAATGGCCTCACTGAGACCCACGACTGGTGTCAGAACCATGGCCTTAAGCTCAATGCCAAAAAATGTGTCATCATCCCCTTTGGGAAAATCCCGGTTCCAATGAATTGTCTCATAGGTGGTAGTCCACTGAACACAGAAGGCATTATAAGAGATCTGCGAACACAGGTTGATAGCAACCTCTCTTTTGACCACCACATTACCACTGTGTTCAGAAAGTCCTTCTACGTGGCACATCTCATTACTAAGGGTTTTGCATCCAGGAAGAAAGAGGTCATTCTCTCCCTCTACTCTTCCCTCATTAGGCCAATCATCGAGTGCAATGCCCCATTTGGCATGTACCTCACTAGACACCTGCAACAACTGGAGAGGCCGCAAAAGTACCTCACAAAGAGGATCCTAGGCCTTAAACACTTATCCTATATGGACAGACTCAAAAAAAAAACTCCCAACTGTTCTCGGTCTCATATCGCCTACTTAGAGGCGATCTCTGCTTGACTTACAAAGCCATGTCTGACCCATCTCTGTTAGAAATGCTACATCTAAAGAAATCCCAATCCCTCCACACCGCATGCTCCAAAAATCTCAACCTCATTACCACAATTAACAGAACATGCTGGAGGGGCAGGTTCATAACCCAGAGACTGCCCGTGCTATGGAATAGAGTTCCCATACATGTCAAGCAGAGCACCTTGCTGACCCTCTTCAAGAGACATCTTGATGAGTAGATGGGAAACAAAATAATTCACCCTGGGGATAACTCCAGTGGCTCTACTAGACAGAGGCACTGGAAACTAGGGTTGGGTGGCACTATGCCAGGGTAATCCTATGGCTAGGCTTGTAAAGGCCCCAGGGCCATTAACCTAGTACACACCTATGAACCTAAGAGGTATGTACACATTAGTTTCTATGGAGATAGGATGACCTCTCATTTCCTAGAGATTCAGCATGTGGATGAAATATATTGACAGGTAGCCTAACGATATTTATATCCACTGTGTAATGATCAGTTATGTGTTATGTTATGGTATATTAGCTGCTGTCTGTATTGTTTCTGTGGCCATAGTCTGCGAGAACATATGAAAGGTCAGTGCTGTTCGCTGATGGAGTAATAAAGTGTTGCTAAGCACAAACCGCTGTGGTTGTGATCATAGCTGTGTGATGAGAAGCTGCAGTTTTCCTGTGTGGTCTCTCAGTAAAAAGTCACATAGTGACATACACATGCTGCTGAGCTGATGTCTAAGAATCAGAACCTTAGTTTTATTTGTTTAATATCTATGTTGTGATTCAGTCGCATTACATTGTTTACATCTGTTTTGGCAGTTGTTTCAGTGTGCTGCATATGGTATTATGTGCTCCTGTGCAACCAGTCTCTCTGAATTGCTGTCACCCTGTGTGTTGCTTTGAACAACTCAGAATGTACAAACTTCACCCTGTGTTTAAATAATTATTTGATCAAACAGCGTGTACTACAAAAACCTGCAACAAGCCCATAAAAGGCCATCACTAAATAAGAAAGCAGTTATTAGCACTAAATAACTAACAAAATATTTATTTAAGCACTAAATAACTAACAGAATATTTATTTATTTAACATTTGATGTGATGTTGTCCTATCTCGCCTTCATTGTTAACTGGTTGGGTTTGGAACCGATCTTCAGTTCTGACTCAGCCTTATACAAAAGCTTGAGGTCTTCCACTAGCTCGTGGCTGAAACCCTATCCCATCATGCCTTAGGACAACCCCCAGATCTTGTTCGCCGCTAAACAAGATTGGGTGCTTCCATACTGGGTCTGGCTAAGTGGAATTTTCCTTTTTCAATTTTTGGATAATTGTTCTTTAATTACTACTATTGTACTTAGCTAGTAGTGTTTATTGATTAGTTTAAAGTGTTCGCTTCTGCTATTTGGTGCTGTTGGCCGTCATTTTTTTCTCTCAAGGGCTTTTTTTCTCACCCAATCCCTGCTTAAATTTTACTCCTAAGCCCGTTTTAGTTAGAGGTCTCCTTTTCCTGTAACGTTAGGCTCATTTAATTTGGAGAGCTCTTTTGACCTTAAGTTTTTGTTTTTCTTGTGTTCCTTTGTAAATTACTAGGCAAGCTTGTTTAAATTGGAGGGCTGCCTTTGCCCATTTAATTTAGAGGGCACACTTCTCCTTTGTACTTTGTTGTTTTAAAAAAAAAAGTTGTAATTCTTTGTTGTAGTTTATTAGCTTCTTGCTGTTGCTATTTTTTTCTGAGATGTCTACTAGACAGTCTAAGGATACTAAACCACTTGGATTTAAAAATGTGTTAAATGCAGCCAGAAAATGTTCATCACTGACGGACATACAGTCTGCATGCCCTGCCTCGGAGCGGTACACCTTCAGGAGTCTTGTGCCATATGCCACTCCTTAAGTCATACAGTAGTGCTAGAGAGGAAGAATAAGTTGATTCTCAGAGGATTGTTGAAGACCCCTTTTGCAGAAGCTATTGAAGGTCAAGGTCCTTCAAAATCCGTTCATTCCCCATCTTCTAAATCAGACAGATTGGGGAAAAGGTCATCTTCTTCAGAGGCTCAGTTGGAGCCGATGAAAAAGTTGCAGAAACTTTCATCTTTGGACCTGAAGACTATCGGGCCCGAGAAGCCATCCACCCCGTCTCCTGGAGCCGGTCCCTGGAATTGGTATCTCCAACCTTAAGATTTCCCTTGTTACAAGTTTCTAGATCTCCTGCTCCCTTCACTCAATCCTCCAGGAGCCTCTCTGATGATGATGTGGATCTCGTGGTGTGGAGGCGATTGAAGACACTGGCGTTTGCCAAATTGTCAGATCCAACCCAGAGGGCTTCGGAACAGACTAAGCCTACCCTTTCACCATTGATTCCTCTGTCGATCCAATCCCAGACTACAGAGCCAGAATATCTAGAACTGGTCATAGTGGAACCGTTTGAGCTGAGAACTGTCCCAGGATCTTCGGGCCAGATTACAGCTCCGATGTCCTTGGTTCTTTCTGAACTCACGGAGTCTAGGAGCCGATGCTGTCCGGTCTGGCCTGGGGAGGGGAGTCAGATCAGACAGTTGTCTGATCCAAACTTGCCTCTCAGGGCCTCGGCGCATGTGAGCTCAACTCCTACATCGGCATCAGAGCCAACCCCCTTGGTTCCAGAGATGTCTTCTGGTTCTTCGGAGCCGGGAGTTTCCTCTGATCAGGGGCTGGGGAGCTTTTGAGGGGATGAGATTGCTGTCTCCACAGACATGTCCACTCTCAGGTCTGGACATTCTTCTCCCAAAGGCACCGATGTCTGTCTTGGCAGCACTGCATTCACAGAGACGCGGAGACTCTAGGCCTCAGGATGGCCCATTGGGTGAACCCCTCTCTTTCAAAACCTCTCCAGAATACCCTTCTGAAGAGGTCATGCATAAGAGACTCTGCAAGAGGAAGCATTTAGTCTCCCCAGAGAAGTCCATCACATCTGATACAGACCTTGATGAGTCAGAAGCATCCCACAGTCACCCTCTGAGGACGTCTCCTTTGCAGACATCCTGGAAATTCTTAAACAGAGACATGGCTGGAAGCCCATCAACCCTTCTGATGAGGCATATGTATACCTGAAGGCTTTTAGGTCTCGTCCTTTTGCCACTTGGATGTGTCTGTCTTTTGAAGAACTGATGGATCTAGTTTGTCAAAAGGTGTGGGAGTCTCCAGACTCAGTGCAGCCTGATGTTCTTCGTGTTTCACTGTTGCAGTCATCACATTTGGTTATCTGCCTGCAGGTATCCCTCAGCCAGCCTGAATAGCAGAGTCTTCGGGTTTCTGCGTCGGATGCTGTCGCTTCTTCCATGATGTCAGCTCGTCAGGGGTATAAAACATGCAGCCAATGCCATTACATCAGTATTTCTTGCCGTGTGGTGCCTGAAGCAGAAGCTGTTCACAAGTGCCGGTCGGTCCACTCCTGAAATTTTCATTTTCGAGTTTCAGACCCGTACTCTTCAAAAAAGATAAGTACCCCATTGGGGATCCTTTTTTCTTGCTCTAACCGATGTCAGAAAAAATTAACAATTGTCTTGCCTGTGGAAAGCAAATACCTCATAGAGATTTTCATTCTTACTGCGTCACCTGTTTAGGTCCAGACCACGACGTCCCTCGCTGTCAGTTTTGTGCCCTGTTCAACACCTGAACTGTTCGTCATCGGGCTATTTTTGTAGGTAAATACTTTTGTTCTCCATACTCCGAAATGGCTTCATTAACCAGACTGACTACCGATCTTCCGAAAAAACGTAAGGATAAAGACGGAGACAGACTGCATAGGTCCAAAACTGCCGATGTTGCTTCTGTTAAGCTAGTCGCCAGTCCGCAGGTACTCAGTAAAGTGCTTTCGCAGAGCCTAATACCCACTAATACAGATTCGCAGGCCTCTACTGAGACCCATTCGGAGTCCGGTATGCCGCGAGATGCTTCTTCGACTATGGAACTTGCGGATGTCTCTACCTTGGAAGGGTCCGGAGCTGCTTTCATATTAAACTGGTGGCATAGTTTCCAACTAGAAGTACCAAATTCCTCAGGCCAAAAACTCGCACTATGTCTAGAAAACCAACTGCTGACTCAGGCCCATATGCCTCAGAAACAAATGCTTAGAATGGCTGAAGACCTTATTACCATAATTAGGGGAAGCCAGCCTTCCCCTTCTAAGAGACCTAGAACCAATTTTATTTCTGATTCTTCTGATATCTCTGATTTTTCTGATTACCAGGAATTGCCCTTTTCTACTTATGAGGATTCTGATGCAGAGGATTCCATTCCCTCGCTTTCACTCCTGAAGATTTTTCTTTTGGTGAAACCTTGCATACCCTTAGGGAGCATTTCCGCTGGGAAAGCCAGGACTATTCTGAGTCCAAAAAGAGACTTAGGGAGTTCTTGCTCCTGCCTCAACACAGGCTTCTAGCTATCCCTCTTGTTCTGGCTATTGTAGATGATGTTTTCTTGGAATCTAGCCTTACCCCAGACACTCTACCTCCAGCTCCCAGAAAACCTGACAGGTACTACAGAGTACCTGACTCTCACAAGTTCCTGTTCAAGAATCCTACTGTGGATCCAGAGACCATTTCCCAAGGACCAAAAGGCATTAAGGCTACTGCTGCCAAACGTCCTACCCCTTCTGATAGAGATTCTAGATCCTTAGACAGATGGGGTAAGAAGGTATACACTTCTGCTACTTTGGCCATTAGGTTTTTAAATTGCCAGTTTCATATGTTAAAGTATCAGCAACATATTATGGGACAACTTAAACAGAAAATTATGTTGATTCCTGACTGTGTTGAACACAAAGACTTGCAAGATTTAATGCATTCTGCAGAACAAGTTGGTAAACATACTTTGCAATGTGGTTTTGATGCTTTAGAAGCATCTTGCAGGGCTGCTGTCACTGGGTCTGTACTCAGAAGGCATGCTTCCAGATCATGCTAAAGCTAAATTACTGGATGCACCCTTAAACCAAGACTGCCTTTTTGGCAACAAAGCAAAGGAAGTCCACAAAAGGATGGAGGAAAAAGCCAAATCTCTACAAACTGTTAAAGATTTTCTACAAGTCCAGCCTCCCAGATTCAGTAAGCATTGGCCTTCAAAGAACTGGTCCTTTCCAGTCCCTTCCCGGCCTTCTCAGTCCAAACCCAGGAACAGCAGACCACCAAGACTTCAGTCTCAGGCTAAGCACAGATTTAAGCAGTGGGGGGGCTCCCACTTCCAAAACAGGGAGTAGTAAGCCACCCCCCTATGGAAAAATGACACAATGACTTAACTTTAACCCTTCCAAGCCCTGCTCAACTACTTGCTCCCTTAGGAGGAAAGCTCGCCATGCATGCAAAAAACTGGGAACTTGTTACACAGGACAAATGGGTTTTGAACATAGTTTCCCGAGGACACAGATTCCACTTCTACGCACTACCAACCCCAAATGGTTGGCCAGACCTCCCCCAAATCAGTGGGCAGAGGCACAACAGCAGGATGTTCATCGTGTTTCACTGTTGCAGTCATTACATTTGGGTTATCCTGCTGGCAGGCTACCCGCAGTCGGCCTGAATTCCAAAAGTCCTGGTCTGGCGTCGGTTGCTGTCGCCTGTTCCCTGACGTCAGTGCACCAGGGGTATAAAAGATGCAGCCGATGCCATTTTCTCCAGTGTTTCTTGCCGAGCGGTGCCCGAAGCAAAAGCAGTTTGCAAGTGCTGGTCATCCGACTCCTGAGATTTTCGAAATTGAATTTCAGAACCGAAATCTTCAATAAAGCTAAGTACCCCGTTGGGGAAACTTTTTCTTGCTCCAGACAGATGTCAGTAATAGTTAACAATTGTATTTCTTGTGGGAAGCAAATACCTCATAAGGATTTTCACTCTTACTGTATTCCTTGCCTAGGCCTTGACCACGACGTTACTAGTTGTTGGTTTTGTGCTAGATTCAACAAACTCACTATTAAGTGTCGGTTTGATTTTGCTTTACATTACTTTGGCCGAAGGTTTAACTACATAATGCCGTCGGAACAGCCGACGACCGGAATTCATAAAAAACGCAAAGACAAGGAAAAGGACAGGCATCCGAGGTCCAAAACTGACGACGAAGCCTCTTCCAGGCCAGTCGCCGGTTCTCAGTGAGGCGCTTTCGCAGCCCCTGACAACCACTACCTCAGAGCCACAGGCCGTATCCGACTCCCACGTGGAGACACCTAGGCCTCTGGAAACTCAAGGTATTGGGCCTGTGGAAACTATTCCCTCAGATGGGTCCGGAGCCGCTGAGCAGGCATCGGCTTCTGAGGGTGTTTTCAGACCTTCACAGCTTACTATTAAGTCCACTACAGCAGCCAAGGCAAAGTCAAGAACACCATTAAAGACAAGGAAACAAGTACAGCATTCTCCTGGACAGTCATCCATGCCAAAGAAACAGATGCTTAAAATGGCCGAGGACCTAATTACTTTGATCAGGGGTTCCCATCCCCCTCCTGATAAAAGGCCTAGGCAAGACACTGACTATGACTTCTCTGACCAGGTTTCTATTTCCTCTGATTCCTCCTCAGATCAGGGTATTCTCTCCCTCCCTTTGAGGACTCTGATGCAGAAGAATCTATACCTTCAGCCTCTCCGCCTGAGGATTATTCTTTTGGGGAAACCTTGCACACCATGAGGGAGCATTTCCATTGGGAGAGCCAGGATTATTCAGAATCCAAGAAAAGGCTCAGAGCTTTCTTTTATTGCCACAGCACAGGCCCCTGCCTACCCCCCTGTGCTTGATATTGTTGATGATGTTTTCTCTGAATCCAGTCTGTCTCCTGATTCTTTACCCCCTGCACCAGTCAAGCCAGACAGGTACTACAGGGTCCCAGATTCTCATAAATTTGTTTATAAAAACCCTGCTGCTGACCCAGAAACAATTTCTCAGGGTCCCAAAGGGGTTAAGGCTTCCACTGCAAAAAACCCTATCCCCTCTGATAGGGATTCTAGAGCTCTGGATAGATGGGGGGGGGGGTTACACTTCTGCTACTTTAGCTGTAAGGGCTTTAAACTGCCAGTTTCACATGCTTAAATATGAACAGTACCTCATGTCTTTGTTGAAACAGAAAATGATTACAAACTCAGAATGTCCTGACAGTAAAGAAATGCAGGATTTATTGCATGCAGCTGAACAAGTGGGAAAGCTACTCTGCAATGTGGTTTTGATTCATTAGAGGCTTCTTGTAGAGCCGCTGTTACAGGCTCTGTCATTCGAAGGCATGCTTGGTTGAAAGAACAAAGTTTACCTGAACATGTTAAAGTAAAATTATTGGATGCTCCACTACAGCATGATACTTTGTTTGGTGTTAAGGCAGAAGAGGTGTTAAAGAAAATGGAGGATAAAGCAAAATCAATGCAGACAGTAAAGGATTTCTTACAGGTTCAACCACCTAGGTTTAGCAGAAACTGGCCTTCAAAAAATTGGTCTTTTCCGGTGTCAGACAGGCCACAAAGAGGCAGATGCAGACGCCCAAGAGGCAGATCTCAGCCCCGAGGCTCATACTGACCTAAACAATGGGGTTCTTCAGCCCTCAAAGGAGGAGAAGACAAATCACAACCTTATAGGAAACAATCCCAATGACTTCTCTCTACAGATGCCAAGCACTTACCTTTTGGCAGCACCCTTGGGGGGAAAACTCGCACTTTTCTCACAAAATTGGCACATGATCACCCAGGACAAATGGGTACTGAATATTGTTTCTCAGGGTTACAGGTTCCACTTCCACACCCTTCCAAAATCAAAAGGTATGCCGGACCTGCCACAAAACCAATGGGCAGAGGCAAAAAAACAAATTTCTGCTCTCATGGACATGAGAGCTATTCAAAGAATACCACAGCAAGAACAGGGACAAGGATTTTACTCAAGACTTTTCCTGGTACCCAGAAAGGACAAAGCCTGGAGACCAATACTGGACCTATCAATCCTAAATACTTTCCTGGATGTTCCAAAATTCAAAATGTTAACACTGCAGCAACTTCTACCCATGCTGGGCAAGAAGGCTTGGCTAGTTACTTTGGACCTCAAGGAGGCATACCTGCATGTCCCAATCAAACAGTCTTGCAGAAGATACCTCAGATTCATAGCTGGCTCAATGCATTACCAAATGTTCATCGTGCATACAGCTGCAGTCATAACAGAAGGGGTTGTCCTGCCGTCAGGCGGGTCCTCGGTCGGCTGAATTCCAAAGTCTAGGTCCGGCGTCGGTTGTCGTCGCTTCTTCCCTGATGTCAGTGCGACAGGGGTATAAAAGAACCAGCCAACGCCATTTCCTTCAGTCTTTCTTGCCACGTGGTGCCCGAAGCAGAAGCAGTTCGCAAGTGCCGGTCGGCCAGCTCCTGAGATTACGAAAAATTTGGAACCGAAGTCTTCTTAAAAGCTAAGTACCCTGTTGGGGAAACTTTTTCTTGCCTCAGACCGATGTCAGACAAAGTTAATAATTGTATTTCTTGTGGGAAGCAAATACCGCATAAGGATTTCCATTCCCTCTGTATACCTTGTTGAGGCCCAAACCATGACGTCTCGGTCTGTCGCTTTTGTGCTACATTCAACAAACGCACTATTAAGCGTCTGGCAGAGTTCGCCCAGCATTATTTTGGGAAAGCATTTAACTATACTATGTCGTCGGATACTCCGACTCTGGTTTTGTCTAAAAAACGCAAAGACAAGGACCTACACTCGAGGTCCACGGCCTCTACCGACACCACGCCAAAGCCGACTACACGTGGTCCGGTTCTCAGCGAGGTGCCTACGCAGCCCCTAATTACCAACGACACATCTTTGGCGGTGTCTCCTGTACCCGAGGTCGCAGGCTCCTTGGCCCACACCCTGACTACAGATACCGAAGCCACGCTTGGCGTTGAAACACAGAATGTGGACAGGTCCACCTCCACTCAAGGTGTCTTCAGACCTTCCTCTTCTTTCTCCATCAAGGCTTTCACCAAGTCTAAAGCTACCATGCACCCTAAGAGACCAGCTACACAGGGCCCATCTCCAGGCCCCATGCCTAAGAAACAGATGCTTAAAATGGCTGAGGATTTAATTACTCTAATCAGAGGTTCTCAGCCACCTCCGGACAAAAGGCCCAGAGTGGAGGAAGATTCCCCCTCCTCTGATCAGGGCTCTATTATTTCAGAGCACTCTGATTATCAGGAACAGTCTTACTCCCCTTTTGAAGACTCTGATGCAGAGGAATCTATTCCTTCTGTATCCCCCCCTGAGGATTACTCATTTGGTGAAACTCTGCATACCTTAAGGGAACACTTCCACTGGGAAGGCCAGGATTATTCATATTCCAAGAAAAGGCTCAGGGAATTTCTTTTGTTACCCCAGCACAGGCCTCTGGCTATACCTCCTGTCCTGGACATCCTAGATGATGTTTACTCGGAGGCCTGCCTTAACCCGGACTCTCTTCCTCCAGCTCCAGTTAAGCCTGACAGGTACTGCAGGGTTCCTGACTCACACCAATTTCTATACAAAAGCCATGCTGCTGACCTAGAAACCATCTCTCAGGGGCCCAAGGGAGTTAAGGCCTCCATTGCCAAAAACCCATTGCTTTCCGAGAGAGATTCCAGATCCTTAGAAAGGTGGGAAAAAAAGGTATATACCTCGGCTACCTTATCCATGAGGGCCTTAAACTGTCAGTTTCATATGCTAAAATACCAACAGTTTCTGTTATCTCAATTGAAAAGTAAAATGTCACAACCTGAACAACCAGACATGAAGGAGTTGGAGGATTTGATGCATAGTGCAGAACAAGTGGGTAAACATACCTTCCAATGTGGTTTTGATGCTGTAGAGGCCTCATGTAGAGCTGCTGTTACAGGCTCAGTCATACGTAGGCATGCCTGGCTCAAGGAACAAGCCTTGCCTGATCATGTCAAAGCTAAATTACTAGACGCCCCTCTTCAAAAGGATGTACTATTTGGGGCAAATGCTGAGGAAGTATTACGGAAAATGGAGGAAAAGGCTAAATCAATGCAAACTGTGAAAGAATTTCTGCAGGTTCAACCCCCACGTTTTAGTAGAAATTGGCCTTCCAAAAACTGGTCCTTTCCTGCCACAGACAGACCCCAAAGAGGCAGATACAGGCGCCCGAGGGGCAGAGGACAAACACAAGGCTCGTACAGAGGCAGACAATGGCAAGCTCCTACACAAAGAGGTGGTGAGGACAACTCGCAATCTTTCAGAAAGCAAAACCAATGACTTTCCCCTTTGCATGCCAACCAGGTCTCAAATGGCAGCCCCCTTAGGAGGAAAGCTGGCACTATTCTCAAAAAATTGGCATATTGTCACAAAGGACAAATGGATCCTGAACATTATAAACAGAGGCTACAAATTCCATTTTCATACCCTTCCAAAAATGAAAGGCATGCCAAACCTGCCACACAATCAAAGGGCAGAGGCACAGAAGCAAATTTCAGATCTTATAAACATGAAAGCTATTTAAGAGGTACCTACACACGAACAAGGTCAAGGTTTTTATTCCAGGCTATTTCTGGTGCCAAGGAAGGGAAAAGATTGGAGACCTATTTTGGATCTTTCCATCCTAAACACATTCCTACTCGTACCAAAATTCAAGATGCTCACTCTACAGCAACTTCTTCCCATGCTGGGCATTGAGTCTTGGCTGGTAACATTAGACCTCAAGGAGGCATACCTGCATGTCCCAATCAGACAAAATTGCAGAAGATACCTCATATTTCTTGCAGGTTCAACTCATTATCATTTCTCTGCATTGCCCTTTGGTTTATCTACTGCGCCCAGAGTATTCACGAAATGCCTGGCATCAGTAATTGCCTACTGCAGACTTCAAGGGAAACAAATATACCCTTATTTGGACAACTGCCTGATCCAAGCGGACAGCAAGCACATTCTTCTGAAACATCTGGCTTATGTAATAATGTTATTAAACTCTCTAGGATACACAGTCAACAAAGAGAAATCAAGACTAATACCCTCTCGGAAGATAATTTTCCTGGGTGCCAATTTGGAGACAAACACCCAGATGGCCTACCTCACGCCAGAGAAGCAGGGGCAACTAATTCAATATTTCAGAACACTGGCAAATTGCACCAGGCTGACTGCAAGGAAAATCCTACAGGCTCTGGGATTCATGGCATCTTGCATCTTACTAATCCCATGTGCAAAGCTGCATATGAGAAAACTACAATGGTACCTAAAAAACATATGGTCTCAACACAGCCACAGTGTGGAAACAATAATACCATTAATTCCATGTCTCCAAAAGGAATTTCTGTGGTGGGCTCAAGCATGCCAGACAAACACAGGTCTTCCATTCAGCAAGCCTCAAGCAAATCAAGTCATCACAACAGACGCCTCGGACTACGCCTGGGGGCGCACATGACAGACCGGTGCATTCAGGGCAAATGGACCCAAAAAGAAAAGCACCTTCACATCAATCAGAAAAAAATGCTAGCAGTGATAAATGCTATTACAGCTTTCAAGGACCTTCTACAACCAGGCCAGCTATTGATAAGAACAGACAACACCACAGTTATGTGGTACATAAACAAGCAGGGAGGAACACATTCTTATCCCCTATGCAGACTGGCCATGTCACTTTGGAACATGGCCATGGACTTACAAATGGAACTACAAGCACAGTACTTGCCAGGCAAGGAAAACACGCTGGCAGACAACCTAAGCAGGAATATGACAGATCCACATGAATGGAAGTTGCATCCAAAAGTTTTTACAGAAATAATCCAAGAATGGGGAAGGCCAGACATAGATCTCTTTGCCTCCCACAAAAACCATCAATTGACAAAATTCTGCTCAAGGATCTTCCATCCAAAGGCCTGGAGAGTGGACGCTCTCTCTTTCAGTTGGACATCAATGACAGTTTATGCCTTTCCACCTCTTCCTCTGCTGCCCAAAGTCCTATTGAAGACCAGAGCAGACGGACCAAAGATGATCCTCATTGCTCCGGACTGGCCAAGGCAACACTGGTACCCACTCCTGAGGAGCCTGACACATTCCCCACCATGGACCCTGCCTCTAATGCCTCTTCTTCTGACTCAGCACAGCTTCAAAACTCTTCACAGTCAGCTGAAAACACTCAATCTAGCCGCATGGAAGATTCCTTAGCATCGCAGCAGGCCCTGCTCTCCAAGGAGGTGCAGGATGTCATTTTGGAGGCCAGAAGGCCATCAACTAGAAAAGCTTACTCTGCAAAATGGAAACGTTTTTGTGTTTGGAATGAGAAAAAGGGCCAGTGCCCTGGAAAACTGAATTTACCTCAAATGCTACAATATTTGGCTGAACTGCTAAGCAGTGGACTTTCGTTCTCCTCCATCAAAATCCATGCCTCAGCCATTTCTGCAGAATACAACACTGATCCACCTTTATTCTTTCACCCTCTATTAAGACAGTTCCTCAGAGGGGCTAAGAAGTTAAGACCTCCAAGAAAACAACCAATACCTGCTTGGGATCTTAATTTCATTCTGGAAAAACTGACTTTGCCTCCTTTTGAGCCAGCTGCCTCATCAGATTTACAATATTTGTCCTGGAAAACAGATTTCCTTCTGGCTATCACTTCAGCGCGTAGAGTTTCAGAACTACAGGCTCTTATGGCTGTCCAGCCTTTTATCATCTTCCATCAGGACAGAGTTTCATTACGTACCAACCCGTCCTTTATGCCTAAAGTGGTATCCAGGGTAGCTTTAAATCAGGCCATACATTTACCTACTTTGTATCCTAATCCTCAAAACAAAGGGGAGAGATTACTGCATTCCTTGGACATCCACAGACAACTGTGTTACTATTTGGACAGAACAAAGCCTTTCAGAAAATCGGAACAGCTTTTTGTGGCCTATGCGGTAGGAGTTCAAGGAAAGTCAGTATCCAAACAGACAATCTCAAAATGGATAGCCCACTGCATATGCTTTTGCTATTCCTTTCATGGCAAAACTGTACCTACAGGCATTAGAACTCATTCTACCAGGGCCACAGCCACCTCTGCAGCCTTCCTCAGAGGAGTTCCTACCAAGGATATTTTAGAAGCAGCCACTTGGAGTTCTGTGCATACCTTCTCTAAGCACTACAACCTACCATTATACTCCAAATCTAGAGCAGGCTTTGCCACTGCAGTCTTGCAGGGCATTTTGGCTCCTCCTAGCTCCACCTAGTGCCTACCACCCCTTTCTTAGCTTTGGGATTCTACCCATCTGTTATGACTGCAGCTGTATGCACGATGAACATAGTACAGTTTTGTACCTACCATAAATGTAGATGTTCGAGTGCTAATACAGCTGCAGTCCAGGTTTCCCACCCTCCTTCCCCTCTAGGGGTCTTCTTTTATGGTGTATTTGCTTGCAACTACTGGTCTTTGATTATATTGCATTGCATTTTTACATCTATTTATGTATTGCCTTCTTTCTGGGGGCACCTGACATCTGGGGCAAGAAAAACTGAAGAAAATGGTGTCGGCTGGTTCTTTTATACCCCTGTCGCACTGACGTCAGGGGAGAAGCGATGACAACTGACGCCGGACCTAGACTTTGGAATTCGGCCGACCGAGGACCCGCCTGACGGCAGGAGAACCCCTTCTGTTATGACTGCAGCTGTATTAGCACTCGAACATCTACATTTATGGTAGGTACAAAACTGTACTTTCTCTGCACTGCCCTTTGGCTTATCTACTGCACCCAGGGTCTTCACAAAATGCCTGGCACCAGTAATTGCATTTTGCAGACAAAAAAGAATTCAAATATATCCCTACCTGGACAACTGCCTTATTCAAGCAGAGAGCAAGGACATTCTACTAAAGCATCTGGCGTTTGTAAAAAGATTACTAATTTGCCTAGGGTACACAGTAAACAAAAAAAAAAAATCAAAACTAGTGCCCTCTCAAGAGATAATATTCCTGGGTGCAAGCTTAAGTACAACTGCCCAGATGGCTTATCTCACGCCAGACAACCAAAGGCAACTGACTCATTACTTTCAAATGATGGCAACAAAGACCCAGCTCCCTGCAAGAAAAATTCTGCAGGCCCTGGGCTTCATGGCATCCTTCATTCTACTAATTCCATATGCAAAACTGCATATGAGGAAACTACAGTGGTATCTAAAAAGTGTTTGGACTCAACATTGCCATAGCCTGGAAACACTAATAACTCTAATTCCCTGCCTGCAACAGGAGTTTCGATGGTGGGCACTGGCCTGTCACCACAACAAGGGACAGCCTTTCTCCTTACCCACAGCCAGGCAGACAATAACAACAGATGCATCGGATTATGCCTGGGGGGCACACATGGCAGAAAAATGTATTCAGGGCACGTGGCCCAAGGAGCAAATGCATCTTCACATCAATCAAAAAGAGATGCTAGCTGTACAGAATGCCCTGACAGCCTTCAAGGATCTACTACATTCAGGACAACTATTACCAAAGACAGACAATACCACAGTTACATGGTACATAAACAAGCAAGGTGGCACACATTCCTACCCCCTCTGCAGGCAAGCCATGACTTTGTGGAACACAGCACTGACCTATCAAGTACATCTGCAGGCACAATTCCTGCCAGGAACAAAAAATACACTGGCAGATGAACTAAGCAGAAATCTTCTGGATCCTCACGAATGGAAACTAAATCCACAGGTCTTCAGCATGATAACAAGGAAATGGGGACGCCCAGACATAGATCTTTTTGCCTCTCCTCACAACTGCCAACTACAGAGATTCTGCACAAGAACTTATCACTCACAAGCATGGAAAGTGGATGCTCTATCATTCAGCTGGAAAACCCTGACAGTTTATGCCTTTCCTCCACTGCCTCTTCTCCCCAAGGTGCTCCTAAAAGTCAGACAAGAGAAGCCAAAAATTATCCTGATTGCCCCAGACTGGCCATGTCAGCACTGGTACCCAATCCTAAAGGGCTTTTCTCAAGGCCCAGCCTGACCTTTCCCTCAAATTCCTCATCTTCTGACTCAACAAAACAATCAGATTCTGCACAGTCAACTCAGAACCTTAAATCTGGCTGCATGGCAGATAATATAGCCACTCAGACCACACCTCTCTCTAAAGCTGTTATGGATGTCATTTTAGAAGCCAGGAGGCCCAGCACTAGGAAATCTTATGCAGAAATATACCTCAGATTTTACAATACCTAACTGATATGCTGATCAAAGGCCTATCCTTCTCAGTTAAGATCCATGCCTCTGCCATTTCAGCTCATTACAATACAGAACCTCCTATTTTCTCTCCTCCACTACTAAGACAGTACCTCAGAGGGGCAGAAAACATAAGACCCCCAAGGAGAGCACCAATACCTACTTGGGACCTCAATTTTGTTTTAGAAAAACTCACTGCCTCATTTTGAGCCCGCCAATACAGCTGATGTAAAATTCTTATCATGGAAAACTGCTCTGCTCCTAGCAATAACTTCAGCAAGAAGAGTCTCAGAGTTATAGGCATTAATGGCAGAGGAACCTTTCATAATTTTTCATCAGGACAGGGTCTCTCTAAGGACAAACCCAACATTTATGCCAAAGGTAGTATCTAGTGTGGCTCTTAACCAAACCATTAATTTGCCAACATTCTATCCAAATCCCCAGAATAAAGGGGAGAGACTTCTGCACGCTGTGGACATACACAGACAGCTATGATTCTGCGTGGACAAAACAAAAGCTTTCAGAAAAACTGAGCAACCGTTTGTAGCTTATGCTGCAGGATCACAAGGAAAGCCTGTCTCAAAGCAGACTATTTCAAAATGGATAAGACACTGCATTCGCTTCTGCTATTCACAACATGGCAAATCAGTGGCTAAGGGCATTAGGCCACATTCTACCAGAGCAGCAGCCACTTCAGCAGCCTTCCTAGAGGTGTACCAACCAAATACATTTTAGAGGCTGCAACCTGGAGTTCAGTGCACACTTTCACCAAGCACTACCACTTACCTCTCTACTCTAAATGGAGAGCAGGCTTTGCCACTGCAGTTCTGCAGGGCCTGGTAGCCTCTCCTAATCCTATTTAGGCCCAGCCACCCAACCTCAGCTTTGAGACTCAACCCAAGTGTAATGACTGCAACAGTGAAACACGATGAACATAGTACAGTTGTGTACCTAACATAAATGTAGATGTTCGAGTGTATTCACTGTTGCAGTCCAGGTTACCCACCCACCATCCCCCTTTTCTTTGCTGGGACTTTTCTGTGCTTCTCTATTCTATACAACCTATGTGGTGTATTTGCTTGTAGAGGAAGGAAATGTTTATTTTAGTACATGCGTGCTTTTTGGCATAATTTTTTTCAGCCTACCTATTTGGGGGCAGCTGACATCTGGGGCAAGAAAAACTGAAGAAAATGGCGTCGGCTGCATCTTTTATACCCCTGGCGCACTGACGTCAGGGAAGAAGCGACAGCAACCGACGCCGGACCTAGACTTTGGAATTCTGTCTGACTGAGGGTAGCCTGCCAGCAGGATAGCCCAAGTGTAATAACTGCAACAGTGAATACACTCGAACATCTACATTTATGGTAGGTACACAACTGTACTTTCCTGACTCTCACAAGTTCCTTTTCAAAAATTCTACTGAGGATCCTGAAACCATTTCACAGGGACCCAAGGGCATTAACGCTACTACTGCCAAAAATCCTTCCCCCTCTGATAGAGACTCCAGGTCGCTGGATAGATGGGGTAAGAAGGTATACACTTCTGCAACTGTGGCCACTGGGGCCTTGTTTCGTATGTTAAAGTATCAGCTGCATATTATTGGATTGCTTAAACAGAAAATGATGTTGACTTCTGATTGTGCTGAAAATAAGGATTTACAGGATTTTATGCATTCTACTGAACAAGTTGATAAACATACATTGCAATGTGATTTTGATTCACTAGAGGCATCTTACAGGGCTTCGGTAACTGGGTCTGTACTTAGAAGGCATGCTTGGCTTAAGGAGCAATCCTTGCCAGATCATGTTAAAGCGAAATTACTAGATGCTCCCTTAAATCAGTGCCACCTGTTTGGCAACAAGGCAGAAGAAGTTCTTAAAAAGATGGAGGAAAAAGCTAAATCTATGCAAACTGTTAAAGACCTTTTACAAGTACAACCTCTAAGATTTAGTGGACATTGGCCTTCTAAGAATTGGTCCTTTCCTGCCTCTTCCAGACCATCTCAGTCCAAACCCAGATCCAGCAGAGCATCTAGGCTTCAGTCCCAGGGGACGCACAGGGCTAAGCAGTGGGGAGCCTCCACTTCCAAATTTGGGAGTAGTAAAACTTCCCCCTATGGTAAACTGTCTCAGTGACTTCTTTTTAAAACTTCCAAGCACCTCTCAACTGACTGCCCCTGTGGGGGGAAAGATTGCACTTGATGCAAAGAACTGGGGACTCATTACCCAGGACAAATGGGTTTTAAATATAGTGTCCCAAGGATACAGATTTCACTACCACACGTCACCAATGCCAAGCAGTTTGCCGGATCTACCTCCAAAGCAGTGGGCAGATGCCCAAAAGCAAGTACTCTCTCTCCCTTAAAGATTAGGGGCTATTCAGTTGGTACCAGAAGAGAAAAAGGGACAAGGTTTCTACTCGAGATTTTTCCTGGTACCCAGAAAAGACAATTCATGGCGTCCTATCCTGGACCTGCCTACTCTAAACACCTTTTTGGTGATTCCAAAATTCAAGATGCTGACTCTTCACCAGTTGCTTCCTATGCTAAGCAAAGATGCCTGGTTGGCAACACTAAGTTTAAAGGAAGCATACCTGCACATCCCAATCAGGGAGTCTTGCAGAAGGTACCTAAGCTTCAAAGCAGGCTACACGCACTATCAGTTCTCTGCTCTGTCCTTTGGCTTAGCTACTGCACCCAGGGTATTCACAAAGTGCCTAGCTCTAGTCATTGCATTTTGCTGGCAAAGAAATATTCAAATATACCAATACCTGGACGATTGTCTAATTCAGGCAGAAACCAGGACATACTTTTGAATCATCTGGCTTTTGTACAGAGGATGATAACTTGTCTGGGGTACACCATAAACGAAAAAAAATCACACCTGGTACCCTGTCAACAATCTATATTCCTGGGAGCAAGCTTGAATACAAATGTTCTTCATCTCACATTGCTGCAGTCCTAACACTTGGGTAGTCCGCTGTCCCAGTCGGCCCGAATACCAAAGTATAAGGCTGACGTCGGTCAAGGCGCATTTGTCTGACATCAGGACGTCAGGGTACAAATGCGCATGACCGACGTCATATCCTCAGTCTTTTTTGCCGCATGGTCCGATGCAGAAGCAGTATTGCGAGTGCAGGTTGGCGTTCTGAAATTTTCTGAAGTCGGAGTTTCAGACCGAATCAAAGTTGGCTAAGTACCCCGTTGGGGAATATTTTGTTTTTTCTTGCCTCAGTATTTAACCGGATGTCAGAAAAAGTGAATAACTGTATTTCTTGTGGGAAACAGATACCTCATAGAGATTACCATACATTGTGTATACCTTGCTTAGGGCCTGAGCACGACGTTGTTGGCTGTCGCTCTTGTGCTAGATTTAACAAACGCACTATTAAAAGAAGATTAGATTGTGCCAGGTTAGTTTTTGGGGAGCGTTGTAATTACAACATGCCGTCGGATGCTCCGACGCCCGCTTCGTCTAAAAAGCGCAAGGACAAAGCAGCGAAGCCTAGGGTGGAAGAACCGTCTGTCCCGGACGTCGGTTCTTTAGAGGGCTCGGTGGAGCCGGTGGTTCTACCAGAAGTTCCTTTGGATTCTCAGGGAGAGACTTTACTGTTACAAGATGTGTCCTCTCAGGAGGTAGGCCAGGCTGAAGGGGCTTCTCAGGTAGCTGTTCTCCCTCCCTTCCTAAGGTGGTTAGGCCCTCCTTCTGTTTCCAAGGCTCCTTCTAGAGGCAGGCCAGGGTTAACTTCAGTGGGGGTCTCCCTAGTTCTTCAGGGTCTCTGCCTAAGAAACATATGCTTAAAATGGCAGAAGATTTGATTACTATGATTAGAGGTTCTATACCCCTGATAAGAGGCCTAGGGTTGAACCTGAGCTTGAGTGTTTGGAGCAGTGTTCGAGGCTTCTGAGTCTTCGGCTGAAGACTTGCAGGAGTATCCTCCTTATTCTGATTCTGATGTAGATGACTCTACACCTTCGGCTTCTCCTCCTGAGGATTTTTCTTTTTCAGAGACCCTTCATTCCATGAGGGAGCATTTTAAATGGGAAGGTCAAGATTTCTCTGATTCTAGGAAAAGGCTTAGGGAATTTTTGTTTCTACCCCAGCATAGGCCTTTAGCTATACCTCCTGTTCTGGATGTGGTAGAGGATGTTTTGCAGAGGCTTCCCTGAACCCTGATTCTTTGCCTCCTGCCCCAGTTAAACCGGACAGGTATTATAGGGTGCCTGAAGCTCATAAGTATCTTTTTAAGAGTCCTAGGGCAGACCCAGAAACTGTTTCTCAGGGCCCTAAAGGTGTTAAGGCTTCTGTTGTTAAAAATCCTGTTCCTTCTGATAAAGAGGCAAGGGCTTTGGATAGATGGGGAAAAGGTGTATACTTCTTCCACTTTAGCCATGAGGGCTTTGAATTGCCAGTTTCACATGTTGAAATACCAAAATTATCTCCTTTCACAATTGAAGTCTAAGGTAGATGCTCTGGCGGAAGGTATTGAGTGTAAAGAGTTGCAGGATTTAGTTCATGTTTCTGAACAGGTGGGTAAGCATTCCTTGCAATGTGGTTTTGATGCTGTACAGGCCTCTTCGAGGGTGGCAGCCACTGGTTCTGTTCTTCGCAGGCACGCCTGGCTCAGGGATCAGAATTTAGCTGAACATGTAAAGACAAGGATTTTAGATGCTCCTTTACAATCTGATGTGTTATTTGGTGCACCTGTGGACGCAGTTTTAAAGAAAATGGAGGACAAGGCTAAGTCTATGCAGACTGTTAAAGATTTTTTGCAGGTTCAGCCTCCAAAGTTTAGTAGAAATTGGCCTACTAAGGGGTGGACTTATCCTTCTTATGATTCTCAGTCTAGGGGTAGATCTAGACGTGGTAGGGGCAGAGCTCAAGGTTCTTTTAGGCCTAGAACAGGCAGTTCGCCTGCCCAGTCTTCTGGTGAGGGCAGGGGTCAGTCCTTTCGTAAGCAGACCCAATGACTTGCCTTTTCAGCTGCCAGAGCCTTCTCGTCTGGCAGCACCTTTGGGAGGAAGGCTGGCACTTTTCAAAGAAAACTGGAGTGTTATTACCCAAGACAGATGGGTATTGGATATCGTTCACCACGGTTACAGGTTTTATTTCCATACCTTGCCTCCTTTCAAAGGCATGCCAGACATTCCTCCTATACAAAGAAAAGAGGCTCACAAGCAAATTTCTCTGTTGCTCCAGATAGGGGCCATTCAGCCGGTTCCTGTGCCAGAAAGGGGCCTAGGATTTTATTCTCGCCTGTTCCTAGTACCAAAAAAGGGGAACACGTGGAGACCAATTTTGGATTTGTCTATCCTCAACACTTATTTGGACATTCCCAAGTTCAAAATGTTGACGTTACAACAGCTTTTACCTCTGCTGGGCAAAGATCACTGGATGGTAACTTTAGATCTCAAGGAGGCTTACCTTCATGTGCCTATCAGACTCAGTTGCAGGCAGTATCTGCGTTTCGGGGCTGGAAATTCCCATTATCAGTTCTCTGCATTGCCCTTTGGCTTATCTACTGCGCCCAGAGTATTCACAAAAGTTCTGGCTCCAGTTGTAGCTTTTTTCAGGCTAAAAGGAATACAAATCTATCCTTACTTGGACGACTGTCTGATTCTGGCTCAAGAAAAGGACGAGCTTCTTCAGCATCTGGAATATGTGATAGCAGTGCTAAGATGCCTGGGGTAGTCTGTGAACGAAATAAAGTCCAGTCTAGTACCCTCTCAAGACATGTGCTTTCTGGGTGTGAGACTGAATACAGCAGCCCAGATGGCCTTTTTAACCCCGGACAAACAAAAGAGTCTATCCCTTTACTTCCATCAACTATCTCATCAGTCCGTGCTGACTGCAAGGACAGTCCTTCAAGCATTAGGGTTCATGGCATCTTGTATTCTGGTGCTTCCCAATGCCAAACTGCATATGAGGAAGCTACAATGGTATCTCAAAAATGTATGGACACAGGACTGCCAGGATCTGGACACTGTCATTCAAATAATACCTTGCATTCAAAAGGAATTTTTGTGGTGGGCTCAGGAATGTCACCTAAACAAGGGACTCTCTGTGACCCGGCCAGAGGCGAGTCAGATTCTAACGACAGATGCCTCAGACATAGCTTGGGAGCTCATCTGAATGGAAAGTGGATACAAGACAAGTGGCCTGCCAGACTACAGCATCTACATATCAACATGAAGGAGATGTTAGCAGTCCAGTTTGCATTGATGGCTTTCAAGGAGTTACTTCTTCCAGGGCAGGTGTTGATTCTAACAGACAACACAACTGTCATGTGGTACATCAACAAGCAAGGGGGAACACATTCTTATCCTCTATGCAGGCAAGCAATGATTTTGTGGGAGACTGCGCTCAGCTTGCAGCTTACTCTTCAGGCAAGGTTTCTGCCAGGAGCACAGAACTCCTTAGCAGATGTGTTAAGCAGGCAAATCATGGATCCCCACGAGTGGCAACTGGATCTTCATGTATTTCAAAATTGACAGTGTCATGGGGAACTCCAGACATAGATCTGTTCGCTTCTCCACTAAACCACCAGCTGCCAAAGTTTTGCACGAAAAGTTTTCATCACACAGCTTGGAAAGTGGATGCTCTTTCGTTCAGTTGGGAAAATCTTCATGTGTATGCCTTTCCACCTCTGCCTCTCCTCCCAAAGGTACTCCTAAAGGTCAGACAAGACAAGCCAAGGATGATTTTGATAGCTCCAGATTGGCCTCGGCAACACTGGTACCCATTACTGAGGAATCTGGTAAGAAAGCCTCCATGGCCTTTACCTTTAATTCCACACCTTTTGTCTCAGAGGACGGTCATCTACTCAATGTCAAGCTTCACTCTCTTCATCTAACAGCCTGGCATATTCTGTTTTGAACCACAGCAGGTCTCAACTTCCTCAACAAGTTTTGAATGTGATTATGGAAGCCAGAAGACCTAGTACACGTAAAGTGTATGCAGAAAAATGGAAGAGATTTTTATTTTGGAGTGCAGCAAAGGATCTGGATGTTTCTGAGCCTAATTTGAGTGTGGCTCTTCAATATCTTACTGAGCTATTGGACAAAGGTTTGTCTTTCTCTTCCATTAAGATTCATGCTGCAGCAATTTCAGCTCACTATGATTGTGACCCACCATTGTTTTCTCATCCTTTGTTCAAGCAATTTCTTAGAGGGGCAAAGAATATAAGACCCCCACGAAGAGCTCCTACTCCTGCTTGGGACCTCAATTTTGTGTTGGAGAAACTTACTCTACAACCTTTTGAGCCTGCGGCTACTGCTGAGTTGAAATACTTGTCATGGAAGACTGCTTTTTTGTTGGCCATTACTTCTGCAAGAAGGGTTTCTGAATTGCAGGCCCTTATGGCGGTGGAGCCTTTTTTGATTTTTCATAAGGATAGGGTATCATTGCGTACTAATCCTTCATTTATGCCTAAGTTGGTTTCTAGTGTGGCTTTAAACCAAACTATTCATTTGCCTACTTTTTATGCAGATCCCCAAAATAGGGGGGAAAAGATTTTGCACACTTTAGATGTACACAGGCAGTTGCGTTATTATTTAAGCAGGACTAGGGATTTTAGGCAGTCTCAGCAGTTTGTTTCTTTTGCTTTGAGTTCTCAGGGCAAGCCTGTGTCAAAACAAACTATATCTAAGTGGATTGGGTTTTGCATTGCATTCTGTTACTCCCATCATGGCAAGGAGATTCCAGCTGGGATTAGGCCTCATTCCACTAGGGCTACTGCCACTTCAACAGCATTTCTAAGGGGGGTGGCAACTAAGGATATTTTGGAGGCAGCTACTTGGAGTTCAGTGCATACTTTCTCCAAGCATTACCACCTTCCTCTCTATTCTAAGTCCAGGGCTGGTTTTGCCACTGCTGTGTTGCAGGGCATTTTGGCAGCTCCTGCTTCATTATAGTTTAGCCATCCTCCCTTACCTCTGCTTTGGGATTCTACCCAAGTGTTAGGACTGCAGCAATGTGAGATGAAGAACATAGTACAGTTTTGTACCTACCATAAATGTAGATGTTCAAGATCCACATTGCTGCAGTCCAACCCTCCCTCCTTCCCTCTGTGTTTAGGGGTGGTTGTGTGGGTGAGGTTCTATTTTTGTACATTTGTATATATTGTACATATTTTAGGCACAGGAGTGTTTTGGTGTTTTTTGGTTTTGGCCTTATCTTTTTAGGGTCTTCTGACATCTGGGGCAAGAAAAGACTGAGGATATGACGTCGGTCATGCGCATTTGTACCCTGACGTCCTGATGTCAGACAAATGCGCCTTGACCGACGTCAGCCTTATACTTTGGTATTCGGGCCGACTGGGACAGCGGACTACCCAAGTGTTAGGACTGCAGCAATGTGGATCTTCGAACATCTACATTTATGGTGGGTACAAAACTGTACTTTTCCCAGATGGCTTTCCTCATGCCAGAGAAACAAATTCACTTGACAACCTATTTCAAACAAGTGGTCACAAAAACCCTGCTATCTGCAAGGCAAATACTACAAGCCTTGGGGTTCATGGCTTCCTGCATTCTTCTAATTCCATATTCAAGACTGCATATGAGGAAACTACAGTGGTATGTAAAAAGCCTATGGTGTCAACATTCTCAGGATCTAGAAGCAATGAGTCCTATCATTCCTTGTCTACGTCTAGAGTTCCTTTGGTGGACAGAGGCCTGCCACCAAAACAAGGGACTACCATTCACACTTCCCCCTGCCGCCCAAACCCTAACAGCAGACGCATCAGACTATGCATGGGGGATGCACCTGGCAGGGAAGTGAATTCAGGGCAAATGGAACCCAGTTCAAATGCACCTTCACATCAATCATAAAGAAATGTTAGCTGTACAGAATGCTCTGACAGCCTTCAAGGACCGCATTCTTCCAAGACAATTAATGGTAAAGACGGACAACACCACTGTTATGTGGTACATAAACAAGCAAGGGGGGTACACATTCTTACCCCCTCTGCAGACTAGCCATGGCATTGTGGAACACGGCCTTGAGCTACCAAGTACATTTACAAGCTCACTTCCTGCCAGGAAAACTAAATACACTGGCAGATGGACTAAGCAGAACCCTCATGGACCCACATGAGTGGAAACTGGAAGCAAGGATTTTAAACATGTTGACAAGCAAATGGGGGAGCCCAGATATAGACCTGTTTGCCTCCCCCCAGAGCTATCAATTGGAAAAAGTTTGTGCAAGGACTCCCCACAGACAAGCTTGGAAAGTGGATGCTCTGTCCTTCAGCTGGAAAAACCTATCAGTTTATGCCTTTCCTCCTCTGCCTCTGCTCTCCAAAGTACTGCTAAAGGTCAAACAAGACAAACCAAGGATGATTTTGATTGCACCAGTCTGGCCACGCCAACACTGGTACCCCCTCCTGCGTAGTGTGTCACTGCTGGCCCCATGGCACCTACCTCAGACTCCTACCCTGCTGTCTCAGCAGGAGGATGAGATTCTGCACCCACAGCTTCAAACACTGAACCTAGCAGCCTGGCTAATTACCTAAGCTCTCCTTTACCATCCCTCAGTAAACCAGTGATGGATGTCATTTTAGAGGCAAGGAGGCCTAGTACTAGAAAATCTTATGCTGAAAAATGGAAAAGATTCTGTGCCTGGAACCAATCTCAAGGGATGAGCACAGCAGTGCCCAATTTACCTCAGATTTTACAATGCTTAACTGAGATGCTTCACAAGGGCCTGTCTTTTTCCTCAATAAATATTCATGCCTCAGCCATTTCAGCTCATTATAACACAGAACCTCCCCCTCTTCTCTCTTCCACTGCTCAAGCAGTTTTTCAGAGGGGACAAAAAATTAAGACCACCCAGGAGAGCTCCAACTCCAGCCTGGGACCTTAACTTTGTATTGGAAAAACTCACCCTTCCTCCTTTCGATCCAGCTGCTACTGCAGATTTAAAATTCCTTTCTTGGAAAACAGCTTCCCTTTTAGCCATCACTTTAGCAAGAAGGGTATCCGAATTACAGGCCCTTATGGCAGTGGAGCCTTTCATCATCTTTCATGCGGACAGGGTGTCCCTCAGGACCAATCCCTCTTTTATGCCAAAGGTGGTATCCAGTGTGGCCTTTAATCGGTCCATTCATTTGCCTACCTTCTTTCCTTAGATGTGCACAGACAACTTAGATTCTACTTGGACAGGTCTAAACCTCAAAGGAAATCTGAACAACTGCTGGTGGCATTTGCTGCAGGAACAGAGGGGAATGCTATTTCAAAGTGAACTATCTCCAAATGGATAGGCCATTGCATTCACTTCAGCTATAAGCACCATGGAAAACCTATCCCACAGGGGATCAGATCCCATTCAACCAGGGCTGCATCTACCTCTACAGCCTTTCTCAGAGGCGTACCTACCAGGGACATCCTAGAAGCTTCTACCTGGAGTTCTGTACATACTTTCACCAAGTATTACCATTTGCCAATTTTCTCTAAATCCAGAAGTGCCTTTGCTACTGCAGTTTTGCAGGGCCTTATAGCCGGTCCTAATGCTTTCTAAATTCCTCCTCCCATCCTTAGCTTTGGGAATCTACCCAAATGTAATGACTGCAACAGTGAAACATGAAGAACATAGTACAGTTGTGTACACTTACCATAAATGTAGATGTTCAAGTGTATTCACTGTTGCAGTCCTGGTTACCCTCCCTCCAGCCCCCTGACTTTGTTTGGCTATACCTCTTCTCTCCTTTTCAATGCTTAAAAGCTTTTTGGTGTATTTGCTTTTTTGTTTGAGGTATAACCTTGTATATTTATAGATTTAATTGTTTCCCATTAGGGGGGCACCTGACATCTGGGGCAAGAAAAACTGATGTAATGATGTCAGCTGCATGTTTTATACCCCTGACGACTTGACGTTACAGAAGAAGAGACAGCAACCGACGTAGGACCCAAGACTTTGTTAATCAGGCCGCCTGAGGGCTACCTGCAAGCAGATAACCCAAATGTAATGACTGCAACAGTGAATACACTCTGATATCAACATTTATGGTAAGTGTACACAACTGTACTATCTGAGATGGTTGTTGCTAAAGTTCGCAGCAACCAAAAAGTCTTGAGCTTCTCCTGTAACCATAATGCACCAACCCCAAGTTCCTCAGATCTCTTTTGCTGCTTTATGTGAAAGATGTGGCGACCGTTACTCTCAAGCAGATAAGTGATAATTTAGCAATTTTGTGGTTCCTGTAAGTTAAAACCTTATTTTTCTCAGGTTTTTTCTATCCCTTACCTTTTTTGCCTTTATAAATTTTATCTCTGTTTAATATTTTTAATTCTGTACAATTTGTGCTTTGAATACGTTTGCTAGTATTCCTTTCCCTTGCTGCTACACTTAGTGTAGATTCTTCAATACCATTGTTGGTAATTGTCTATTCTTTTGTTTTGTTTCTTTCTTCTTTCAAAAAGAAAAACAAAAACACAAAAGTTTAATCTCGAAGTATTGTTTTTATTTGATAGCGTGTGTAGTGTCTTTTGCCTATTCTAACTATGGCAGAGAAAGACCCAGTTGGTTCAAAAAATGTCTTACGTGTGGACATAAAATTCCTGTACCCGATACCTACACTTGTATATTGCCATGGTCCTCTTCATTTACAAGAAGACTGTGCAATCTGTCATGGGTTTAACCCCAGGCACTTGCTGAAAGAAAAAAAATAATTTAATACTAAAACTAAAGGGTTTGCTTCCTTCCACATTCAAGAGGCTTTAGCTGAAGATAAGTTGCCAAAATCTAAAGACTCAAAATCTCCTTCTCTGGGTCCATTTACTTCGTCATCCAGGATCTTAGATCATTCAAAAAAGAGACCTCAGTCAGATCCAACCTCATCATCGGATCCCAAGAAGAAACAAATTGTCAGATCCAACTTCTTTGGATCCAGTGAAAAAGTTACCTGAGCTGACCACTTCTTCCAGCATTAGTTGCCTGCCAAGGATTAGATATTCTGTGGTGGACCCTGTATCTTCCAGGGTCCCCTCACCCTTTTGGACAGATTCAGATCCCCCTCTGTAATTTCCACTCACTCTTCTAGGAGTCTAACAGAAGAAAATGTGGAAAGAATGATGAGAGAGATTCCATTAGTATAGAGTCAGATGGGTTCCTTACTGGCTCTTACCCCTTTGGGTCAGGAGATCTGTTTTTCTTCTACACCCCTTTATGAGTTCCTCCTCTGACTATTATTACTGTCTGAGTCCTTGGATCTGAGCCTGTCCGGCTCCATCTGACTCTTATTTGAGGATAATGTTATTCTGTCCGAAGTTTGCTGTGAGCACTTCAGTTTTGTCAGATCCAGAGAGCTGTCGGAGCCAAAGCTTCCCTGTTGGATCCAAGGTGTTACAGTCAACTCCGAAGTTGTCAGAGCAGTCTTTCCGTCTCGGAGTCTCGGCATGGGTTAGCTTGTCTCCAGCTTCTACCTCAGGGGGGATTGCCTTCAAAACAGGGAGGGACAGCAGTCCAAAAGCTTGCCATTTTGGATCCAAGGTCTTCTCCCTCTCTGGGGTGGTCTGCCTTTGATCTGAGGAGAGAGCATCATCTGCCTCAGCAACACAGATCCTAGCCCCTCAGATCTGCATGCTTACAACTGTGATATTTCGGTGCTCAGAGTCTCATCGCTCTTTTCCACAGGGGCAGCCCGTAAGAAAACCCCAGGTTTCCCAGTAGGGTATCCTGATTACTTCTGTTACCCCCCTAGAAAATCCCACTGAGGAAGTCCCTAAGAAGAAGACATGTAAGAGGAAGCACTTGGACTCCCCAGATGAGTCTATCACAGAAGATATGTACTTCAGTGAAGGTGATCGGTCCCCACGGTCACCTCCTGAAGGTGTTGCATTTGGAGACATCCTTGAAATCCTTAAGCAGCTAGGTGGCTGGATGCCCAGCAGCCCTTCTTCCGAGGAGTCTATTCCTGGAGGCTTTCGGTACTGGCCCGTCTACCTATTGGGTGACTTCACCTGCCATCGAGCTCATTAAGTTGATCTCTCCACAGGCATGGAAGGAGCCTGATAGTGTTGAAACAATACTTCAGAGACCAGACAAAATTATGGCACCACCTGTGGACAAACAGTTTTGAGTAATGGAGTGCCCATTGTTGCTATGGTCATGGTTGCGGCCACTAAAAAGAAACTTTCTGAGGAGAGTTCCACAGTTCATCCCCCCAACAGGGAGTCACGGGCGATAGGTTTGGGAAGTGTGTCTGTGCTTCAGCAACCTTCGTCTTAAGATCATTGAATTGTTTGGCACATTTCACCAGACTGCAGAGGGATTTGATGAGAGAGTTCTCAGATACCCTCTCAGGATCCATTTCTGAAGAAGTACAATAGTCTGTGACTTCAGTTGGCTACCCTGCAATCTGTTTCCAATTCTTCCATGAGGCTCATTTTGCACGTAGCAGAAGGAACCTCAAGGGCAGCATGTTTAGGCATTTCTATTAGAAGGCATGCTTCAATGTACTTATGTGATTTTGCGGAGCCCTTCAAGTCTTCATTTGTCAGTGCTCCTTTTGACGGCACTTCTTTGTTTGGCCCCAAAGTAAAATACTCATTATCCAGGTGTGAGAATGATGGAAAGACCTTGTCTGCCATGAACATACGTTTTTTGACCCCTCAAAGTTCCTTTTCTAGGAATCAATGAAGTGGTCAAAAGATGTGGTTCAAGAAATCCCAGGAACATTTCCAGGACAGACATGGAGGAAGTTCCCCACACCCAGGGATAGGAGCTCTAATGGTAGACTCTGCCCCCACAGCAGATGTGGCATGCAAAACCAGGAGGTCCAGAGATGCTTTCTTTGACAGACCTTTCCAGCGTTCCTGAAAGGAAGCCTGATTGCCATACTCTAAAGGCATTCAGGTCTCGATTAGCCCTGCATCAGAGAGCCTGGCTAGAAATAACGACAGATACTTGGGTGCAGAGGATTATTTCCAGAGGTTATATAATACCCTTTTCCCTTCCTCCTCCAATTACAAGAAAATCCCCGATGTTTCACCCAGTCAGAGAGAACAAGCGGCAATTCAGGTTCAAAAGCTGCTAGAAAAAAGTGTCATTCAGGAGGTCCCACCAGACCAGATAGAATCTGGAACTTACTCAAGGTTCTTTTTAGTGTCAAAAAAAACAGGGGACTGGAGACCAGTTTTGGATCTCTGCAACTTAAACAAGTCAGTCCAATGAACCAAGTTTCAGATGGTGACGGTTCAGTCCATTCTTCTGTTTCTGGGCAAGGACGACTGGATGTGTTTGACCTTTAGGATGTGTATTATCACATAAAGATGAATAGACAATCCAGAAGGTACATACGCTTCCACTTGGGAGCCAGACATTACCAATTCAGAGCTCTGCCCTTTGGTCTCACAGCAGCCCCACAGAGTGTTCACCAAATATATGGCAGTAGTTGCAGCTCACTTGAGGGGTGGCCGCAGTGGTGCAGCGGTTAGCATTGCTGCCTCATAGCAAGAGGTTCTCTGGTTCAATCCTCGGCTGAGGTGCCTTCTGTGTGGAGTCTGCATGTCCTCCCTGTGGTCACGTGGGTTTCCTCCAGGTGCTGTGTGTGTGTGTAAGGTTGGGCGCCGGCCTGGCAGCTCGACACTGTAAAACTCCACTGCCAATCATGAGTGGACAGGTGATCCACTGTGGCAACCCCTAACCGAGAAAAGCCGAAAGAAGTAGAAGAAGTTGTAGCTCACTTGAGACTGCTAGGATTCTGGGTTTTTCTATATTTAGACAACTTGCTCATTACCACCACAGCCAGGCATCAGTTGATAAGTGCAAGAGATCAGATACTCCAAATTTGTTCTCATCTGGTGATAACCATAAACTACTACAAGTCTCAACTGGAATTGGCTCAGAATTTGGAAGCTGGAATTGGAATGTTCAACACAAAGTCAATGATAGCTTCAGTGCCTCCCTCAGAAGTTCATACTGTAAGATCACAAGTCAGAAAAATATTTTGCCGTACCATAATCTCAGCCTGCTTGGTCCTTCAAGTTCTAGGGTCAGTGTCAGCAGTGAAAACACTAGTACCTTTAGCCACATTTTACATGGGGATTCTCCATTGGATGCTAGCAACACAGTGGTCGATACTTTTACTAACCCAACTCAGCTCTGAGACGAATCACTTGTGCATGCAAAAGAGATCTTCAGGTGGTGGATTCAACCAGATCAGGTTCTAGAAGGCAAGTCCATTCATTCCTCCTCAGCCCAAGGCTGTAGTGACCACAGACTCTTCCCAGTGGGGTGGGGGGGGGCATTTTCTGGGGAAAGAAGTCCAAGGCACTTGTTCCCCCAAAGAGGCCAACTTGTGGATCTATACTGAATTCTCGAAAGCCGACAATGTCGAATCTGACATTGTCGGCACGAGAATAGCGAAACTGCAGAACATCGAAGAAGTAAATGGAAATCTCTGTAAGGGGAGATTTCCATTTACTTCAATGTAGTGCGGCCTTGGAGTTGGTATATTTAAGTAGCGGTAGCCCCGCCTACACCATTTAGTTTTTTTTGTTTGTTTTAATTTTTTTTTTTTTTTTTGGAACGTTCGATGTTTTAATAGTTCGATCACTAAGGGTCTACCTTTAGTAATTCGAACTGTTAAACATTTGATGTTCCAATATAGACCCAAACTTGCATATCAATGTCCTAAAGATGAGGGCAAGGCTTTTAGCATTGCAGGCCTTCCAAGATGCTCTCCCTTCGGGAATGATTGCAGTTCAAATGGACAGTATGCCAGTTGTTTGGTACATCAACAAGCAAGGAGGGACCAGATCATACCCCTTGTGTTGTGAAGCGCTCAGTGTGTGGCAATGGGTGATCTCATCCAACTGCTTTCTCATAAAAAAGCACATTCCATGGAAGTCCAGTGTGATAGCAGGCAAACTGAGCAGGTGTATTCTTCTACCTCACGAGTGGTCTCTCAACAAGAACGTGATTGAAATTATTTTTTTGTCGATGGGGCCAGCCTTGCTGAGATCTTTTTGCTTCTCCCTAAATAGCAAATGCAACAGATACTTTGCCTTAATCTCCCCACAGGGGTATCTCCAAGGGATGCCCTACTTCCTAATCACCCCACAGGGGAATCTCTGAGGGATGCTCTACTTCACGATTGCCCACCCCCAGTCTACTATATGCCTGTCCTTCAATCCCATTAATTCCAAAATTCCTACAGAAAGCTGCCATGTTGTAGAGCAAAGGCATCCTCATTGCACCTTACTGGCCTCAACCGACTTGGTTCCCCTTCCTTTGGCCTCATTGACTTCACCAACCTTGGATTCTGGATCCACTTCTAGACCTCCTGTCTCACCCGACAGGCATGTTCCATCCAGACATATCAAACCTCAGGGTGACGGCCTGGCTTCTCCAATTCTATTAATAGCCAGACAAGCTATGCTGTCTTCCCCAGTCTGATATTTACTTTTATCTTCCCATAAACTTTCTACACTCAAGCTTTGTTCCAGTAAATGGAAAAGGTTTGATGTTCTGTAGTCCTGTCTCGCCTTCATTCTTACATATGGGATCAGAGCCGAACCTCTGCTCCAACTCAGCCTATTTACAAGCTAGAAGTCTTCTTGTAGGTTCGTGGCTAGGTAGGTATCCCATGGTGCACCAGTACAATCCCCAGATCTCATTTGCTGTGTCGACTAGTTCGGTTGTACTTCTCTTTGGCTCTGGCTAAATTTTTCAATTTATTCAAAGTTTTTACAAAAATTTTTGGATTTCTCTACTTAATAGTGTTATTATATCATTGGATAGTCATAGTTAGTGTAGTTTGTAAGTATAGCATAGTTAGCGTTTATTAGTGCACTGTTTGTGTGCAATTTTCCTAAGTATTTTGGCCTTTTGGCTTTATAGTCCTTGGTATCCTGTGTGCCAGTTTTTCGTGTTTAATAATTATAATTAGAGTTTAGTAATTGTAGGTGCCTTTTGCACTCCGGCTGTGTGTGGTTTATAGTCATAAGTCTTAGTTTTTTGCGGATTTTCGCTTTCTAATTTATTAGCGTTAACAGAATGAGGTTCTGTTCACCTTGTTGAGTAAATTTGTAATTTACACTTTATTCCTGTATTGAGTGTGTGATGACTCTTTTTATTATTCCATTTCCCTCAAGGTCTGTTTTAGTTAGAAGACCTAGTTTTCCATTCCTTTTCCTACCCGGGCTAGGCCTTGTTTAAGTTAGAAGACCTAGTCCTCGTGGTGTCTTTTACCTTTCCTGTAGGGCTAGGCCCGTTTAAATTTAGAGGACCTAGTCCTCCCCTTTCTCTTTCTCTGTGTGTGTGTGAGCTCATCTTCTGTGAGAATGTCTAAAGAAAGCAAGGACCATAAGCCATCTGGCTTTAAAAAATATATAAAATGATCACAGAAAATGTCTATAACGGGTGGCCACAGTAACTATGTTTACTGTCTTAGGGCCATCCACTTACAGGAAACTTGCTTATTTTGCCACTCTTTCAGTTCTAGGGTGTTGCAAGAAAGAAAAAATAAGCTCATCCTAAAAGGTCTCCTAAAACCTTTCTTTTGAGGAAGATCTGGCTAACTCTTCCTCCTCTTCTGGATCTAAAAAGGAAAAGTCCAAGTCTTCTAAGAGGCCCTCCCTGGCACCAGCTGGTGTCTCAGAGCCACCTCTTAAAATTACTATGTCTGATAAGTCCACCGTCTCATTGGCTCCACAGAGTTCGGTGCTGATTGAGAGTTGTACTGTGGTTACAGGGTCGGAGAGTATTTTACGGAGCTGGTCTGTAGAACCTCCACTGGTCTCCCCTACATTGAAGTCACCAATACTGCAGTGATCCCGTTCTCCTACTCTGTCCTCCAGGTCTTCCAGGACTTTATCGGAAGAAGATGTGGAGAGGGTAGTGCTGAGACTTTTGAAGTTGTCTGCCTTACCAAAATTGTTGTTGGCTCTGACCCAGTCGGTTCCGGAGCCACTTGAGTTCGTTAAGCCCCCTTCGGTCATTCCTCCTCTGAGCCATGCTGGCCTTTTTGGGCCTGAGTGTTTGGTACCACTGGTGGAACCCTCAGCTCCAGCTCTGCCTGTGGCTGTTTCGGAGCCGAGTTCCACTCCGACACTCTCGGTGCCGTCCGTGGTGTCTAGGAGCCAAAGTTCCCCGGTCTGCCCCGATAGGGATTCCTGGAACCGGACCTCATCGGTTCTGAGTCTCCCTCTCTTGTGTGTCTGTGAGGGTGAGTTTGAATCCTACGTCTATCTTGGAGCCGATAGCTCTGGATCTGAGGAGGTCTTTGGAACTGGAGAGGTCGGCATTTGAGATGATGAGGAGTGTGCTGTCCCGATCTTCAGCTCCTACCAGGGGTACCAACACTTTTCCCCCTAGGGCACCTACTTCTGTCTCAGCTCCTACTCTTTCCTTGGTTCTGTCTCAGCTCCTACTCTTTCCTTGGACAGCAGAGATCCGCAGCCTCAGGAGCCACCGGCTGGTGGTCCCCACTCTTCCGAGAGCTCCCTGGAATATCCTTCTGAGGAGCCCCACAGAAGAGAACATGCAAGAGGAAGCATGTAGACTCCCAGGATGAATCTCTGACCTCTGACATTGACCTTGAGGAGTCAGAATTGTCCCCCAAGTCGTCCTCTGATGATGTCTCCTTCGTAGACATCCTGGAAATCTTTAAACAGAGGTGCGGCTGACCCACTGTCACCCCTTCTGATGAGGAGTCAGTGTACCTGAATGCTTTCGGGTCTCAACCTTCAGCCTCTTGGGTGTCTCCACCCTTCGGCAAACTGATGGAGTTAGTTGAAAGGTCTGAGATACCCCTGATGCCATGGAGCCAGACCCCAGGAGAATGAATAAGTTTCTTTCTGCACCCCCCGGGAAAGGAATTTTTGTCTAAAGGTGTTCCCGTAGATGCCATGGTGGTGGCAGCAGCCACTAAGAAGGAGCTAGCAGAAACTTCTTCTTCTGTTCATCCGCCGAATAAGGAGTCTCGAACGATGGACAGATACGGGAAGCATATCTTCTCTTCAGTGGCATTTACCCTTAGATCGCTGAACTACCTTACACACTTCACAAGGCTTCAGAGAGATCTCCTTAAGGAGTTAGGAAATTCTGTACAAGGTACATGTACTAAGGGAGTCCCTGACAAGGTGTCTGCCCAGTTGTCCACCTTAAAATCTATCGTCAACTCATCCATGAGGCTTACCCTCGTATGCAGCCGATGGAGTGAGTAGAGAAGCAGGTTCAGGAATTTCCCTAAGGCGTCATTCCTGGATGCGTTTGTGTAATTTTGCGGAACCGTTCAAGTCTACTTTTATCAATGCCCCTTCAACGGTTCCTCATTGTTTGGATCCAAGGTAAAGGACACTCTCACCCGGTGCGAGCAAGAAAGAAAAACACTCTCTGCCATGGGAGTACATTTTACTGTACCCTCTAGACCATACCCTAAGGGTCAGAGGGGTGGTAAAATGTGGTTCAAGGAGTCCAAGAGGTATTTCCAGAATGCACAGGGTGACTCCTCCTTCAGAGGCAGAGAAGGAGGAAATGGTAGACGTCTCACTAGAGGCAGGGGCGGACCGCAAAACCAGGGACGTCGCGATTCCTTTCGGGGCCGGCCTTACCAGCGCTCCTGATGTGGGGCCTGACTGTGCTTCCCTGGGGCCAGTTGGGGGTCGCATTTCTTTATATCCAGAAGCCTGGCTGGGTATCACTCAAGACAAGTCGGTACAAAGAATTATTACCAAAGGCTATGTCATACCCTTTTCTCTTCCACCTTTTGTTCCCAAGAGGATCCCGGATGTTCCACCCAAATCACAGGGATCAGGCAACTGTGGAGGTCAACAAGTTGCTGTCAAAAAGAGTCATCCAAACCGTCCCAGGAGACCAAATAGGATCTGGAACTTACTCCACATTCTTTTTAGTGCCAAAATGTACAGGAGACTGGAGGCCCATCTTGGACCTCAGCAAATTGAATGAATCAGTAAAGAAGGACAAGTTCCGGATGGTGACACCGCAGTCTATACTCCCGTTATTAGGGAAAGACAATTGAATGTGCTCAATAAATCTCCAAGACGCATACTGCCACATAAAAATGGACAGGGCATTGAGGAGTCGTCTATGCTTCCGGCTGGGAGGCAGTCATTACCAGTTTCGTGCTCTGCCCTTTGGTCTTACCACAGCCCCCAGGGTGACAGCTCACCTGAGACGTTGAGGATTCCATGTGTTTCCTTATCTGGACGACTGCCTTTTGACCCCCCCCCCCCCCACCACCAGGCATCTACTTCTTCAGACCAGGGATGCTACCATTCAGCTTTGTGCCCAGCTGGGCATTTCTATAAATTGGGAAAAATCTGCCTTGCCCTCTCAATCTGTGATTTTTTATAGACGCAGAAATAGACACAGTAGATATGTTGGCTCGTCTTCCTGTAGAAAGGGCACAGAATCTGGTTATCCAAATTCAGCGTCTTCTCCCCTTACAAAAGTTCAAAGCCAAAACTATTCTGCAGCTTCTAGGGACCATGGCTTCCACCATATCGCTAGTGCCACTAGCCAGATTACACATGAGGATTCTTCAGTGGCTCCTGTCATCCCAATGGTCCTTTCAGCACCTTCCATTATCTCATCACATTCTGCTGACAGACTCTTGCAAGAAGGACCTCATTTGATGGGACTCTACCCAATCAGTTAACCACGGGCACTTCATTTGTTCCTCACCAACCCATTGTCACTGTGACCACGGATGCCTCACAGATGGGGGGGCATTATCTAGGCAGGACTGTCCAAGGCACATGGCAAGATCACGAGGCTCACCTGCATATCATCGTTGTGGAGATGAGGGCAGTGCTCCTGGCGTTTCAAGCACTTCACGATTTTCTGCCTCTGGGGACTATTGCAATACAATCAAACAGCATGTCGGTAGTATGGTATATCCACAAACAAGGCGGAAACAGATCTTACCCACTCTGTCGAGAGGCCATTCGAGTTTGGAAATGGGCAATATCTTCTCAGCATTTTCTGGTGGCAATGCACATTCCAGGGACAACCAACGTGATAGCCGACAAGCTCAGCCAGGCAATCTTAATGCCTCACGAGTGGTCTCTGAAACAGGAAGTAGTGGAACAGATTTTCCACAGATGGGGACAGCCTTGCTGCAGTCTCTTTGCCAGTACAATCAGTGCCAAATGCAGCAGATACTTCTTTCTCATCCCTCCTCTGGAGGAGTCACTGAGAGACACACTTGTTTACGATTGGCCCCTGAGTCTCCTTTATACTTTTCCTCCCTTTCCTCTCATTCCCAAGGTTATTCAGAAAGTAAAACGGCTGGGAAGCAAACTGATCCTCATTGCTCCTTACTGGCCTCGCCAGGTTTGGTTCCCCTTTCTTGGGCCTCTTCTCATAGATGATCCTTGGATTCTGGACCCAGTTCCAAACCTGTTGACTCACATGTCAGGCTCGCTTCACCCCTCCTTACACACCCTCAGTTTGACAGCGTGGCTGCTCCAGTTCCATCCCTAGTTAGGCTTCATGACTTCTCACCCTCCGTGACTCATATCCTTACGTCTTCTCATAAACCTTCCACTAGGAGACTATATTCCAGTAAATGGAGAAGATTCTCTATCTGGGCAGAGAAAATGAATGTTGACCCTTACACCGCCTCCATTCCAGTGGTTTTGCAATTCCTATCTGAGCTTTTCCACCAGGGATCTGCGGCTGCCACTATCAGAGTTCAATTGGCAGCGATTTTAAATTTTCATCTAGGCTTTCAAGATTCTAATCTGATGCCACATAGGCTGTGCAAAACTTTCCTTAAAGGTGCCACTTTAAGACCTCCCTTTCAAGAACCTGCTGCCTCATGGGATTTAAATTTTGTGTTATCCAAATTAACTTCTCCACCCTTTGAGTTTTCTCATTCATTCCCTCTGAAATTCCTGTCTTGGAAGACTTTGTTTCTGGTGGCTATCACGTCGGCCAGACGGGTGTCAGAGTTACAAGCATTGTCTGTAAAACGCCCTTATCTGATTTTTCACAAAGATAGGGTGTTTCTTCGTACTAATCCTTCCTTTGTCTCCAAGGTCTGTTGTCATGCCCCCTTAAATCAATCCACAGAACTGCCGGTGTTCTCTCCAAATCATTCCAACGCAGCTGAATACAGGTTTCATCAGTTGGATGTCCATAGACAATTACGTTTCTATTTGCACCGGATAAGGAAATCAGATCAATTGTTTCCTTCTCCGAATCCAGGTCAGGCTTACCAGTTTCCAAAGTAACACTCTCAAATTGGATTTCTAGCTGTATAGCTTACGTTTACACTTTGAGGGTAGAACTTTACCCATTAAAATCAAGGTTCATTCTGCCAGATCTCAGTCTACCTCTGCAGCCTTTCAAGCCAGGGTCCCACTTGATAATATTTGTGCAGCAGCAATGTGGGCTACCCCTCACACCTTTATTACTCATTACAAATTGGATTTAACCTCCAGGGGGTAGAGCTTCATTTGGTTTCACGGTACTCAGGAGTATTTTTCCTTGAGCCACCCAAGAATAAGGCGCTAGTGACGCTGTCCTATATGTAAGAATGAAAGTGAGATAGGACTACAGAACATAAAGAAGTTATGTACTCAGCATAACATTCCATGTTTGTAGTCCATCTCGCCCTTTATTCTTATGAACCCACCCTCCTCCCCCCATCCTGGAAGTAATTGGATACAGAAAAATATTATCATTTTTTTATGGTGACCTTTTAGTATTGGATTCTTTCTGTATGTTTGTTATTATTTCTCCTAGTTAGCAGCAAACAAGATCTGGGGATTGTACTGGTGCACCATGGGATTCCTACCTAGCCATGAGCCAACTAGAAGACGTCCAGCTTGTAAATAGGCTGAGTCGGAGCCGAGGATCAGCTCCGATCCCATATGTAAGAATGAAGGGCGAGATGGACTACAAACATGGAATGTTATGGTGAGTACATAACTTATTTTTTACTGGGCACATCAAAACAATGTTGATCCCTTTTCAGCTCCGATACAGAACATCTTTGAATGTTTGACCCTACTTTTTAAAGAAGGAGCCATGACTTCAATAGTTAAGGTTCAGTTAACAGCAATATTGAATTTTCACATTGGATTTGATGGTTCCTCTGTTGCCTTCAATAAGCTTTGCAAAGCCTTTTTGTGAGGTACTCTTCTTTTAAGACCTCCTTTTAAAGACTCTACTCCCCCATGGGACCTGAATCTGGTAATGCAGGCACTTGCTCATTCCCTCTTCAAACCAGCAGCAAAGTGTGACCTTTTATATCTTTCTTGGAAGAAAATGTTTACAGTAGCCATTACTTCTGCCAGACGAATTTCAGAGATTCAAGACTTGTCTTCAAAACCTCCATATTTGATTTTTCACAAGAATAGAGTTACACTGCAAACAAATGCATCCTTTCTTTCTAAGGTGGTGCCAGAATCTAATTTCAGCCAGTCCATTAATTTGCCAGTATTCTTTCCTAATTTTGCTAATAAAGGTGAATGCACATTACACTTAATGGATGTTCACAGACAATTGCATCTTTATCTGCATAGAACAAATGATATCAGAAAAATTGACCAATTGTTTGTTTCATTTGCAGAAGGAAACTTGGGAAAGCCAGTTGCTAAAGTAACTTTAGCCAGATGGCTCACTGACTGTGTTTCATTTATTTGTAGCAAATTGGGTGCTACTCTACCAAAACCGTTATGGGGCCATTCAGCTAGATCCACAGCAGCGTCCTCAGTTTTCCAGTCTAGAGCATATATGGATGATGTATGTGCTGCAGCAACTTGGGCTACTCCCTATACCTTTGTTACTCATTACAAATTAGATCTGGTCACCAGAGGTAGGGAATCATTTGGTTCAGTGGTGCTCAGGAATGTCCTTCCTTGAGTCTACCCAGTATTTTAGGTAGCTGGGGACTCTGTCCCATCAGTTGAGGATAGAATGAAATTTGAGAACATGAGATAAAAAAGTTGTATACTTAACATAATGTTCCATCTTGTTGTCCATTTTCATTCTTCCTCAACTCTCCACCCACCAACCCCCATCCTTTGAAATCTCCTGGAAGAAAAAGTGGTTAGAAGATATTACTGTCCTTTATATTGAGCTCCAGATGTTGTCTCCTTAATTAACAGCACTTCAAATATTTCTTTCTACTAAAAATAACCAAACAAGATCTGAGGTACTTGGAGTTGGTGCATTATGGGTAAGGGAGAAGCTTGAGAGTTTTTGGTTGCCACAAGCTTTAGCAACAGCCGAGTCAGATCCGAGGGATTGAATTCAAACCTATTAGTAGAGGAGGAATGAAAATGGACAACACAGTTGGAACGTTATGTTGAGTACATAACTTCGTTTTTGGGTATTTGTTTCCTTTTCTATGAATAAATCTGCTTTGTCTAACTGGGTTCCTTCTTATGGTTCCACTGATACCACTTCATGGGCTACTGCCACTGAAACTGTTAGAAGGAAGTTTGCATTGCAGCTTTTTCAAAACCTCCCAGATGACATCAAAAATTAAATCTTGAATTCTCCTTTGGTTAGAGAGTTAGTTTTGGACCATCTGATACAGGGGTCCTTTTTAGGGGTCTGTATAAGAACATTGAAGTTTCAGAACTTTGAATGTTCTAATATCGACACCTACTAACCGAAAGCTGAAAATAGCGAAAATTTAGATAACCAAATTCTTTCCTAGGGAAAGAATTCAGTTGTCTGTTCCTGTCGCTTCGCTATTTTCAGCTCTGCAGTGGAAAGTTACGGTCGGGTTCAGGTAAGTGTGCGATTGTGTGGACGTGAGGGTTAGAGTGGGATAGGTGAGTTAGGGTTAGGGCGTGGGTCAGGTAAGTGTGCGAATGTGTGGATGTGAGGGTTAGGGTGGGATAGGTGAGTTAGGGTTAGGGCGTGGGTGAGGTGTGTGTGCGATAGTGGCGGACCTTAGGGTTAGGGTTTGGGTTAAGGTAAGTGGGTAGATAGTGGTGTATGTACAGTTTAGTGTAGGTTTAGATGTAAGATTTTAGGTGTATGTGTGTGGATTGCTGTTTGTTTGGTGTGTTTGTGTTGTGTGTATGTGTTTTGGATCAGCAAATTTTCTCCCTAGTAAAAAATTTGCTGTTCTAAATTTTCGGTTTTATCGGTTTTCGGTTAGTAGGTGTCGATATTAGAACATTCGAAGTTCTGAAACTTCGATGTTCTAATATAGACCCCTTTTTAGGTATACTGATTCATGGGATCTCTCAGTTTTTCAGCTTTCCTTCTCCTAGGTAGCCAAAGGGATTTAATGCTTCTCTTGCTACTTTTTTTAAGCAGAGTAAACCAAACAAGCAAGCTGCTGCTAAGCAAATGTTTAAAAAGCTGTGGCAGGGAGTTTCCAAAAACTACAGGAACCTCACAGAACTAGAACAGTCTAATAAGTCTGTAAGAATAATTACAAGACTCCCCCTCCAACCCTGGCAAACTCTAAATTTGGCAAGGTTACTTTTGACAGTGGATGCCCCCCCCCCTTTTTATTTTAGGGATTCACCTTCACTGACCATACTTGGCCCTTCTTTTACCTCTTGTCATGGAGCATTGGCTCTGCCGAGAGTGCTAAAAACTCTTCCCATTACTGTTTTTAGGAGAATGCTTCTGTTTCCGAGATATAAATGCTATTCCTTCTCATTTTCTTCTCTTGTTTTTAATTTGAAATATTTGGTAACCTTAGATTTAAAAGATGCATATTATCACATTCCTAGATAATTTCAGAAGTTTCTAGACATTTTCTTTGTCTGGATCACATTACCAGATGTCCTTCAAGGATGCATCTGCAGTCCTAACAAATGGGTTGTCCTGTCGTCAGGCAGCCCTTCGGTTGGCCGGATTCCAAAGTCTGGGTCTGGCCTCGGCTGGTGTCGCACTTCACCCGACGTCATCTCTGCTGGTCTTCGGGTATAAAGGCATCAGCCGACGCCATTTTCCTCAGTCTTTCTTGCCGCGTGGCGCCCGAAGCAGAAGCTGTTCGCAAGTGCCGGTCGGTCAGATCCAGAGATTACAACTACCGAATACTACTTCGAAGACTTCTAAAAAGCTAAGTACCCCGTTGGGGACTCTTTCTTGCCTCAGCCGATGTCAGAAAAAGTGAATAACTGTTTAACTTGTGGGAAACAAATACCTCATAAAGATTTCCACTCTTACTGCTTACCTTGTTTAGGCCCAGACCACGACGTAGCAGCCTGTTTAGTCTGTGCTTCCTTCAACCGACGAACGCTTAGGCGTCGGTCGGAGTTTGCTGAACAGTTTTTCGGCTCAGATTTTGCGTACATTATGCCGTCGGATCCTCCGACTTCTCAAATTGTTAAGAAACGCAAAGAAAAAGACCGACACTCGCGGTCCGCGGTTTCGGCCGAAACCACGGTAAAGCAAACCGCGAGTGTCTCGGTTTCGGCCGAAACCGAGCAAACAGGTCAATCTTCAGCTGAATCCATGACTACTACCGAGGCTCCTGCTACCCTAGTTGAAACGGCCTCTGAAGTTTTGCCTACTAATGTGGTTCCTCTAGAATTATCGGACACCATCCCTTTGGATGTCTCTACCCCAGCACGTGGTGCTGCTAGGCCTCCTGCAGCCATGTCTATAAAGGCCTTTGCCAGGGCTAAAGCAGCCAAAACTGCTAAATCCGTGCCTGTTAAACCCCTTTCACACAGGCCCAGTTCCAGTTCTCAAATGCTTACTCTGGCAGAGGATCTCATCTCTTTAATAAGGGGATCCCAATCTCACCCAGACAGGGCCTCTCAGCCTCCAGAAAAGAGACCTAGAGCAGAGCCCCCTGAGCCAGTGTCCTCAGATGATTCTTCTGATGATTCAGACAATACAGACCATCCAGAGGCTCCTTTTTCTACTTATGAAGATTCCGATGTTGAAGAATCTATTCCTTCTGCCGCTCCACCAGAGGAATTTTCCTTTGGGGAAACCTTACATGCCATGAGAGAGCAATTCCAATGGCAGGGACAAGATTTCTCAGATTCAAGAAAAAGGCTTAGGACCTTTCTACATTTACCGCAACATAGGCCCTTAGCTATACCTCCAGTTCTTCCTGTTGTGGATGATGCATTTAATGATGTTTGCACTGCTCCTGATACTTTACCTCCAGCCCCTGCCAAGCCCGATAGGTTTTACAGGGTACCGGACACTCATCACCACCTATACAAGGCTCCCCTTGCAGATCCTGAGTCTATCTCCCAGGGGCCTAAGGCAGTAGCTTCGACCTCAGTAAAAAACCCTCTCCCTTCTGAAAGGGAATCCAGGTCCTTAGAGATGGCGTAAAAAAGTTTACACCTCTGCTACTCTCTCAGCTAGAGCTTTGAACTGTCATTTTCATATGATCCAATACCAAGAGTTTATGCTTGATCAGTTAACTAAGAAACTGTCCTCTGATGATTCCTTAGATAAGAAATATGTTTTAGAAATGGTGAATAACATTCAGCAGGTTAGTAACCATTCTTTAAAATGTGGCTATGATGCACTGGAGGCTTCATTTAGATCAGCCATGACTGGCACAGTTATAAGAAGGCATGCATGGTTGAAAGAACAGGTCTTGCCGGATCATGTTAAAGCAAAACTATTAGATGCTCCTATGGATAAGGCCAGTCTATTTGGTTCTCCTGCCCAGCAAGTAATGAAGAAAATGGAAAAGAAGGCAAAATCTGTACAAACAGTTAAAGATTTCTTACAGGTTCAGCCCCCAAGGTTTAGCAGGAACTGGCCTTCCAAAAATTGGTCCTTTCCAGACTCCTCTAAATCTCAGAGAGGCAGGAATAGACGTTCCAGAGGCAGAAATCAATCCAGAGGAGGTGCCTACAGAGGACGCCAGTGGCAAGGCAATAACCAACGAGGCACAGACACAACCACTGCCCCTGCAACAGGACAATCACAGTGACTTGGCTCTGACACCGCCTACCAGGGAACAAATAGCAGCACCCTTAGGCGGAAAGTTAGCCTTATTTTCAAAAAATTGGCACTATACCACAAGAGACAAGTGGATTTTGCAAACTATAGACCAAGGCTACAGGTTTCATTTCCACACCTTACCAGTAAAAAGAGGAATGCCAAACCTACCTCCAAATCAAAAAACAGATAGCTCAATTAACAAAGATGAGAGCTGTGGAAAGGGTACCACCTACAGAACAGGGCAAAGGATTCTACTCCAGACTCTTCCTAGTACCAAGAAAAGAGAAAAGTTGGAGACCTATTCTCGACCTGTCCGCTTTAAACACATTCATCATTGTTCCAAAATTCAAAATGCTGACCCTACAGCAACTTCTTCCCATGCTGGGCAAGGAGTGTTGGCTGGTAACTCTAGATCTCAAGGAGGCATACCTGCACGTCCCCATACGACCAAATTGCAGAAGATACCTCAGATTTCTTGCAGGATCAGAGCATTATCAATTCTCAGCATTGCCCTTTGGCTTATCTACTGCGCCCAGAGTATTCACAAAATGCCTGGCATCAGTAATCGCTCATTGCAGACTACAGGGAATCCAAATTTATCCATACCTGGACGACTGCCTCATACAAGCGGACAACAAAAGCAAGCTGACAAAAGACTTACAAAGAGTCATTTGCTTACTACAAGCCCTGGGATACACAGTCAATTTAAAAAAGTCAAGACTGATACCATCCCAAACAAGAACATTCTTGGGTGCAGAATTGGACACAGTAAAACAGATGGCATTCCTAACTGCAGAAAAACAAGAGCAACTCCCTCTTTACTTCTTGGCATTAACAAAGCAGAACAAACTAACAGCAAGGAAAGTACTGCAGGCCTTGGGCTTCATGGCATCATGCATAATCCTGGTCCCCCATGCCAGACTGCATATGAGAAAGCTACAGTGGTACCTAAAGAATTTATGGTCTCAACACAGGCACAGCTTAGAAACCGAAATACCACTAATCCCATGCCTGAAACAAGAGTTCCTATGGTGGGCTCAAGCATTCCAGTCAAACCCAGGCTTGCCCTTCCACAACTTTCAAGCAAGCCAAACCATCACAACGGACGCCTCAGACCTAGGTTGGGGGGCCCACATGCTGGACAAATGCATACAAGGATTATGGACTCCAGAACAGCTGCACCTGCACATAAATCAAAAAGAAATGCTGGCAGTAAAACTAGCAATCCAGAATTTCAGACCATTCCTCAAAGAAGGCCATTTAATGATAAGGACAGACATCACCACAGTCATGTGGTACATCAACAAACAGGGAGGCACTCATTCATACCCCCTATGCCGAATGACTCTGGACCTATGGAATATGGCTCTGAGCTACAACATTCAGTTACAGGCAATATTTGTACCGGGAAAAGAAAACATCCTAGCAGACATGTTAAGCAGAACTACCTCCGATGCTCACGAATGGATGCTACACCCGGACATCTTCAAGGCCATCACAAAGAAATGGGGAATGCCACAAATAGACCTATTCGCATCCCCACTCAATCACCAGCTCAAGAAATTCTGCACAAGGACATTCCACCCACTTGCATGGAAGGTGGACTCTCTATCCTTCAATTGGAAAGGCCTGACAGCATATGCATTTCCACCTCTTCCTTTGATGCACAAGGTACTACTGAAAATCAAAGAGGAACGTCCAAGGATAATTCTGATAGCTCCAAATTGGCCAAGACAACACTGGTACCCACTGCTGAGGAGCATGTCTCGGGGGAGAACGTGGACACTACCCCTGATACCTTTGATGTTAACTCAGAACGACTACAACATCATGCATCCAAACCTAAAAACTCTACAACTGACTGCCTGGAACATTACATAACAGCAACTAACCCAGATTTATCCCAAAGGGTTAAAGACATTATCCTTGAGGCCCGCAGACCTTCAACAAGAAGGAACTATGCAGGAAAATGGAAACGGTTTGTCATTTGGAGTACTGAAAGAGGAAAAGATGCGTCAAAGATAGATATTGCCAACATCCTGGAGTATTTGGCAGAGCTTCTCCATACAGGCCTGTCCTATTCCTCCATCAAGATACATCATCAGCTATTTCTGCAGAATACAGCTTCGATCCCCCTGTCTTCTCACATCCTCTACTCAGACAGTTTCTCAGAGGAATCAAGAATGTAAAACCTCCTAGGAAACCACCATTACCAGCATGGGACTTGAACTTCGTGCTAGAAAAATTGACACTCCCTCCATTCGAACCAGCAGCAACAGCAGATCCTATCCTGGAAAACTCCTTTCCTACTGGCAATTACTTCAGCAAGAAGGGTTTCGGAACTACAGGCCTTAATGGCAGTACAACCCTTCCTAATCTTCCATCAAGATAGAGTGTCCATGAGAACTAATCCTACATTTATGCCTAAGGTGGTATCCAGAGTGTCTCTAAACCAGGCAATCCACCTACCTACCTTCTTTCCCAATCCACAGAACAGGGGGGAAAGACTGATGCATACCTTGGATGTACATAGACAGTTGCGCTACTACCTGGACAGAACCAAGGGCAATAGAAAAACTGACCAGCTTCTAGTAGCTTATGCAACAGGAAGGGAAGGAAAAGCAATTTCCAAACAGACAATCTCCAAGTGGATAGGAAATTGCATAAGATTCTGTTACTCCTACCATGGAAAGCAAATTCCACAGAACATAAGACCTCATTCTACAAGGGCTACAGCCACTACCACAGCTTTCTTACAAGGAGTGGCTACCAAGGACATTATTGAGGCGGCTACTTGGACCTCCGTGCATACATTTGCCAAGCATTATAACTTACCTCTATACTCTAGATCCCGAGCAGGGTTTGCCACTGCTGTATTGCAGGGGATCCTAACTACACCATAATTCTTCTTCCTCCTCCCCTAGTTTGGCTATGGTATTCTACCCATTTGTTAGGACTGCAGATGCATCCTTGAAGGACATAGTACAGTTTTGTACCTACCATAAATGTAGATGTCCGAACAGGATAGCATCTGCAGTCAGGATTACCCACCCTCCTTCCCCTCTGTGGTACTCCTAGGGTATATACCCTCCTAATAGCTAGCTGGGGGGGGATCTCTTATGGTGTATTTGTTTGTATATATGTACATACATGCTTATTTTTTGTGTTTGCCTACTATTTTTATTGGAAACATTGGCATTTACCCAAAATTTAGTTTTCCAAGAGGGCAACTGGCATCTGGGGCAAGAAACACTGAGGAAAATGGCGTCGGCTGATGCCTTTATACCCGAAGACCAGCAGAGATGACGTCAGGTGAAGTGCGACACCAGCCGAGGCCAGACCCAGACTTTGGAATCCGGCCGACCGAAGGGCTGCCTGACGACAGGACAACCCATTTGATAGGACTGCAGATGCTATCCTGTTCGGACATCTACATTTATGGTAGGTACAAAACTGTACTTTTCTCTGTATTACCCTTTGGTCTATCCACTGATATAAGGATATTTACAAAGTACATAGCTTTGCAGACTGTAATGTGTGTTTACATTTTTAAGAGATCTCCTACACAGATAAGGATTCACGGAGAATATACAGATGTCTTGCCTGACTAATTCTCACAGGATTGTTTTCCCTGGGGTATCTCTAGGACACCTCAGTTCTAAGAGCTTTTCTTCTACAGGAAGATGTAGATCTGAATCTAGACCTGTTCCTGATTTTTTTCTAGTTAGAGTACTGTCTCAGATAAACGGATAACTTGAGACTGCATCATGAATACTTCCCATTTATCACTTGATAATTAGTTAATTGCTGTCCTTTAGATCATTTGGTTTCTGCTCTAGCCTCATGATGGCACCGATACATTGTCTTAGGAACTGATATTAGAGTTGTCAGGGAGATTCTCGTGGGAGTTAAGGTTTGATGTAGGCGCAGTGTGGAGTTTTATGAAAATGGGAATGTAGCTATGTAGGACCTCAAGAATGCTCTGTTCTTTATACCTGTAATGTGTTTGTAGAGTGTCAAGTTTTGATGTGACACATGGTGTTACCTGTTTGGACATAATGAACATCAGGGTGTTGCGACACCAGGAAAGTATAGTAGGAAATAAAAACCTAACAATTTCTAATTTTCAGGGTTGGTCTTCAGAACAACAGAGTTGGCATGTTAGAGTCAGAGGGCTGAAAAATGCTGCACAGTCTGTGTAGCTTCATGAAATTCCATTCAATTTTTCAGGTTATTTGTTTTATTGTTGTTATTAGTAAACTGGATATGTGAATGCATGCTCTTTTATGAACTCTCTTTTTTCCGGCTAGGACAATAAACAATGTGAACATTAGTAAGGATATTTTTAAATATAAAAGAGGGTGTAAGTTGTACATTTTATCGAAGTCAGGTTTATCCAAAAAAAAAAGATTTTGTGGATTGTGATTTTTTTTTTTAATATATTGCTACTGGTTGTTGTAAAACCATATATAAAGGGAATACTGTGAGAAAATTCAAAGTTAAAATGCTTGATCACATCAATGGGATTTACTGTGAACTACTGCATATCCCTTAGTCGAGACTCAAAACATTGTTACTGTAGTAACTGCACCACATTAAATTGTGACCTTCAGAAATTTGCTGTACGAACAGCACAAAACAGTAAAAGATGGATGCTTTTGCAAGGGGGTGCACCACTCAGTGTGGAAACTCTAACCCTTGATTTCCATATATACTACCTCTGGGAGTTCTCAATCTGGGGAAAAAGGAAATGTTTGTATAAACATGAAACTCAGTTCTCCTTCTTTAAATTGCATGACCTTTTCAAAATTATACTGCACTGCTGACAGAATTGTGCAGCTGTAATAAATGATGGCAGCATGCAATAATAACTTTTTTATACAGATCTCATTATGTAGTGAAAGAGATGGATTAAACCAGATCCTAAGAAATGTTATTGCTTGAACCAGTTTCAGTTGCCCAGCTGTCACAGTTGTTGAGATCCCAGTTGTCACTGCACACTCCATTAAGTTTGTCAGTATCAAGGTTGCAATGTCAAATTAAGCTCAAAACAATTGTGAAAGATGAATTATTAAAGCACCAACTTTGTGTTTGTGTGTGAGACTACTGTTATGTATACCAGTCGTTAGGTACAGCTTGGTGTAATAAAGTGTCATGAGCATCAACTCACACATCTGTACTGAACTATATAGTTTAATTGTGTAGTTAATGCAGGGCATATTTCATTTTGTTATTGTTAGCACATTTTTTACTGTTTTTGAGTTAACTTTTATTTTATTTTACTTGTGTAAGTTAACTGATTGACTCATTGCTAAAATGGCTTGTTGAACAGACCTAAGGAGGTGAATTTGATATAATTCAGAGTAGCCAATCAAACTGTCTGATTTTGGCAGATGGAAATAAACTGGAGTAACCCCCCCCCCCCCCCCCATGAGAAAACCTATACAGACGCAGGGAGAACAGTTCCACATAAACAAATAGGAGGTCAGGATTTGAACCTATGCTATGAGACATAAAGGTACTTGGCCGTTCTACTACTCATTTTAAATGGATTTGTTTTCTCTTCACAGTCTTTTGATTAGTTCTGTTACACCAGCTATATTTAAGCCTATGTTTTATAAAAAAAAAAATTCTAAACCTTGTTCCTTTTTTGGGGGTCTTCCTAGATGGTTTCCGTGGTGATTTGTTTCTGACCGTGAAGCTTCTGATGCCGGGTGTTGTTAAGGCTGTTTACAACCTGAATGATAAGCAGATCTTAAAGCTTTTCAGTCGGATATTTAACTGCAGCCAGGAGGATATGGTCAGAGACTTGGAACAGGTAATGTATCCTACTGACAAATTACCGTATTTTTGCTGCTTATTTTTGACCACTCAAGTGAAAGTTGCACCATCCTACAGATAGCTATTAAGGGAAGTTGGGTTGGTTAAAATGCTGGAATTGTAGGAGTTTCATCAGTTTATCCTGTATTTGCTTAATGTCAAAAAAAAACTAGAAGGAAATGCATTTTTAAGTCAGTGAGTAGAAAGTGCTGTATGACTTTAGGAGTGTAAATGGCATTCTGTGTAGGATTACTCTTGAGAAGTCTAGAAGAGACAGATTTGCAGCAGTATTTCTAGTGCCTAGTCTAGCAGGGTTGGGAAAGAGTGTGAATGTGGATAGTTTACTGGGTGTTTGTTATCCTGGTGAAGAGGAAGGACATAAGAAGATGGCATTCATTTTGTTATTTGTTGGAGAGCAAGGATTTGTGTGTGTATATTCGTCTGAATGAAAGAAGGAATAGAGGTGTCCAAGCCAAATTGTTAGATGATATTGTTTCACTTGGGCTTTTGAACTTAAGGAGAAACATGCCATAGCGACTGACCCATCTGTATGTGATCCAAGAAATGGGGCTTGGGAACCAGATTCCTGGTCATCAGCTGTGTTTGTGGCATGAGATGTGAAAGATGAATGGAGACCAGCCTTACACTGGATTACATCAGGCATCTTAAAAGAAAGGCTGCAGCATGACACGGCCTATTTCAGCAGCAGTATAGAAATGTAGAATTCTTGCAAACACTGGCAGCTTAACTGATTTAAATCCCAGTCAGTTTGGGTTTATGAAGAGCAGGCAATGCACCCATAACCTTGTAAACTTATTTGAAAAAGTTACAGAGGCTGTGGTCTATGGTCACCCCATACACACTGCTTACCTTAATTTGGCCAAGGCTTTTCACACTATCCTCATGCTGGTGTTATTGAAAAATTAGACAAACGTGATGTAAATTTGTGCATTTTCTGATAGATTGTAAATTGGCTGTACAACAGATCCCAAGTTGTGAAAGTTGCTGGTACCCTCTCCAAATGTAAAATGGTTAACTGGCAAGGTACCACAGGGATCAGCGCTGGCATTTATTTTGCAGATCTGTAAGCCACTATCCAAGAAGTGTGGTGGACCAAGTTTACTGATGACTGCAAGTTGCACACTGTTATCTGCTGATATGAAACTGCTCCCCTCGGCAGGAATAATGTGTTAAAGCAGTGTTAAGCTCAATACAAAATATTGCAGCATAATACCTTTCTGCAAAAATGGGAATGTCTTTAAGATTAAATAAATTCATCCTACTACTATATTCTTCCTTTATCAGACCCATCATCAAATATAATGCCCCCTTTGTATGTAGAAATCCAAGCATGTTGCTCTACTGAAAGGCCTTACAAGTTTTAACCAAGAAATATGAAGGTCTTGAATCTGTCGATATATGAAAACAACTTGTAGACTACTGGCTGCTGTGCTGTGACTTGTCTTACATTTTGAGCAGTCCCAATCTTATCTGACCTCCTGTTTCTTTCCGAAACCACTGGATGTACAAACACCTGCACATAAGTCCATGCCAACAAATAAGACTTGCTGCAGGCAAAATGTTCTAATTCAGTGACTCCTGGCCTATGGAATAACCTGCCACTACAGGTCAAGCAGCGTACTACATTGTCTACCATTTAAGGCTAATCTTGACAATTGGAGGGGTAGACACAAAGTTAAACGAGGGTTATCATGCATAAGTTTATGCCTTTGATTTGGCAGGTGAGCACTATTAAATGCATGTAAAGGATGGCAAGAACTTTTAAGGGTGTGTATGTCTAGGCATCTTTTGGTTCCTGTGATCCCTTGCCTGCTGTTGTTCCCACGTTCCTGTTTTCCTAATCCCTACATGGAGAAGCATCTTAGAATGTACACTTGGAAAAGGTGGGTGTGGGAAGAGAAAAAAGTGGGAATGAAATCTTTCAACTGGCTCAGGGTTTGATTCAGGCTAATTCTTTTTGTAGAGTTGAGTAGTTTCCTGTAAAAGAAAGAAGGATAACTTCTTTCCTGAAGAGATTCAAGATTCTGAATCTGAACAGGAAGATGCAGGGACTGATTCATGGATTTGTCGTCAGATTTCTGATTCAGACTCCAAGAATAGCTCACTTTCTGATTCTCCCTGTGGGGGTTTCTCTTTCTCTGAGAGTATTGCTAGAATGTCCCAGTGTTCTCAGCAAGAGAACATCCCAGTCCCTCAGAAAACTCTATGAGTTGTCCCAGAAGGATTTTTCAGAACCTACACCTATTCTTCCTCTCCTGTTTGCTTTAGAGGATGTGTGTCTTAATGCCTGCAGTTTTCCCTGATAGTCAGCCAGCTGTCCCTAAAAAGGCAGACAAGATGTATAAAGTTCCTGAGTCTTTTAAATTTGTATACACTATTCACAAACCTGATCCAGCAGCTATAGCCTTAGGTGATTCCTTTGCTGCTAAGCACTTAGTTAACTCCAATCCTACTCTTTTTAGTAAGGATGGGAAAAATTATTAATGGGTATGTAGGGGAAAAGTGGATACTTCTGTAACTTTGCATTTTAGAATTGTCAGGCTCATATGTTAAAGGTTATTCTGACATATTATGAAAGTATAAGGAATGCTTTATATACAGTTTCTTCTTGTGAAGAAAAATCTGCTTTAAATAACTTAGTTTCTTCTGTTGCACAGGACACTACTCATTGTTTATAGTGTTGAGACTTCTTCCAGGGCTATGGCCAGTGATACAGTTTTAAGGAGATGTGCATGGCTGCACTCTCAGAACCTCTCAGATGATGTAAAAAAATTAGATTTTAAATTCTCCATTGGATAGGGATTTTAGTGTTTGGCAGAATTAGCATTTGGCTGCTGCTGCTACTGAGGTGATCAAAAAGTGTGATGAAAGACAAGCCAGTCCACAGAATCTCTAACCCTCCTTTTCCAAATTGTCCAAGGGATTTTCTTTCTCCTCATCCTATCTTCAGCAAAGAAAAAAAAAAAAAAAAAACAGAATAAACAGTCTTAATAGAATTCATGTAAATGGACATTTAATAAAAGGAGGCAAGGAGGATCTAAAAAAGAAGTCCCAAACCTCCCAAAACCAAGGACATTCCAACAAGTCTGAATGACTGCTCAAGACCTTGTGACCCCCTCCAACATGGCCCTTTGTTTTTTCCAGAAAGTCTGAGTCTTCATTTTCCTGTTTGACAACAGATGATCAGGCTTACAAATGGCGGTGGGAGGAAATTACTACTTTCCAAGGAGTCATCGCTCATCCTGCAGGTCAGACCTTCACCTGTTCTTCATCACAACTTGTTGTCGCTTCTTCCTCTTTCAAGTTTCCTGGTAACACTAGATTTAAAAGATGCTTATCATCATCACATTCCGTTCCGAGATTCTAAGTTTTAGACCCTTAGCTGTCAACGTTTATGTGTTCGACAAGCTAAGTGGTTGATGACATAATATAGAACCCTTCACAGTACAGCCTCAGTCTTTAGCCATCCTACATTCCATCAGAGTAAAACTGTGTGGCAGATAAGTTGAGCTGGAGCAGGGCAGACCCTCAGAAATGGAAACTAGATCCAGGTGTCTTCCAAGATTTGATCCATCTGTGGGGAGTTCCTGAAGTGGACCTCTTTGCCTCCTGTCTGAACGATCAACTGGCAAGATTCTGCTCTAGGACTCCATGCTCGAAGGCCTGGGAGAAAGATGAATTTTCTTTTCTTTAGTCATGAATGTTCCTGTATGTCTTTCTGCCCCTTCCTCTACTATCCAAGGTAATATGAAGATCCAGAAGCAATCCCCCAAGATCATTGTGGAGGCTCTCTTCTGGCCCAGGCAACCGTGATTCTCCCTTCTATTGGAAATGGCCAGGTGCAATTACCACAAGCTTCCTCACAGAATGGATTTACTCACACAAGAACAGGGGTGTTTGACACACCCAACATCAGTTCTTCAATTGACTGCCTGGATTATAAAGCTTTCTACTAGGAAATCATATATTAGCAAATGGAAAAAGTTTGCTAGTTGGTGTCAACAGCATAACCAGTACCCATTCAGTGCTAGTTGTTCTCTGGTTTTATAATATTTGGTTGAGTTGCTGTGCTATGGCCTTTCTTATTCCTCTATCAAGGTTCATTTGTCATCCTTTTCTGCATGTCTGCCCATGGATCGTCCTCTTCCAAGGCAGTCGCATGTCAAAATGTTCTTGAAAGGGGTTTTGCATAACAGGCCTCCTATTAAAGTGATGATCCCTCCTTGGGATCTTAATTTTGTGTTATAGAAGTTAGTACTTGCTTCCTTTGAATCAGCTAATATGACTGATGTGAGGTTATTAACATGGAAAACAGTTACTGATTGCTCTGACCTCTGCAAGAAGGGTATCCGAATTGAAAGTTCTTCTTTTATGCATTAAGTTGTGACCGAGTTTACTTTAAACCAAACTAAACATGAGGGAGAACAGATACTCCATCCCTTGGATGTCCACAGGCAACTTGGGTACTATTTTGACAGAACGAAATGTTTCAGATCTTTGGATCAATTGTTCATTTCAGGTAAGAAGAAGGGACAACCTCTGTCAAAACGGACTTTTTCCAAATGCCTGTCTAAGGCTATTACTTTTTGTTATGCTCATCATGCCAAATTAATTCTGGGCAGGATCATTGCCCTCTCTACAAGGACCTTGACTTCTTCTCTGGCTTTTTTGAAAGAGTTGTATTCTAGAAGCTACTACTTTGGTATCTGTATGTAGTTTTGCAAAGCAATATAAGCTTGATCACAGGAAAGCTCTGAAAGGCTTTATGCCCAAACATGTCATGTTAAGTTGTCTATCTCGCCTTCATTCTTGCTGGATGGGTTCGGAGCCGATCCTTGGCTCCGACTCGGCCACTTTAAAAGCTCGAGAGCTAGTTCCACCGGCTCGAGGCTCCCCTATATCCCACAATGCTAGGCGGTAACTCCTCAGATCTCATTTGCCGCTACAGCGATCGAGGTGCTTTTTCAACCGGCTCGTCAGGTTAGTTGAAATATTGAGTTGTATCTTAGATAGACCCCCTTTTTAAGTTAGCTTTCCCCATAGTTTTCAAAGTTAAGTAGTTTACTCCCCTTCATAGCCAAGTTTCCCCAGTTTTTTTTCCCAAACTTGCTAATTTTATTCCCTTTGGCTTTAGGCCCATTCCCTCCCTACCTTAGTAGTTGGAGTGGCTGTGTTTTGTAGGGTCTTAATTTTCAGTTAATTACTAATTTTTAATTTAAAAATATTACAAGTGTAATCAGTGTGTGTGTGTGTGTGTTTGTGGTTACACTTTGACTTCTTTTTTGGACATGTCCAAAGAATCGAAGGTCTCAGGCTTCAAGAAGTGTGACTCGTGCTGTCAGAAGATGTCTCTGACAGACGGTCACACTTCTTGTGTATACTGCCTGGGGCCTTTGCACCTGCAGGACTCATGTGCTATTTGCCATGGCTTCAGCCCTAGAGTCCTGCAGGAGCGCAAAAATAAACTCATTTTAAGGGGTTTATTGAAGCCTGAGGGTCCCTCGACTCAATCCTCGGGGAAACCCTCTAAGCCTTCCAGACCTTCGGCTCCAGTCTCTGAGCCGTCTTCTGGGGGTCCAAAGGCTGTTCGAACATCGGCTCCGGCCGGAGCCAATGAATCTCGAACGCATGCCCCTACTATTTCCTCGGCTCTGGCCGGAGCCGAGGAAGACATAATTGAGTCGGCTCCGATCAAATTGTCGGAACCGACATCCAGAAAAAGGTCCCGATCTCCATCTATCGGCTCCGTTCATTCAGCTCCAGCATCACGTTTGCTGTCTGAACGGAGCCATAGATCTCACTCCTCTAGGTCTTCCAGACTATCGGATCATGACCTTCAGAGAGTAGTGAGTCGACTTCTTAAGTCCGAGGCACTGGCCTAGATGCTTCAAAGTCCGACTCAACAGTCGAGAACTATTCCCATTACTCAAAATGTTCCTCCTCTGACTCTTCTGAGTTCGGAGCCGGGGCGGCTCGGACCCGAGACTGTGGTGGCATCGGAACCGATACCTTTGTCTTCGGTGCCGTCGTCTGCTCCGATGTCTTCCTTAGAAGAATTATGGCGCCGGACTTCCCTCGTCGGCTCCGAGGGGGCGAGTGGCATCGGACCCTTGTCCGACCCCGCTCTCCCTCTCGGTGCTTCGGCGCTGGTGAGTTCGGCTCCGACATCGGCCTCGGAGCCATCACTGTCGGTGCCGGGGGAGGTCTTCAGCTTTTCGGAGCGGAGACCTCCGGCTCTGCCTGACAGGGGTGCCTTCGAGGTCATGAGGAGCGTGTTAGAACCAGGTTCAACTCCACAGTCGGCTCCTTCCTCCCCTCCCTCCACGGTGCCTCCGGTGATTTCTACTCACTCTCTCATCCCTGACCGTAGAGAGCCAGCTCCTCAAGTTTCCCCAGTGGGGATCTCCTCCTCTTCCGAGGCCTCTCCTGACCCTTCAGGAGAGCCCCCTAGGAAGAGGCAGTGCAAGAGGAAGCACATTGACTCCCCTGAGTCTGTCACCTCTGACGCTGATTTAGAGGATTCTGAAGGTTTCCCTCGTTCCCCCTCTGAAGATGTCTCCTTTGCAGACATCCTCGAAATCTTAAAACAGAGGGGGAATTGGCCAGCCCTCAACCCTTCAGAGGATGAATCGGTGTATCTTGAGGCGTTTGGCTCTCGCCCTTCCACCTCCTGGGTGTCCCCTCCCTTTGACCCCCTTATGCAAGTGGTGGCAAAGAAGGCCTGGGCGGCTCCTGACTCAGTGGAACCCACCCCCAGGAGACCATCAAAATTTATCACTGCCCCCAAGGACAAGGAATTTTTAACCAAAGGCGTCTCTGTTGATGCTATGGTGGTGGCTGCAGCCACCAAGAAGGAGTTAGCTGATCCTTCGGTGCCTGTTCATCCTCCTAACAAGGAGTCTAGGTCGATGGACAGGTACGGGAAGCGGATGTTCTCGTCAGCGACCTTTACTATGCGCTCGCTGAATTACCTGTGTCATTTCACTCGTCTTCAGAGGGATTTGCTCAAGGAAGCGAGTGGCAGGTACAGGTGTAGCCTTGCATCGGCACGCCTGGATGCGGCTATGTAACTTTGCGGACCCTTTCAAGGCGTCCTTCACTAATTCCCCCTTTGATGGATCATCCCTTTTTGGTCCTCAAGTGAAGGAAACCCTGACTAGGTGCGAGACTGATGGCAAAACTCTCTCTGCCGTCGGAGTCCATTTTTCTGCTCCTTCTAGGCCTTACCCCAAAGGCCAGAAAGGGAGAAAGATGTGGTTCCGCAAACAATCTCAGGGAGATTTGTCTGACGCACAGAGTCGATTCCCCTCTAGAGGCAGAAGGGGGAACAATAATGGTAGACGCCGTCCTAGAGGCAGAGGGGGCCAGCAGAATCAGGGCAGTCGAGAATCCTTTTCCGACAAGCCCTTTCAGCATCCCTGAGGTGTTGCCCGACTGTCCACCTTCGGAGGCAGTCGGGAAGATGTGCTGTACCCAGAAGCCTGGCTATCCCTAACTCAAGACAAGTGGGTACAGTCTATCATTTCCGAAGGCTACAGAATCCCATTCCTTTTCATTCCGAAGCAATCCAAAAAATCCCTTCCAGACGTTCCACCCAGTCAAAGGGAGCAAGCAGCATTCGAAATTTCAAAGCTGCTCGCAAAAAGAGCCATTCAACCAGTTCCAGCAGACCAAATAGGATCCGGAATCTACTCCAAATTCTTTTTGGTTCCAAAGAAAACAGGGGACTGGAGACCCATTTTGGATCTCAGCAACTTGAACAAGTTTGTCAAGAAAACAAAGTGGTCACGCTGCAGTCCATTCTACCCCTTTTGGGGCGGGACAACTGGATGTGCTCGATAGATCTACAGGATGCGTACTATCACATGAGAATGAGTCGACGCTCCAGGAGATTCCTCCGCTTCAGGCTGGGAACCAGTCATTTCCAATTCAGAGCCCTGCCCTTTGGTCTCACTACAGCCCCCCGAGTGTTTACCAAATGCATGGCAGTGGTCACCTCTCATCTGAGACGACAAGGATTCCAGGTGTTTCCTTATTTAGACGACTGGCTCCTTACAGCCCCCACCAAGCATCTTTTGCTTCTTGCCAGGGACTACACCTTTCACACATGTCAGACACTAGGCATTTCAATAAATTACGAAAAGTCTGTCTTGTCGTGTTATTACCTTTTATAGGCGCTAATCTAGACACAGTCAACATGTCAGCCAGACTCACAGAGCAGAGAATAGCAGACATACACAGACAGGTCTCTCTTGTCTTGCAGAGCAACAAAGTCAAAGCCAGATTGATCCTGAAGGTTTTAGGGATTATGGCGGCGGCCATCCCTTTTCTACCATTAGCTCGTTTCCATATGAGAATTTTACAATGGATGCTCTTCACACAATGGTCTTTCCAACGACTTCCAATGTCCCATCCTATTCGGATAACTCAATCGTGCAAGAATCATCTCTCTTGGTGGATCACATCTCCCCAGCTCCACCTAGGGAGACCTTTCGTCCCTTCCCCTCCAGTTGCTACAGTGACAACGGACGCCTCCCTGATCAGGTGGGGGGGGGGGCATTACCAGGGCAGGATGGTCCAAGGCATGTGGCAACCTTTCGAGTGCCACTTGCACATAAATGTCCTAGAGATGAGAGCAGTGCTTCTAGCGTTGCAAGCCTTACAAGACTCTCTTCCCAAGGGAACTATAGCAATTCAGACAGACAATATGTCTGTAGTGTGGTACATCAACAAACAAGGCAGAACCAGATTTACCCCCTATGTCGAGAGGCACTCAGACTGTGGCAATGGGCGATTTCTTCTCAGCGGTTTCTGTTAGCAACGCACATTCCCGGGAAGTCCAATGTGATTGCGGACAAATTGAGCAGAGCTATTCTCATGCCTCACGAGTGGTCTCTGAAGAATTCAGTGTTGGAGAAAGTTTTTCGAAAGTGGGGCCAGCCTTGCTGCGACCTGTTCGCTACACCCCGAAACAGCAAGTGCGACGATTTTTTCACCCTCTTTCCCCATCCAGGCCACCCCAGCAGAGACGCTCTAGTACACGATTGGCCCCGGGGACTTCTGTATGCTTTTCCTCCCTTCCCACTGATATCTCAGCTAATACAGAAAGCCATCGCTCAGAAAGCTTCCATGATCCTCATTGCCCCTTACTGGCCTCGACAGATTTGGTTCCCATTTCTCCACCGTTATCTGTTGGAGCAACCTTGGCATCTGGACCCAGTTCCAGACCTCTTGACCCATCAGTCGGGTCATTTGCACCACTCCCTCCCTTCTCTGAACCTCACAGCGTGGTTCCTCCAATTACAACTCTAGCCAGGCTTCCTCTGATATCTCGCTCAATTAGAGATATTTTGATAGCCTCTCATAAGTCTTCCACTCGGAAGATTTATCATAGCAAGTGGAAACGTTTTTCCTATTGGGCACAGTCAAAGAATATAGATCCTTTCACTGCTTCCATTCAATCAGTTCTAGACTTTCTAGCCGAACTTTTCCACTCAGGTTCGTCCCCGTCTACCATCAAAGTTCAGTTGGCAGCAATATCGAACTTTCATGTTGGAGTCTCAGAGTCCTCCATTATGTCTCACAAACTCTGCAAAGCCTTTTTAAAGGGAGTTTCCTCCTCAAACCACCAATCAGGGATCCTCCTCCTCAATGGGATCTCAACTTGGCTCTGGCGTCCTTAATTCTTCCCCCCTTTGAACCTGCGGCTTCATGTTCAATAAAGTTACTATCTTGGAAAACACTCTTTTTAGTAGCTATCACTTCAGCTAGAAGAGTCTCTGAACTCCATGCTCTGTGTAGTCGACCCCCTTATCTTGTGTTTCATAAGGATAGGGTGTCCTTACATACTAACCCGTCCTTTTTGCCCAAGATAGCTTCACTGGCAAATTTGAATCAAACCATTGAACTTTCCTGTGTTCTTCCCTAATTATTCCAATAGGTCAGAACAAAGGTTACACTTTTTAGATGTTCATCGCCAACTTAGGTACTATTTAGACAGGACCAAACAATTCAGGAAGTCTGATCAACTGTTTGTTTCTTATGCAGAAGGTAGAATGGGCCTTCCAATTTCTAAAGTATCTCTCTCTAGATGGCTTACTTCATTGATTACCCTTGTGTATGAGATCAGACATCAACAATTGCCATCCAAACCCAGGGCTCATTCAACTAGAGCTTTAGCCACTTCTATAGCTTTCCAAGATAGGCTGCCTATTGATTCGATTTGTTCTGCAGCTACTTGGGCTTCTCCCCATACCTTCATTTCTCATTATAAGTTGGACTTGGCCTCTAGAGACCAAGCCAACTTTGGTTCCACTGTACTCAAGGGTCTGTTCCGATAGGCCACCCGGGATAAGGTGCTAGGGACGCGGTCCCATCCAGCAAGAATGAAGGCGAGATAGACAACTTAACATTTAGAAGTTATGCACCTACCATAACGTTCCATGTTAGTTGTCTTCTTCTCGCCTTCTTTCTTGCATCCCACCCTCCTTCCCCCTAGCCTGGACAGACCTAGAGGAGTTTTCTGTGTTCCTTTTATGGATTTTCCTTGCTGGGCTTAGCTTTCAAACGAGATCTGAGGAGTTACCGCCTAGCATTGTGGGATATAGGGGAGCCTCGAGCCAGTGGAACTAGCTCTTGAGTTTTTAAAGTGGCCAAGTCGGAGCCGAGGATCGGCTCCGAACCCATCCAGCAAGAAAGAAGGCGAGAAGAAGACAACTAACATGGAACGTTATGGTAGGTACATAACTTCTAATTTTAGTCAGCTCAAGCTTCTTGACAGTTTTGATATGTGGAAGGTGCCCTGAATCTTTGGAAGCTGGCTGTTACATTCTTGGCAGAATATAACCCATATAGCTAAGGCAACTGCAGCAATTATTTCAGATGTCTACTGTCATGGTAAGTTCAGCTTAGACAGTTGTACTTTATGTACTCATCAGTTCTGTGAAACTCTAGGTAAAGAACCCCAGGAGTTGCTGTGGGACATCAGTAGCATTACTGTCAAGTAGTAGGTGGGAAGCATCTGCAAACTTGTAGGGTTTGAGATGCCAAAGAAGGCTATCTTTGGTGTTAAGAAACTCAAGAACCTTTTCCTGATAAATAGAGAGATCATATCACTTTAAAGGGATCAAGTGCTGGTGCATTACGTAATGGTCTGTTTTGTGTCTCAGTGGTTCAGTAGTTTAAACACTAGAGCTGTTCTTGGAAAAGATCCCAAAAGCAAAGGATGACACATTTGTCTCTTGGATGGAGTTTAAGTAAAACTGTACACCATGCAAGGTAATTTCTGTCAATTCTAGGAAGTCATCTTGTCTTATCAGGAACCTTGATGTAATGATCCCCACTTATGTAGGAGGCAAATAGTAATATAGCAATGGTGATCCAAGGAAGGACATCAAAATGTGATGGCTTATCCTAAGTGATGGGATATTCTGTCAGACACTGGAATAGACTGCCCATACATGTCAAGTAGAGCACCTCTTTGGCCCTCTTCAAAAGGAACCTTGATGACTGGATGGGAAAAAGGAAATTCACCCCAGGGATCACGTCAGTCGCCCTGCTAGACAGGGGTCCAGGGAAGTAAATAGTGTGGGAAGAAATAGCCAGGGAATTGTTATGGCTAGGCTTGTATAGGCCTTAGGGCCGATAGCCTAGTACCAACCCATGAACCTATGAAAGATAGCCATATGTCTGACCAGCATACCAAAGCCAGAGCCCCCTCCTCTTCTGCTGTATGTCCAACGTATGACCTCATCTTGAAGGAGACAAAGGTATATAAGGGGTGTATTAGTATTAATTATGTCAGAACTTTCTTGCCACCAGCCCTCCTACTGAACTGTCACTTCAACTTTGGTCTTTCTCAGCTATTAGATAAATAAATATCCTTGTTTAGGACCCTAGGTAGGTTTCAAGGGTGGCCTAATGGTTAAGGTGTTTGCCTTACAAACACAAGGTGCAGGATTTGAATATCACAAGGGATCATTTTCTAGGCTTAAAATGGCTCACAAGGGCAGTTAGCTTAGTACTAATCTATGAACCTATGACCCTCCCTCTCTCTACTTTTTTATACCTAAAAGAATTATGAATCGCATCAAAGAGAGGAAAATGTGATTGTGGGAGACAGATTCCTCACAGACCATCATTCAAAGTGTCTTTTTTGTTTAGGTGCTGAACATGACTACAGGGATTGTTCTGTTTGACACTGGTTTGTGCCCAAGACTTGGCATAGCCATCTGTCTTCATTAAAAATTTACCTTGAGAAACGAGCCTTAAAGAGCCTGACAAGGTAATTTGATGTCAGCGTCTTCATCTGCTGATGTCCCTCCAGTGCTGAAGAAAAAGTAGTAAAAGTAAAAAAAAAAGCTAAAGCTTGATCAAGTCATACCCTTATGTCAGATCATGTCTTTTGATTAGACCTTGGGCCATCTATTGTTATTGCTTCTATTTCTGTTGCGACCCTGTCGGAATCCGATATGGCACAACTATGTAGTATATTCATCATGTATGACCAGTCGTGCATGTCTGGCGAGAAGGGAGAACCTTGACTTGTTATTTCGGAGAGACCTGACAGCATCCCTCAGCTCTTGGGGAAGAAGATCCAGGTTCCCTCATCAAGGTCTGTCAGGATTTAGAGCCACCTCATTTTGTACATGCAGGTATCACAATTAAGAAGAAACATTATCACCTACAAAGCCCATGTAATCAGACACCTTCTCTCTATTCTGAGTAACTTAAGATTTGAAGTTGTTGTCTTCATTTGCTCTTCAACTTGTGGGACACTGATCCGACTCTGCCGCATTCTGCAGAATCAGATCCATGCTCCAAGCTCCTCCACTACCCATAATGCCCCCTGTCTCCTTCCTCCCTTCAGATCCCATTTGCCACGCTCGTGTAAGCATTGTGATTGGCTACTCCAGGCTGTTTTGGGTAAGTGTGTTTAAGTTAGTGATTTAGATTCTCTTTCTATTTAAAACTCTTTCTTTCTATCTTTTTCCTATTACCTCCCGTTTTGCATTTCACATTGGTTAAAGGGAGTGTGTGAGTGTGTGTTTTTCTGTTTGGGCCTTTCTCTTGGTAAGATGACGGAGACACCCAAACCAGGCTTCCGCAAGTGCATGGAGTGTGGCCATAAGCTTTCCCCAGCTGATGGCTACACTGTGTGTGTTGTTTGTCTAGGGTTGTCCATCTTGATTCCTCCTGGAGGTTCGGCTCTGGCTCTCCCGTAGATCCAGAGGATTATAGACCAGACCATAGCCCCAACTCAGGAGGTTCGTTCTCCTTCTGCCTTTGACGTAGTGGAGACGGTTCTCTCATTCACATTGAGACCCTTGATGATCTCGTCCTCGGAATTCGCCCTGGCTCCCTGTGTTTGTGGTCTGGATTCCACCAGCCTGCCATCTCAGGGACAGCCTGCTGCTTCTCCACCCCAGGGAGCTCCCACAAGGGAACAGCTAGACGATTTCAAGTCCTCGAAAATGCACGTGTAAAAGGAGGCACTTAGACCCTGCAGGAGTCTCTCATGGAGGACACCGACTTGGAGGAAGGGGAGGATTTCCCCTGATCACCCCCAGAGGATGTCTCATTTGGAGACATCATGGAGAGCTTGCGGCAGCGCAAGGGGGTGGTCTGTCCAAAAACACAACCTTGATAAGTCAGTGTTCCTGGAGGTGTTTGGCGCATTACCCTCTACTTCCTGGGTGTCCCTTCCTGCAGATCCTCTAGTGGATCTTGGTGCATCTCAGGCATGAAGGGAGCCCAACACAGTGAAGCCTATCCCCAAACCCCCTAATAAGGTCCTCAGTGCCCCTACCAACAAACCACACTGGTCTAATGTCGATGCCATGGTGGTGGTGGTGGCCACCAAGAAGGAGCTCACACAGGAGAGCTTCACTGTCCATCCGCTGGACTGAGAGTCTAGGACCTTGGGCCGTTATGTGATGCAGGCCTATGCTTCAGCAATGTTCTCGGTACATGCGCTGAACTACATAGCATACTTTATTAGGCTTCAACGAGACTTAGTGAAGGAGGTTGCAGTGTCTACCCCAGGGTACATGTCGGCAGAGTATAAGGAAGGTTTTCTCCTCTTGAATGGCCACCCTCTTCTCCATTGCCAATACCTCTATGCGGCTTCTCTATCATGCTACTGAGGACGCCGCCAGAGCTGGAGGAGCAGGTGTTGCCATCAGGTGTCACACCTGGGTTCGACTTTGTACCTTCTCGGAGCCCTTCAAGGCGTCATTTACAAATGCCCCGTACAATGGTTCCACTCTCTTTATAAAGACAGTACACAGTACACTGGTCCAAAGCGAGAAGGATGGGAAGACTGTCTGCTGTCAGAATCGGTTTCTCAACCCCCCAATGATCCTTCTCCAGGAATCAGTGGAGGGTGAAGAAGATGTGGTTCTGGAAGTCTCAGGGTTATTTCCAGGATGCTCAGGACCTGGGCTTCCCCCAGAGGCAGAGAGGGGATTCATCAGATGCTGCCCTCATGGCAGAGGGTGCCCAAGGAACCAAGGGTCTCAGGACTCGTTCTCAGACAGGCCCACGCAACAGCCCTGAAGAGTTGCCTGTCTACTCATCTCTGGAGGCAGTCGGGGGTCGACTGTTGCTACACCCAATAGACTGGGAGTCTATCACAGATGATCAGTGGGTGTTGCGAATCATATCCAGAGGATACTCAATTCCCTTCCTGTGAAGGCCAGTTCCAGCCAAACTCCTCCCAGATGCTCCACCCATGCAAAGGGAGGCAGCAGCACAGGAGATTTCCAAGGTGCTAGAAAAACGAGTCATCCAGCCTGTCCCTCCAGACCAGTCTGGATTAGGCATTTATTCTAGGTTCTTATTAGTGCCAAAGAAAATGGGGGACTTGAGACCAACTTTGGATCTGTCTACCTCGAACCTTTCAGTTTCCAAGATGAAGTTCTGGATGGTCACACTTCAATCTATCTTGCGTTTCCTGTAGGAGAACAACTGAATGTGCTCAGTAGACCTCCAAGATGCATACTATCACATCAAAATGGACAGAAACTCTCTGAGGTTTTTCCACTTACCGCTGGGGGCCAATCATTACCAATTCAGAGCACTACCCTTTGGTCTCACCACAGCCCCCAGGGTGTTCACCAAAGTGATGGTGATGGTGGTAGCAGCTCACCTGCGGCTGCAGGGCTTCCAGGTTTTCCCCTACCTGGATGATTGGCTGCTTTCCGCCCCCTCCAGGCATTGACTCTGCCAAGCCAGGGATTTCCTCATCCAAACTGCCCACCAGCTGGGTTTCACTATCAATCTCAATAAATCCCTGTTAGAACTGGTTCAAGTTCTGGACTTCATTGGACCCTGGTTGGACACCATTCAGACCAAGGTTTTCCTGACACCCAACAGACTTCAGTCCCTCAAACTTCATGTCTGGTATATTCTTCAGGTCCCGTCTCCTCCAGTGGAGTTTGTTTTAAGGGTATTGGGGTCCATAGTGGCCACCATCACCCTCATTCCCACAGCTCAGTTGCACAACAGGGTGCTCCAGTGGACTCTGGCAGTCCAGTGGTCATTTCTAGATCTACCACTGTCACATCCTGTTAGTCTTTCACAAGCATGTATGGAATTTCTTCTTTGCTGGATTCAGTCCCCGGATCTTCTTCATGGTCGGCTGTTCATTCTTCCCACCCCTCTGACCATGGTGAACACAGACTCCTCCCTGCTCGGGTGGGGGGGCATTGCTTGAGAAGGACAGTTCAAGGCTCGTAGTCTTCCCTGGAGACCCAGTTGCATATCAACATCCTGGAGATGAGGGCGGTGCTTTTGACATTACAAGCCCTTCATGCTTATCTTCCCCTAGGGATGATTGCCATCCAGACAGTCAGCATGTCAGTAGTCTGGTACATCAACAAACAGGGGTAACCAGGTCTTACCCTCTTTGTCGCGAAACCATGCATTTGTGGGAGTGGGCAATCTCCACCAGCCATTTTTGCACATTCTGGGGAGGTCCAGCATTCTAGCAGACAGGCAGGCTCAGCAGGTCTAGCCTGATGCCTTATGAGTGGTCTCTGAATCCTTCGGTAGTGAAACAGATCTTTCTAAAGTGGGGTCTGCCTTGCTGCAATCTCTTCGCCTCTCTTTCCAATGCGAAGTGCAGTGAGTTTTTCACTCTGATCCTCCCACCGAGGGAGGCCCCCAGAGAGTGTCTGTTTCATGCTTGGCCTTCCGGTCTCCTCTGTGCTTGTCCTCCATTTCCTCTGATTCTGAAGTTTATTCAGAAAACGCAATGGCTGAGGAGCTCAGTCATCCTCATTGACCCCTTCTGACCTCGCCAAGTATGGTTCCTTTCTCTGTGGTCTCACGTAGTGTATCCTCCCTGGATGCTGGATCTGGTTCCGGATCTCCTTTCTCATCCTTCAGGGATTCCACATCCAGATCTGGCCAGTGTGAAGCTCAGCGCTTGGCTGCTCCAGATGTCTTTCTATTCAGATGTTGCAGTATTCTATATATGGGTTTACTCCTCTTGTTTTGCATACGTGCGGCCAGTATACAAAAGTTTTCAGTCACTCTGAGGTGCATGGGACATCTGATGTGGCTGAGGAAAACGTTGGCCATAAAAGTGACGTCTGCATGCACAAGCCCTCAGAACTTCTCAGCTGCCAGTCGTACGCCAGGTGTTTTGCTACTACTGACATTGTATTCAAAGAATTAAGATAAGTACCATGTTGGGGACCCTTTCATTCCTTCCTTTTACTTGTATTGCCTGCTCATGTCATCCAGAAAAGGCATGTATAAGTGCGGCTGGCAGATTCCCCACAAGGATGTCCACAAAGTGTGCCTTTTCTGCTTGGGACGATCACACGACTACAAGGCCTGCTGTCAGGCATTTATACCCAACACCCTACATAGCTGCTTGGATGCTTTAAACCTTTACTTGGAAAACCAACGCCTTAAGCAGGTTGTGTTAGGGATGAAGGGCTCCTCCGACATTCCTTCGGAACCACCAAAAAAGAAGGCCAAGACCTTATGGCCTACCTCTTATGCTGGGCCTCTACCGTCTGATCCTCAGCCTGTGGCCAACCTCAGCCTGGTAGAGGGATCCGGATCTGCCTCAGTGGATATAGCGGGTACCTCCACGGATGCCACACAGTCCCATGGTGAGAGCACGTCTGCTGAGGCTTTACCGACGTCGGTCTCCGACGCCAGGGGGGAACCAGTGTTTTCAGCGGGCCCATTGGATCCCTCTGGTTCTTTGCAGTCTCCAGATTCTAGACCCCTTCAGACATCTGCTAGGCCCCTTAAAAAAAAGAAAGAAAGAGAAAAGAAAGCAAATCTTTCCCTCTTCTGAAAGCATGCCTGATTGGCAGGCTTTCAGTCAAAGCCTGTTTAATACTTTTATAGCCTTGCGGCCTACCTCTACTGTGAGTGTTAACATATCCCCACCAATCCTGAGCCCTAGGCCTCAGATCTCAGATCCTAACACAAGGGAAGAGGAAGACCTTTCTGATTCCTCCTCTGAGGAATCTCTGTCTTACACTTCCCAGATTTCTTTCCTCTTGGGTTATGACTCACCAGAAGAAGAATCAGTTAATCCTGACTTCCCAGCTGAGGACTTGACCATTGGGGAAACTATCTCCAATATGAAGGATCATTTCAAGTGGGAATCCTGAAATGACTGAGGTCCAAAAAAGATACAATGACCTCATCATATGGATTCCCCAGCCCATCTGCTGTTCCACCTGTCCTTCCTGCCTTTCTAGATACCTTCTCCTCAGCATCACTTAATCCAGATTCCCAACCACCTGCTCCTCACAGACCTGATGGACTTTACAAGGTGCCTGACACTGCTAAGCATCTGCTTAAGTGCCCAACTGCTAACCTAGCCACAGTCTCTATCTCTATGGACAAGGCCTCTAAGCCTTTACCCACTACCACCATTTTCCCTGCTGACAAAGACAGCAAAACATCGGAACATCTGGGTAAGAAGATTTATACCTCTGCTGCCTTGTCCGTCAGGGTGACTAACTACCAGACACACATGGCCAAGTATGCTTTAAACCTCCTGGAATCAGCCACCAAAGAATTGGCAGATATCTCTGACTGCTCTGCCAAAGCCTCACTGTCCTGTCTCCTGGCCCTCACTTCCCAGGTTACCAGGCACTGTATAAAGTTCGGTTGTGATGCTGCTGAATCTTCAGCCAGGTCAGCAGCATCAGCATATGTCTTATATAGATACTCTAGGCTTCACCTCCAACTCCTGCCTGATGATTTTAGGGCATAGTTTATTGATGCACCCTTGGAAAATACAGCATTGTTTGGCTCTAAAGTAGCAGACCTTTTCAAGTCATTGCAGCAAAAAGGTAAAGGAATGCAGGACCTTAAACACTTGCTGGCCTCCCTCATACCAAAGTTTCAAAGAAACTCCAGCTAAAACCCAGTTTATAAGGAAGTAGTCTCATTCTGCTGCTCTGCCAAGGCCTAGGAAGCCTACAAGGATACAACCCCCTCCAGCTAGAGCAACTCCCTCTTTTAGCCAGAGACCGCCCTTTCAAGACAGGGCAGGTAGCCTCTGACTACCTGCCTTCCTTGCCTCCTCCTCCTCCCCCTCCTTCATTACCTCTGTCAGCCTGCCTCTCTCACTGCCTCCCTGTGTAGACCAACATCACCTCAGACAAGTGGGTCCTGTCCATACTCCAGAATGGTTATTTCATGTCTTGACTCTTCCCTCCAAATTGGAAAGGCACCCCACAGCCACCTACACAACAGTTACACCTCATGTAACCGGTGTTGCAAACTCTGCTAGCTCAGGGCACCATCAAATTAGTTCGCTCAGCTGCAAAAGGAAGAGGTTTCTACTCCATGATCTTCATGGTCCCCAGGAAAGATGGACCTTGGGGATCTGTTCTAGACCTCTCCCGTCTCAACCTAATGAAGCCAGGCTTGATCACCTTTTCCAAGCCTGTACCTTTTTTAACTAACATGTTTAACCTGGTTGATTGCTTTATTCTTGTATGTAATAATAACCAAATGTTCTTCATCTCACATTGCTGCAGTCCTTACACTTGGGTAGTCCGCTGTCCTCGGTCGGCCCGAATATCAAAGTATAAGGCTGACGTCGGTCAAGGCGCATTTGACTGACATCAGAACGTCAGGGTACAAATGCACATGACCGACGTCATATCCTCAGTCTTTTTTGCCGCATGGTCCGATGCAGAAGCAGCATTGCAAGTGCCGGTTGGCGTTCTGAGATTTTTCGATTGCGAAGTTTCAGACCGAGTTCAAAGTTGGCTAAGTACCCCGTTGGGGAATATTTTAGTTTTTTCTTGCCTCAGTGATTTACCGGATGTCAGAAAAAGTCAATAATTGCATTTCTTGTGGGAAACAGATACCGCATAGAGATTATCATACTTTGTGTATTCCTTGCTTAGGGCCTGAGCACGGCGTTGTTGGCTGTCGCTCTTGTGCTAGATTTAATAAGCACTATAAAGAGAAGGTTGGATTGTGCAAGGTTAGTCTTTGGGAAGCGGTGCAATTATAAAATGCCGTTGGATGCTCCGCCCGCTTCGAAGAAGCGCAAGGACAAAGCAGTTAAGCCTAGGCTAGAAGAACCGTCTGTACCGGACGCCGGTTCTTTAGAGGTGTCGGTGGAGCCGGTGGCTCCACCGGAGGTTTCTTTGTGTTCCCAGGGTGAGACTTTATTATTGCAAGATGTGGCCTCTCAGGAGGCAAGTCAGGCTGAGGGGCTTCTCAGGTTACTATCCCCTCCCTTCCTAGGGTGGCTAGGCCCTCTCCTTCTGTTTCAAAGGCTTCTCCCAGGGGCAGGCCAGGTTTAGCTTCAGTTGGTGTTACCCCTAGCTCTTCAGGAACTGTGCCCAAGAAGCATATGCTTAAAATGGCAGAAGATTTGATTACTTTGATTAGGGGTTCTATGCCCCCTCCTGATAAGAGACCTAGGATGGAGCCTGAGCTGGGGGTTTTGAGCAGGCTTCAGATGTTTCAGAGTCTTCGGCTGAAGACTTGCAGGAGTACTCTCCTTATTCTGATTCTGATGTGGATGATTCTACTCCTGCTTCTCCTCCTGAGGATTTTTCTTTTTCAGAAACTCTTCATTCCATGAGGGAGCATTTTAAGTGGGAAGGTCAGGACTTCTCTGATTCCAGGAAAAGGCTTAGGGAATTTTTGTTTTTACCCCAGCATAGGCCTTTGGCTATCCCTCCTGTTTTGGATGTAGTGGAAGATGTTTTTTCAGAGGCTTCTCTTAATCTTGATTCTTTGCCTCCTGCTCCTGTTAAGCCGGATAGGTATTACAGGGTGCCTGAAGCTCATAAGTATCTTTTTAAGAGTCCTAGGGCAGACCCAGAAACTGTTAGCCAGGGGCCTAAAGGTGTTAAGGCTTCTGTTGTAAAGAATCCGGTTCCTGCAGACAAAGAGGCTAGGGCCTTGGATAGATGGGGAAAAAAAGTTTATACTTCTTCCACTCTTGCTATGAGGGCATTGAATTGCCAGTTTCACATGTTGAAATACCAAAACTATCTCCTTTCACAATTGAAGTCTAAGGTTGATGCTCTGGCAGTAGGTATTGATTGTAAAGAGTTGCAAGATTTAGTACATGTTTCTGAACAGGTGGGTAAGCATTCTTTGCAATGTGGTTTTGATGCTGTACAGGCCTCGTCTAGGGTGGCTGCCACTGAGTCAGTTCTTCGCAGGCACGCCTGGCTAAGGGATCAAAATTTGTCTGAACATGTTAAAACAAGGATTTTAGATGCTCCTTTACAATCTGACGTGTTGTTTGGTCCTCCTGTTGAGGCAGTTTTAAAGAAAATGGAAGACAAGGCTAAGTCTATGCAGACTGTTAAAGAATTTTTGCAGGTCCAGCCGCCAAAGTTTAGTAGAAATTGGCCTACTAAGGGGTGGGCGTATCCTTCTTATGATTCCCAGTCTAGGGGTAGATCTAGGCGTGGTAGGGGCAGAGCTCAGGGCTCTTTCAGGCCTAGAACAGGGAGTTCTCCTGCACAATCTTGGTGAGGGCAGGGGTCAGTCCTTTCGTAAACAGACCCAATGACCTACCTTTTCAGCTGCCAGAGCCTTCTCGTCTGGCAGCACCTTTGGGAGGAAGGTTGGCGCTTTTCAAAGAAAATTGGAGTTTAATTACCCAAGACAGATGGGTATTGGATATCATACACCACGGTTACAGGTTTTATTTCCATACCTTGCCTCCTTTCAAAGGCATGCCAGACGTTCCTCCTCAACAAAGAATAGAGGCTCACAAGCAAGTTTCTCTGTTACTCCAAATAGGGGCCATACAGCTGGTCCCTATGCCAGAAGTGGGCCTAGGATTTTATTCTCGCCTGTTCCTAGTACCAAAGAAGGGGAACACGTGGAGACCAATTTTGGATTTATCTACCCTCAACACTTATCTGGACATTCCCAAGTTCAAAATGTTGACGTTACAGCAGCTTTTACCTCTGCTGGGCAAAGATCATTGGATGGTAACTTTGGATCTCAAGGAGGCTTACCTTCATGTTCCTATCAGACTAAGTTGCAGGAAGTATCTGCGTTTTCGAGCTGGGACTTCTCACTATCAGTTCTCTGCATTGCCCTTTGGCTTATCTACTGCCCAGAGTATTCACGAAAGTACTGGCTCCAGTGATAGCTTTCTTCAGGCTAAAAGGAATACAGATCTATCCTTTTTGGACGACTGCCTGATTCTGGCTCAAGGAAGGAAAGAGCTTCTTCATCATTTGGAATATGTGATAGCAGTGCTAAGATGCCTGGGGTATTCTGTGAGCGAAATAAAGGCCAGTGTACTACCCTCTCAGGACATGTGCTTTCTGGGTGTGAGACTGAATACAGCAGCCCAGATGGCCTTTCTAACCCCGGACAAGCAAAAGAGTCTATCCCTTTACTTCCATCAGCTATCTCATCAGTCCGGGCTGACTGCAAGGACAGTCCTTCAAGCCTTAGGGTTCATGGCATCTTGTATTCTGGTGCTTCCCAATGCCAAACTGCATATGAGGAAGCTGCAATGGTATCTCAAAAATGTATGGACACAGCACTGCCAGGATCTGGACACTGTCATTCAAATAATACCTTGCATTCAAAAGGAATTTTTGTGGTGGGCTCAGGAATGTCACCTAAACAAGGGACTCTCTGTGACCCGGCCAGAGGTGAGTCAGATTTTAACGACAGATGCCTCAGACAAAGCTTGGGGAGCTCATCTAAATGGAAAGTGGATACAAGACAAGTGGCCTGCCAGACTACAACATCTACATATCAACCTGAAGGAGATGTTAGCAGTCCAGTTTGCATTAATAGCTTTCAAGGATTTACTTCTTCCAGGGCAGGTGTTGATTCTAACAGACAACACAACTGTCATGTGGTACATCAACAAGCAAGGGGAACATTCTTATCCTCTATGCAGGCAAGCAATGATTTTGTGGGAGACTGCTCTCAGTTTACAGCTCAATCTTCAGGCAAGGTTTCTGCCAGGAGCACAGAACTCCTTAGCAGATGTGTTGAGCAGACGAATTATGGATCCCCACGCGTGGAAATTGGATCCTCATGTATTTCAGAAATTGACAGTGTCATGGGGAACTCCAGACATAGATCTGTTCGCTTCTCCACTAAACCATCAGCTGCCAAAGTTTTGCACAAAAAGGTTTCATCCCACAGCTTGGAAAGTGGATGCTCTTTCTTTCAATTGGAGCAATCTTCATGTGTATGCCTTTCCTCCTCTGCCTCTCCTCCCAAAGGTACTAATGAAGGTCAGACAGGACAAGCCAAGGATGATTTTAATAGCTCCAGATTGGCCTCGACAGCACTGGTACCCATTACTGAGAAGTCTGGTACGGAAGCCTCCATGGCCTTTGCCTTCGATTCCACACCTGTTGTCACAGGAGGACAGCCATTTGCTGAATGTCAAACTTCACTCTCTTCACCTAACAGCCTGGCATATTCTGTTTTGAACCATAGAGGGTCTCAACTTCCACAACAAGTTTTGAATGTGATTTTGGAAGCTAGAAGGCCTAGTACAAGGAAAGTGTACGCAGATAAATGGAAGAGATTTTTATTTTGGAGTGCAGCAAAAGATTTTGATGTTTCTGAGCCTAATTTGAGTGTGGCTCTTCAATATCTTACTGAGTTACTGGACAAGGGTTTGTCTTTCTCTTCTATTAAGGTTCACGCTGCAGCAATTTCGGCTCACTATGATTGTGTCCCACCATTGTTTTCTCATCCTTTGTTCAAGCAATTTCTTAGAGGGGCAAAGAATATAAGACCCCCACGAAGAGCTCCTACTCCTGCTTGGGATCTCAATTTTGTGTTGGAGAAACTAACTCTACAACCTTTTGAGCCTGCAGCTACTTCTGAGTTGAAATATTTATCATGGAAGACTGCTTTTTTGTTGGCAATTACCTCTGCAAGAAGGGTTTCTGAATTGCAGGCCCTTATGGCGGTTGAGCCTTTCTTGATTTTTCATAAGGATAGGGTATCATTACGTACTAATCCTTCCTTTATGCCTAAGGTGGTTTCTAGTGTGGCTTTAAACCAAACTATTCATTTGCCTACTTTTTATGCAAATCCCCAAAATAAAGGGGAAAAGATTTTGCACACTTTAGATGTACACAGGCAGTTGCGTTATTATTTGGACAGAACTAAAGGGTTCAGGCAGTCTCAGCAGCTGTTTGTTTCTTTTGCTTTGAGTTCTCAGGGCAAGCCTGTGTCAAAACAAACTATTTCTAAGTGGATTGGGTTTTGCATTGCTTTCTGTTATTCCCATCATGGCAAGGTGATTCCAGCTGGGATTAGGCCTCATTCCACTAGGGCTACTGCCACTTCAACAGCTTTTTTGAGGGAGTGGCAACCAAGGATATTTTGGAGGCAGCTACTTGGAGTTCAGTGCATACTTTCTCTAGGCATTATCACCTGCCACTTTACTCTAAATCCAGGGCTGGTTTTGCCACTGCTGTTTTGCAGGGCATTTTGGCAGCTCCTGCTTCCTTGTAGTTAGCCATCCTCCCTTACCTCTGCTTTGGGATTCTACCCAAGTGTAAGGACTGCAGCAATGTGAGATGAAGAACATAGTACAGTTTTGTACCTACCATAAATGTAGATGTTCAAGATCCACATTGCTGCAGTCCAATTCCCTCCCTCCTTCCCCTCTGCAGTTAGAGGTGGTTGTGTGGGTTAGGTTGTACATATTGTGTATATTATATATATTGTACATATAGTTAGTGCAAGGGTGGTTGGTTGGTTGTTTGCTGTCTTTTGGTTTTGACCTTTATTTTTAGGGTCTTCTGACATCTGGGGCAAGAAAAGACTGAGGATATGACGTCGGTCATGCGCATTTGTACCCTGACGTTCTGATGTCAGTCAAATGCGCCTTGACCGACGTCAGCCTTATACTTTGATATTCGGGCCGACCGAGGACAGCGGACTACCCAAGTGTAAGAACTGCAGCAATGTGGATCTTCGAACATCTACATTTATGGTAGGTACAAAACTGTACTTTAATCTTCTTATGTTACTGTTAAACTTCCTCTGACTATATCCTTGTATGTAATAATAATTAAGTGCTCTTCTGATGTTTCTGTTTAAATTCCTCTGTCTCTTTTGGAGCTTTTCTCCCCGGGCCTCTACTGAAAATGGACATATATCCAGCTAGACTAGCCCGGTCAACATCAAAAAATGTAAAATAAATAAAATAAATAAATAAAATAAAGGTCCCTATCTTCAGAATGTTGACCCTACCCACCCTCTTTCCTCTCCTGCTCCCCCAAGCTTTCATGGCTACATTAGATATAAAGGATGCTTATCTCAACATCCTCATAAAATCAACTTTCAGGAAATACCTGAGATTCTTGGTGTGCTCTTCTCACTTACAATTCTCTGCCTTGCCATTTGGGCTTTGTACTGTACCCAGAGTCTTCACAAAATGTTTGGCCCCAGTGATTGCTTGTTGCAGGACAAAGGGAAGACAGATATTCCCTTACCTGGATGGACATGTTGAGCCAGGCAGGCAGCAAGAAGACCCTCCAGCTACACATCCACATTGTAGTGTCTCTTCTGCAGTCTCCAGGATTTCAGTTAAAGCTTCCCAAAATCGCATCTCCAGCCAACCCAAGACATTGTCTTCCTTAAGTGCAGAATACGCTCAGACCTCAGGGAAATATACCTTCCACCCCTAAAGGTGAAAACATTGACAGGACATCTACTTCTAGTCCTTCACTCTACAGATATGACAGCAAGGCAGATGTTTTTCATGTTTCACTGTTGCAGTCATTACATTTGAGTTATCTGCTTGCAGGTAGCCCTCAGCCAGCCTGATTATCAAAGTCTTGGGTCCTGCGTCGGTTGCTGTCTCTTCTTCCATGATGTCAGGTAGTCAGGGGTATAAAGCATGCAGCCGACGCCATTACATCAGTCTTTCTTGCTGTGCGGTGCCCGAAGCAGAAGCAGTTCGCAAGTGCCGGTTGGCCTACTCCTGAAATTTTCATTTTCAAATTTCAGAAACGAAGTCTTAAAAAAAGCTAAGTACCCCGTTGGGGATCCTTTTTCTTGCTCTAAACAGATGTCAGTAAAAGTTAACAATTGTATTACTTGTGGAAAGCAAATACCTCATAAAGATTTTCATTTGTACTGCATTCCTTGCTTAGGCCCAGACCACGACGTCCCTCGCTGTCGGTTTCGTGCCTTACTCAATCCTCGAACTATTCATTGTCGGTTCATTTTCGCATCCAACTATTTCGGTACTCGGTTTAATTATCCAGAAATGGCTTCAGTAAGCCATCCGACTACTGGCATTCTGAAAAAACGTAATGATATAGACAGAGACTGACCACATTGGTCCAAAGCTGCCAACGACGCTTTTGTTAAGCTAGTCACCAGTTCCCCGGTACTCCGTCAGGTGCTTTCGCAGCCCCTGATACCCACTACTTCAGATTCGCAGGCCACTACTGAGACCCATTCAGAGTCCGTTATGCTGCGAGATGCTTCTTCGACTATGGAACCTGCGAATGTCTCTTCCTTGGATGGGTCCAGAGCCACTGTGCCTGCACCGGCTTCTGAGGGTCTATTCAGGCCTAGTGACTTGCATATCAAACCAACGCCATCTTCTTCTTCAAGGCCTAAAACTCTATCCACGCCTAGAAAACCGACGTCCAAACCGCATGGTCAGGCCCATATGCCTAAAGAACAAATGGCAAGAATTTCTGAAGACCTTATTACTCTAATTAGGGGAAGCCAGCCTTCCCCCTCTAAGAGATCTAGAACTGATTTTCCTTCTGATTCTTCTGATGACCAGGATTTGCCCTTATCTACCTATGAGAATTCTGATGCAGAGGACTCCATTCCCTCTGCTTCCCCTCCAGAAGATTTCTCTTTTGGTGAAACTTTGCACACTGTTGGGGAGCATTTCCGCTGGAAAAGCCAGGATTACTTTGTCTGGGAAAGCCAGGATTACTCTGACTCCAAAAAGAGGCTTACGGAATTTCTACTCCTACCTCAACACAGGCCTTTAGCTATCCCTCCTGTACTGGACATTGTAGATGATGTCTTCTTGGAATCTAGCCTGGCCTCAGACACTTTACCTCCAGCTCCCAGGAAACCTGTCAGGTATTACAGAGTACTTGACTCTCACAAGTTCCTCTTTAAGAATCCTACTGCAGACCCAGAGACCATTTCACAGGGACCCAAAGGCGTTAAGGCTACTACTGCCAAAAACCCTACCCCCTCTGATAGAGATTCCAGGGCTCTGGACAGATGGGGTAAGAAGGTATACACTTCTGCTACTTTGGGCATTAGGGCCATAAACTGCCAGTTTCATATGTTAAAGTATCAGCAACATATTTTTGGACTACTTAAACAGAAAATTATGTTGATTCCTGACTATGCTGAAAGTAAAGAATTGTAGGATTTAATGCATTCTGCTGAACAAGTTGGTAAACATACTTTGCAATGTGGTTTTGACTCCTTAGAGGCATCTTGCAGGGCTGCTGTCACTGGGTCTGTTCTTAGAAGGCATGCTTGGCTTAAGGAGCAAACTTTGCCAGATCATGTTAAAGCTGAATTACTGGATGCTCCTTTAAACCAAGACCGCCTGTTTGGCAACAAAGCAGAAGAAGTACAGGCCTTCTCAGTCCAAATCCAGGAACAGCAGACCACCTAGGCTACTGTCTCAGGGTAGTCACAGGCCTAAGCAGAGGGGGGGGCTTCCACTTCCGAAGCTGGAAGTAGTAAGACACCCCCTGTGGTAAACTGTCACAATGACTTAACCTTAAACCTTCCAAGCCCTGTCCAACTGACTGCTCCTTTAGGGGGAAGGATCGCCCTGCATGCAAAAAAATGGGAACTCATTACCCACTTTCCCAAGGATACAGATTCCACTTCCACACCTTACCAACCCCAAACAGTTGGCCAGACCTACCCCAAATCAGTGGGCAGAGGCTCAACAGCAGGTTCTCTCTCTTCTAAGTATCAGGGCTATTCAGCATGTCCCAACAAAGGAATGGGGACATGGTTTTTACTCCAGACTTTTCCTGATACCCAGAAAAGACAACTCCTGGCGTCCTGTCCTCGACCTGTCTATCCTAAACACCTTTTTGGTAATCCCAACATTCAAACTGCTAATTCTTCATCAGCTGCTTCCCATGCTAGGCAAAAATGCCTGGTTGGCAACATTGGAATTAAAGGAAGCTTACCTGCACATCCCAATAAGGTAATCTTGCAGAAAATACCTACGCTTCAGAGCAGGCTACATGCACTATCAGTTCTCTGCACTGCCCTTTGGCTTATCTACTGCACCCAGGATATTCACAAAGTGCCCAGCTCCAGTCATTGCATTCTGCAGGCAAAGAAATATTCAAATATACCCATACCTGGACGATTGTCTAATTCGGGCAGAAAGCCAGGCTATACTGTTAAATCATCTGGCATTTGTAAAGAAACTGATAACTTCACTGGGTTACACAATAAACGAAAAGAAATCTCATCTAGTACCCTGCCAACAAATTGTATTCCTGGGAGCAAGCTTGAACACAACTTCCCAGATGGCCTACCTCATGCCAGAGAAACAAGTTTGTTTGAAAACCTACTTCAAATTACTGGCCACAAAGACCCATCTACCTGCAAGGAAAATACTGCATGCCCCGGGGTTCATGGCCTCTTGCATCCTATTAATTCCATATGCAAGATTGCATATGAGGAAACTGCAATGGTATCTAAAAAGCCTATGGTGTCACCATTCTCAGGACCTGTAATCAATGATTCCTATCATTCCTTGTATAACAACAGAGTTCCTTTGGTGGGCCGAGGCCTGCTACCACAACAAGGGACTGCCATTCACTCTACCCCCTGCCACCCAAACCCTAACAATAGACGCATTAGACTTAGCAGGGCATTGCATTCAGGGCAAATGGAACCCGAGTCAAATGCACCTGCATATCAATCAAAAAGAAATGTTAGCTGTACAGAATTCTCTGACAGCATTCAAGGACCACATCTTCCAGGACAATTATTGGTAAAGATCGACACCACTGTTATGTGGTAGATAAACAAGCAGGGGGTACCCACTCATAGCCTCTCTGCAGACTAGCCATGGCTCTGTGGAACACAGCCTTGAGCTACCAAGTGCACCTACAAGCTCAATTCCTGCCAGGCAAGCCAAACTCACTGGCAGATGACCTGAGCAGAAACCTCATGGACCCACACAAATGGAAACTGGAACCAAAGATACTCAACATTTTTAGAAACAAATGGGGGAGCCCAGAGATGGACCTGTTTGCCTCCCCTCAGAACTACCAATTGGACAAATTCTGCATAAGGACTCCCCACAGACAAGCTTTGAAAGTGGATGCCCTGTCGTTCACCTGGGAAAGCCTCTCAGTTTATGCCTTTCCCCCTCTGCCTCTCCTCTCAAAAGTTCTACTAAAGAGCAAACAGGACAATACTCATTGCACCAGACTGGCCACACCAACACTGGTACCCCCTCTTGCGCAGTATGTCACTGCTGGAACCATGGCACCTGCTTCAGACCCCTTCCCTGCCATCCCAGCAGGAGGGACAAATTCTGCACCCCCAGCTTCAAACCCTGAACTTTGCAGCCTGGCTAATTACCTGAGCTCTCCAATACCATCCCTCAGTAAGCAAGTGCTGGATGTCATTCTGGAGGCAAGGAGGCCTAGTACTAGAAAATCCTATGCTGAAAAGTGGAAAAGATACTGTTCCTGGAGCCATACTCAGGGGATGGGCACCACAGTGCCCAGCTTACCCCATATTCTTCAATACTTAACAGAGATGCTTCACAAAGGCCTATCTTTCTCTTCTATTAAAATTCATGCCTCAGCCATTTCAGCACATTATAATACTGAGCCACTCCTCTTCTCTCACCCCCTGCTGAAACAATTCCTCAGAGGGGCCAAAAATGTAAGACCACCGAGGAGAGCCCCTACTCCAGCCTGGGACCTTAACTTTGTATTGGAAAAGGTCACTGTACCTCCTTTTGAGCCAGCTGCAACTGCAGAGTTGAAATTCCTTTCTTGGAAAACAGCCTTCCTTCTAGCCATCACTTCAGTAAGAAGAGTGTCTGAATTACAGGCCCTCATGGCAGTGGAGCCCTTCATCATCTTCCATGCAGACAGGGTGCCTCTCAGACCAATGCTTCGTTTATGCCCAAGGTGGTATCCACTGTGACTCTTAATCAGTCCATTCATTTCCAGCCTTCTTTTCTAATCCACAGAAAAAAGGGAACGGATACTGCACTCTTTAGATGTGCACAGACAACTTAGATTTTATTTGGACAGGACTAAGCCTCCCAGGAAAACTGAACAGCTGCTAGTTGCCTTTGCTGCGGGGGCAGAGGGGAAGGCCATTTCAAAGCAAACCATTTCTAAGTGGATAGGCCATTGCATTCATTTCTGCTGTAAACACCATGGAAAACCTACCCCACAGGGGATAAGATCACATTCCACCAGGGCTGCATCTACCTCAACAGCCTTTCTCAGAGGTGTTCCTACCAGGGACATCCTAGAAGCTGCTACCTGGAGTTCTGTTCATATCTTCACCAAGCATTACCACTTGCCTATTTTTTCTAAATCCAGAACTGGTCTTGCCACTGCAGTCTGCAGGGCCTAATAGCTGGTCCTAATGCTCACTAATTGCCTCCTCCCTTCCTTAGCTTTGGGAATCTACCCAAATGTAATGAGTGCAACAGTGAAACACGAAGAACATAGTACAGTTGTGTACACTTACCATAATGGGAAGCAATTATATACAAGGTTACACCTCCAACAAAAAATAAATACACCAGAAAGCTTAAATAGAGTAAACAAGAAGAGAGGTATAGCCAATAGAAGTCAGGGGGCTGGAGGGAGAGTAATCAGGACTGCAACAGTGAATACACTCGAACATCTACATTTATGGTGACACCTGACATCTGGGGCAAGAAAAACAGATGTAATGGCATTGGCTGCATGCTTTATACCCCTGACTACATGACGTCATGGAAGAAGAGGCAGCAACCGACGTAGGACCCAAGACTTTGATAATCAGGCTGGCTGAGGGCTACCTGCAAGCAGATAACCAAAATGTAATGACTGCAACAGTGAATACACTTGAACATCTACATTTATGGTAAGTGTACACAACTGTACTTTCCTCAGACTCTTGGGCTACATGGCTGCCACCATCACCATGCTAGATTTAGCAAGACTGCATATGAGAAAGTTACAGTGGTATCTTCGGTCAGTCTGGACACTGCTCTTCCATCCTCTGGAGCACAGGGTGCCCCTTCTTCCTTGCTTGGAAAAGGAAATACAGTGATGTTTGGCATAAGTGAACCACAATCCAGGTCTTCCCCTCTTACCACCTCTACCTACACAGGTCATGCACACATATGCCTCAGACTTGGGCTTGGAGCAACTCTGGGCCATCTCGAAGAGTGCAGGGCTTCTGGACAAAACCTCACAAACTGGAACACATTAATGTTCAAGAGATGAGGGCAATTCTTCTGGCCCTTCAGGCATGTCTGCCTTTCCCCCAACAAGGTCCCTTGAAGATTTACACAGACGACACCACTGTGCTGTGGTATCGCAACAAGCAGGGAGGGACCAAGTCATAACTCCTCTGCAGACTAGCCCTTTTAGTATGGGAACTAGCCACCTCACAGGGAATTACTTTGAAGGCCGTCTACATTCCCTCTCTCCACAACTCCCAGGCAGACTATCTGAGCAGAACCATCACAAACAGCCATGAATGGGTGCTTCACAGAGATGTCTTCTTGGATCTAGTCCACTGGTGGGGGTTCACCTCAAATAGACCTGTGTGCCTCCTCCATCAACAGGCAGCTTCCTGGCTTTTGCACCAGGATACCAGAACCGCAGGCACTGGCAACAGATGCTTTCTCAATCTTCTGCAAGGGGAAATATCTGTATGCCTCCCCCCTTCCCGCTCATTCAGAAGGTCCTGCTGAAAATCCAGCAGGACACTCCAAAAAATCTTGTTGGTGACCACATACTGACCCAGACAGCACTGGTTCCCCCTACTTCTACAATTGTCCAAGGGCAGTCACCACAAGTTACCCCCCAGAGTGGACCGTCTCACACAACACAAGGGATCTCTGGTTCACCCATAATGGCAGCTTCTGCACCTCACCCTGTGGCTGATAGGATGCTGATCACCTTCAGACACCTTTACAATGAGGACGTGATCAATGTCCTGCAGGAGGTCAGGAAACCAAATACAAGAAAATTCTACCTTTCTAAGTGGAAAAGATTCACTTTATGGTGTCACAAAAGACAGCTGGACCCGCTTTCTAGTGAGCCCCCTCTAGTCCTTCTTACCTGTGTGAGCTACTGCGGACTGGTTTGGCTTATTCTTCCATCAAAGCTCATCTGTCTGCAATTTCAGCATGCCTTCCTCTGGATCCCCCAGTAGGCATCCAGACTTCCTTCTAAGCTCTTCTTTAAGGGGTTACTTCACCTCAAACCTCCCAGGAGACTGTCCTCTCCTCCTTGGGATCTTAACTACGTGCTTGAAAACCTTACGCTGTATCCCTCTGAGCCAGCAGACAAAGCTTCTCTAAAACATTGCATATGGAAAACTGTACTGCTAGTCGCCTTGACCTCCGCTAGAAGAGTATCATGCTACATGCCCTTATGGCTATTCCTCCTTTTCTAGTTTTTCACAAGGATAGGGTTACCCTTAGAACTAACCCATCCTTCATGCCCAAGGTGGTGATTGGCCTGTCCCTTAACCAGGCCATGCACCTACCTCCCTTTTTCCCCAACCCACAGGGGGTCAGTGAGAGAGTACTGCACTCCATGGATGTGCACCGACAGTTCAGGTTTTACCTGCATAAAACCAAGTCCATCAGACAGGCTGACCAGCTTTCCATATCCTTCCACCCTATAGCCCTGGGCAGTGTCCAAACAAACCATATCTGCCTGGATATCCAAGGCCATCACTTTCTGCTACCAACTCCATGGTAAATCTCTGCAAGGTGCAGTTAAAGCACACTTCACCAGAAGGCAGCTACTTGGTCTTCAGTTCACACCTTCACCAAACACTACAAACTATACCACATCTCTAGATCCAGGGCAGGGTTTGGTCCCCAGTCATAGAGAGCTTTTGCACTCACCCATATGTAGAATACTACAGTATTGGAATAGAACATAGAAATGTTGTGTAAAATCTTACCATAACAATAGATGTCCTTTTCTTCCATGTTGCAGTATTCCTTCCCACTCTCCTTCCCCTCCTGTTAGGTTGCATTTCCCTTTCTGGGTGGCATTGGACTGGCATTGCCCTTATTAGGACTGGCTCCGACTGGGGCTTTCAGTTCTGAGGGCTGATGTGTGCAGAGGTCACTTTTATGGCCCATGTTTTCCTCAGCCATGTCACATGTCCCACGCACCTTAGAGGGACTGAACACTTTTGTATACTGGCCATACGTACGTGAGACAAGAGGAGTAAACCCATATGCAGAATACTGCAACATGGAAGAGAAGGACATCTATGGTTATGGTAAGATTTTACACAATTTTTCTTTCCCAGGATAGTTAGGACTCCTAGGGTATCTTCTCTGGTTAAGAAGATCTTGGTAGCGGCTCATAGATCTTCCACGAGGAAGGTCTGTTCGAGTAAGTGGAAACGTTTCTCAGTTTGGGTATCTCAATGGGATTTGGATCCCTTCACTTCTCCGATTCCTGTTATCTTAGAGTTGCTGGCAGGTATTTTCCAACAGGGTGCCAGTTCCTCTATGGTTAAAGTTCAGCTGGCAGCTATTTCCAGTTTCCACAAGGGGGATAATTTAGCTTCTCTAGAATCTTCTAAGCTCTGCAACACCTTTCTGAAGGGTACTTTTCTTCTTAACCCACCGATCAAGGACCCCACGCCCCCTTGGGGCCTTATTCTGGTACTTCAAGCCTTGGTTTCTTCCCCTTTGAACCTGCTGCTTTAGGGGATCTGCAGTTCCTGTCATGGAAGACAGCCTTCCTAATTGCCATTACTTCAGCTAAAAGAGTGTCTGAACTTCAGGCCTTATCGATTAAGCCTCCTTACATGATCTTCCATAAAGACAGGGTATCTTGGTGCACTAAACCTTCCTTTCTGCCGAACGTAACCTCAGAATCAAACATCAGCCAAGTTATCAATCTCCCTGTCTTCTTTCCAAACTTTCAGAATAAGAGAGAGTATAAATTGCACCTGCTGGATGTTCGTAGACTATTACATTTTTACAGGTGAAGTTAAGGTGCATTCTCTTAGGTCTATAGCTCCTTCAGCTGCCTTTTGGTCCAGTGTTTCCTTGGATGACATTTGCAGTGTGGCTACCTGGGCATCTTCACATACTTCTATCTCCCATTACAAGTTGGACCTTCTGTCCAGAAGTAGGACATCCTTTGACTCTACTGTGTTATGGAATGTCCTTCCATGGGGCCTCCCAGGTGTTTGGTAGCTGGAGACTCTGTCCCACAGGTGGAAGAGCAAATGAAGACAGCAACTTCAGATAAAGAAGTCATGTACTCACCATAAAGTTCCGTCTGAGTTGTTGCTCTTCATTTGTCTTCAGCAGTCCCTCCCTCCTTCCCCTTGCCTTATATGGGCTTTGTGGTGGTCTGGCTGAAGAGGACATGGTCTTTCTCTTGGCATAAGTGGTCATTCTTTATAATACTATCTGGGTTATTGTACCAAGGTATAAAACATTGTGTCAGGTTGGATTTCTAGGGTGAGCAGCAACCTCAATCTGAAGGGGGGAAGGAGAAGGTGGGGGGGCATTTTGGGTAGGGGAGGAGCTTGGAGCTCGGATCCAATGCTGGAGAAATGCATCTGAGTCAGATCCGTGTCCCATAGGTTGAAGACAAATGAGCAACAACTCAGATGGAATGTTATGGTGAGTACATACCTTTTTTTTTTACGTTCTCTCAGGTTTTGAGAACTTTGATACTAAATCTTCTGCAGTATCTGTTCTTAACTCTGCTTCTTAGGTTGCTAGGCATTCTGTTAAGTGTAGATCTGATGTTGTCAATGTTAATTCTATCCTCATCTGATGGATCCGATCCTCTGATCCAACTCTGCCATTATTAAAGATCATGGTAACCAAAAAGCTCTCGAGCTCCACCCTTGCCCAAAATTCACCAGCCTCTAACATACCCCAGATCTTGTCTGCCACTTATTGCGAAAAGATGTGGTCAGCCTGAGCTCTCGAGCTTGTATTAAGATAAGTGATTTTTTTTCTTAATAGTTTTCCTCCTTAACATATAAATATATTCTTTTCCCTTACCCTTTACACCCTGTGTATTTTTTTATTTTTTACTATTGGTAATTTTTTTCCTTAATCCCTATTGTACACTGTAGGGTAGTTCTTCATACCATTACTGGTATTCTCCCCAAAACTTTCTCGATTTTCTTTCTCTTTCCCTTTTTCGCAAGTGGTTATGTCTGGTAAAGGATCTGCTAAGTGTCAAAAGTGTGACATAAATTACCACTTTCTGATGCCCACATTTTGTGTGTTTATTGTTTAGGACCTCAACACTTACAAGAGGATTGTTCTATCTGTAAAATTTCAATCCTAGGGCTATAGCAGATAGAAAAAATAAACTGATGTTAAAAGGATTGCATCTTCATTTGGGAAGCCTGTTGCTGGGGCTGAATCCCCCACGACTAAGACTAAAGAGACCATGACTAAGTCTCTAAGACCTTCCACTTCTTTGAGTCCTTCCTAAGACCTGGCGAGGAAAAAATCTCGATCGGATCTGAAATCCACACTGGTCCACTCCTCCTCGTATCAGACAAGAAAATCTTCAGATCCAAGTTCTTTGAATCCAAAGACTCTGACAAGAACAAAATATTCTCCAACCTTGTTATTTCAGAGAGACCTGAGAGCATTCCTCAGTTCATAGGGAAGAATTCCAGATTCCCTGATCAAGATGCACCAGGACTCAGAGCCACCTCATTTTGTACATGCCTTCTAGGGTTCTGTCTCCCTTTCTAGAGAGAGATTGTTCCAGGTCACCATCCCTTGCCTCAACTCATTCTTCAGAAGTCTAACTGATGAGGATGTGGACAGAATGATGAGGAAATTCCTTTTAAGCACAGATACAGATGGATATTCTTCCGGCTCCTACTCCCTCGAATCAGCAAGTCCGTCTATCTGCTACACCACCATTATCTGCTCCTCCTTTGATTCCAGTTGTTTCAGAGTCCTTGGATCTGAACCTTCCGGGTACATCTGGTTTGGATCCAAAGATTACTGTGAGTGCACCAGCTCCATCCTCTTTGGATATGGATGACTCTCGGAGCTGAAGCTGCTTTTTTTGGATCCGAGACTTTGGAGTAGACTCAGAGGTTTTCAGAGCCATCTCTGCACCTCAAGGCTTCAGCATTGGATAGCTTGATTCTGACTTCCCCCTCGAGAAGTTGTTGGAGTGGAAGGAGGCAGTGGTCCAGAAGCCCACCTTCTCGGAGCAGATGTCTTCCTTTTCTCTGGGGTGATTTGCCTTTGAGGTAGTAAAGAGGGTGTTTTCTTTTCAGACAGGATGGACAGATCCAACTCCTTTGGATCTCCAATTTAGTTTCCAGATGTCTGTGAGGTTAGAGCCACATCATTCTACGTCACAGGGACAGCCAGCTCAAGGCATCCTGACCACCCAACAGGGTCTTACAATCACTTCTGACACTTCACCAGAACATAGCACCGAGCCTTGGAAGAGGAAGTGCAAGAGGAGGTACTTGGACTGTCCACAAGAGTCAATCACTGGAGATACTGATTTTGATGAAGGAGAAGGGTCCCCATGATCGCCTACAGAAGATGTCTTATTTGAAGATGTTCTCAAGATCCTTAAACAGAGAGGTGGTTTGTCCTCCAGCATTCCTTTACCAGAGGAATCAATATTTCTGGAAGCTTTTGGAGCTGGCCCGTTTACCTCCTGGATTACTTCACCCACTGATGAGCTCATTGATTTGATCTCTAGGTGGGCGTGGACGGAACTTGACTCAGTTGAGCCAGTCCCTAAGACGGCAGATTGGATTTTAGCTCCAACTAATGGGAAGGAATTTTGGAGTAAGCGGATGCACATGGATGCCATGGTCATGGCAGCAGCCACCAAGAAGGAACATGTTGAACAAAGTTCATCTTTCCATCCCCCCCTGACAGGGAGTCTACTGTGATGGACAGATTTTGGAAGTGTGTTTGTGGGTCATTGACCTTTTTTCTTAGGTCAGTGAATTATTTGGCACGTTTTACTAGGCTACAAAGGGACTTGATCAAGGGACTTTCAAAATCCCTTTCAGGGACAGTTACTGCTGAGACTGAATCATCTGTGGCCTCTCAGTTGGCTACCCTCCAATCTATTTCAAATTCGTCCATGAGGCTTATCTCACATGCAGCAGAAGGTGCCTCAAGGGCAGTGGATTCAGGCATATCTATTAGGAGGTATGGCTGGATGCTCATATGTGACTGTGGAAAGCCTTTCAAGTCCTCTCTTATCAATGCAACTTTTGATGGCATTTCACTGTTTGGCCCAAAAGTGAGGGACACACTTTCCAAGTGTGAAAAAGATGGAAAGAACCTCTCTGCAGTGGGCATATGTTTTTCAGTCCCTCAAAGGTCCTTATTTAAAAATCAATGAGGTGGTCAGAAGATGTGGTTCAGAAAGTCACAGGCTTCTTTCCAGGTTATATGTGGATATAGTTTCCCCAGGGGCAGAGGTGAGAACTCTAATGGACGGTGATGCCCCACGGCAAAGGAGGCCTGCAAAACCAGGGGTCCAGAGATTCTGTTTCTGGTAGACCCTACCAGCGCTCCTCAAAGGAGGCCCCAATTGTCCACCTCTGAGGGCCAACCAGGGGTCGACTATCCCTGCACTAGAGAGTCTGGCTAGATATAGCAAGAGATACTTGTGTGCAAAGGATTACTTCCAGAGGTTATGTAATTCCATATTCCCCTTCCTTCCCACACTGTATGCAAAATGCCCAATTTTCCACTCCGAGGAAAGCAGCAACACTAGAAATACAAAAGCTGCCAGAAAAAGAGTCATGCAAGAGGTCCCATCTGACCAGATAGAGTCTGGAACTTACTCAAGATTCTTTTTACTGTCAAAGAAAATGGGGGATTGGAAACCAATTCTGGATCTCAGCATTTTGAACAAGTCAGTTAAAAATGCAAAGTTTTGGATGGTCACTGTTCAGTCCAGTCTACCCTTCTTGGGCCAGGACAACTGGATGTGCTTGATAAACCTTCAGGATGAGTACTCTCATATAAACAATGAGCAGAATCCAGAAGGTATTTATGCTTCCGGCTGAGAGCCAGTCATCAACGGTTCAAAGCACTGTCCTTTGGCCTCACCACAGCCCTCAGGGTGTTCACCAAATGCATGGAAGTGGATTCCACATGTTTCCATATCTAGTTGACTGTCTCCTTTCCATCCCGACCAGTCCCAAGAGATCACATTCTTCAGATTTGTTCTCATCTAGAGATAACCATAAATACAAGAAGTGTCAGTTACAACTAACTGAAACCCTATAATTCAAAAGAGCAGTATTCACGATATCAACAACAACTTCGTTTCCTCTCTCAAGAGTACAGACTATCAGATTCCAAGTTTAGGAAAATAATTCACAGTACCCAAATTACAGTCCAGTTGATCCTTCAAGCCTTGGGGTCAGTGTCAGCTGCCATAATCTTAGTTCCTGTAGCAAGATTTAATATGAGAATTCTTCAATGGATGCTAGCAACACAGTGGTCGATTCTTTGCCAGTGCATGTCAGCACAAATAACAGTCACTTGGCCATGCAAGAGATACCTCTGGTGGTGGATTCAGTCAGATCAAATTCTTTAAGGCCGTCCTTTCATTCTCTGTCAACCCAAGGCCATAGTGACCACAGACGCTTCCCAGATTTGGTGGGGGTGCACTTCCTGGGGAAAACTGTTCAAGACACCTGGTCCCCCGAAGAAGCCAGTTTGCATATCAGTGTCCTTGAAATGACATCAGTACTCTGATTTGCAGGCCTTCCAGGACTGTCTCCCTTCAGGGACAGTTACGATTCAAATAGACAATATGTAAGTAGTTTGTACATCAACAAACAGAGGAACCAGATGTTACCCTTTGTGTTGAAAAGCACTCACTGTGGCAATGGGTGATCTCATCCAACTTTCTAAATTTGTAAGAGTGGTATTTAAAATATGTCCCTATTTTTGGGCCTTTGTACCCCCATTTTGTTGGGCTTTGTCCACATTTCTTGCACTAAGAGGTTGAGAGGTATGTTCAACAGATTTGGTTCCCCTTCCTATGGCCTCATCTGCTTTACCAGTCTTGGATTCTAGATCCAATTCCAGACCTCCTGTTTCACCCGACAGGTATGAGTCATGCAGATATCTGAAACCTCAAGCTTGACAGCATGGTTTCTCCAATTCCGTTAATAGCCAGACAACCTATGCTGTCTTCCTCCATCCATCTTATTTTTTTATCTTCCCATAATCTTTGTACAGGAAGACTTTACACAAGTAAATGGAAAAGGTTCATTTACTGAGAACAACAAAAACACGCTGACCCCTTCTCAGCTCCTGTGCATAGTATACTTGAATTTTGGCATCAGTTTTTAGTGAGGGAGCCAGCTCCTCCACAATTAAAGTTCAGATAGTAGCAGCCATTAATTTTCATGTTGGATATGAGAATTCTTCTGTGGCCTCTTCTAAATTTTGTAAGGCATTTTTGAAAGGCACACTCCTGCTAGGACCCCGTACAAAGATCCTACTCCTCCATGGGGTTTGAACTTGGTACTGCAGGCCTTAATTCATTCTCCAATTCAATCATCAAGGTTCCTTTTGAAGATGGCCAAAGAGGCGCTGTACTTGAAATATATGGACAGTCTATTGCAGAGTCTGGGGAGTCTTTGGGTCAGGAACATGTACCTCCAGCATGTTTTTTTCATTGTGATGACAAGATTTTGATCCCTGGAGCGTTTGTCTCTGTGGGCTTGGAATTTCTTTAAGTGCAGCATGTCCAACAGCTCTGGGTTTGACATGGCCTTGTATGTTAAGCAAAGATCACCTCTGAGTAGACGATATGTGACCGAGTATAGGTGGAGTTTTTTTTAGACGGTCAGCATAGGACATCTGCTTTAGGCATGTGATTCTTTTAGTGAGGTATTTCTGCAGCCTTTCCAGTTGTTGCAGATGTCTTGAGAGGTACATACCAAACGGGGCGTTGTATTCTATAATGGGTCTAATGAGGGATGAGTACAGTGGGACAATGACCTCCTTTTTTCTGGATGAAAAGCCCTTCGTGATGAGATGTGCCACATAAGAGGATTTCCTGACTGCTGTGGCGATATGGTTATCGAAGGTGAGACCACTGTCCACCTGTGTCCTTAAGTCTCTTATCACACTTTCAGTGTTTAGTGTACTGCCACCTATGTGGTAATTCATGGGTACATGTTTTTTCCCAAAGGGGATAACTATACATTTCTTGGCATTGAGCTTGAATTCACAATGAATTTCTGGAAGAAGATATTATAAGGACATCGCTGTTCTTAATGTTAAGCTCCAGGTATAATTTTTTCTGTATATGGGTCTACTTTTCTTTGTCGAAATTTCATTATTTCAAAAAAGAAAAGTAAAGGACCTGTTATGCGAAAGTGCACTTTCGTGAATATCAGATGTTAAGTTGTCTATCTCGCCTTCATTCTTGCTGGTTGGGTTCAGAGCCGATCCTCGGCTCCGACTCGGCCATCTTCAAAAGCTCGAGAGCTGCTTACTGGCTTGAGGCCCCCCCTATATCCCATGATGCCTGGCGCTAGATACCCAGATCACGTTTGCCGCTTCTGCTATGAGGTTGCGTTTACTGGCTCAGGTCGTATATTTTCTCTCTATTCACTATATTTAGGACTTTTTTGTACTTTATTGAATATACGCTTATTGTCATAGCTTAGTAGGTTCTATGGTAGTTTGTTAGTGTCCCCCCCCTTAAAAACTTGTTTTCTCCTTAGAGAGTTTTCCTCTCCCTCCCCCACTCCCGCTTACCTTTTCAAAGTAAGCCGTTTTAGTTAGAGGCTTATCATTGTTTTATTTTTTAAGGTAGACAAAGTTCATTAGAAATTGTGGTAGTTGTAGGTCTTATATAGTGTGTGTGTGTGTGCTGTTAGGGTGTGGTAACTTGTGTGGTTTGTGTATATTTTTTTCCAGTTACCTACTCTCCTTTATACTTGTTCTTTGTAATTGATTTTCTTTCACAGGAATGTCTAAAGACACAAAAGTGTCGGGATTCAAGAAGTGCGACTCATGCTGTCAGAAAATGTCTCTGACAGATGGTCACACTTCTTGTGTTTATTGCTTGGGCTCCCTACACCTGCAGGACTCTTGTTCGGTGTGTCACGCCTTTAGTCCAAGAGTCCTGCAGGAGCATAGGAATAAGCTTATCCTTAGGGGTTTGCTTAAACCTGAAGGATCACCGGCCAAGACTCAATCAGTGAAACCTTCTAGGCCATCGAAGCCGTCGGCTCCCAGCTCGGAGCCGTCGCCGAGTATGGCTTCTGCTTCAACTTCGGTTCCGGTTGGAACAGAAGCACCTATCTCTACGTCAACTTCGGCTCTGACCAGAGCCAAAGTACCTATCTCCCAGTTGGCCCCGACTCTTCCGTCGGAACCATCAGGGAGTCGAAAACGCTCTAGGTCACCATCCTTGGAGTCGATACACTCAGCTCCAGGGTCACCATTACTGCAATCTGAGCCTAGTCATCGGTCCCACTCTTCTCGGTCATCTACGTTATCTGACCATGATTTGGAGAGATTGGTGAGCAGGCTTTTAAAGTTGCAGGCCCTGGCAAAAATGCTATCCAGCCCCCCTCATCAGGGCTCGGCTCTACCTGTTCCTCCGATAGTTCCTCCTTCGACTCATCCCTTGAGTTCGGAGCCGGAGCATGCTATGGCTGGAACCGTGGGTCTGTCGGCGCCGATACCTCCCCTTTTGGTTCCATCATCGGCTCCGATCTCTTCCATGGTGCCGTCCTTGGAGGGATTTGGGCGCCGGGACTCCCTCGTCGGCTCCGAGGGGGCGAGTGGCATCGGACCCTTGTCTGACCCCGTTCTCCCTGTCGTAGCTTCAGCGCAGGCGAGTTCAGCTCCTACATCGGCTTTGGAGCCATCTCTCTCGGTGCCGGGAAGGATTCCGGTCTTCTTTGGAGCCAGAGCCTTCTCTGGTATCGGGAAGGGGCACCTTCGAGGTCATGAGGAGTGTGCTGGCATCTGAGGCAGCCTCACGGTCAGCCTCATCGGCTCCTCACCCCATGGTGCCTGCTCCTGCCTCTGCCCTTCCTCCAGATCCCAAGCGTGGGGAACAAGCGCTCCAGGGCACCCCATTGGATTTATCTTCTTCCGAAGCCTCCACCGTTCATTCAGAGGAGCCCCCTCGAAAGAGGAAATGCAAGAGGAAGCATGTTGACTCCCCTGAGTCTGTCACTTCAGATACTGACTTGGAGGAGTCTGAAGGGTCCCCGAGATCCCCCTCTGAGGACATCTCCTTCTCAGACATCCTTGAAATCCTTAGGCAGTGGGGGAACTGGACTACCCTTAATCCTTCCGAGGATGAGTCGATATTCCTGGACGCATTTGGTTGCCGACCCTCCACCTCCTGGGTGTCTCCTCCTTTCGATCCACTGATGTCGGTGGTGGCTCGAAAGGCATGGTCAGCTCCAGACTCAATGGAACCAACTCCACCTAGGCCCACAAAATTCATCACTGCCCCTCAAGACAAGCAATTTCTGACCAAGGATGTTCCCGTGGATGCCATGGTGGTATCAGTTGCCACTAAAAAGGAGTTGGCTGAAACTTCTTCGTCTGTCCATCCCCCTATTAAGGAATCTAGGACGATGGACAGATATGGGAAGCGGATGTTTTCCTCAGCGACCTTTTCTATGAGGTCTCTGAACTATTTGCGCCATTTTACCCGCCTTCAAAGGGATCTCCTTAAAGAGCTAGGAGATACCCTAACGAACTGGTAAAGAAACAAAACTGGAAACACTGCAGCATCTAAGCACACTACAGTGGGGAAAAGAGAATTTACCTGTTTCCCCACTGTAGTGCAATCTTGGAGTTAGTATATTTAAGTAGCAGGGGTGTGGGTGTGCAGGGGGGCTTGGCCCCACTGCAAAAGTGTTTTTTGTGTTTTTTATCAGTTTGGTGAACTGATATTTGCGAAAGTGCACTTTCGTTTACGTGGTCCTCTACTTTTCTTTTTTGAAATAATGAAATTTCGACAAAGAAAAGTAGATCCATAGAGATATATATATATATATATATATATATATATATATATATATATATATACGTATGTATATATAATGTAGGTATTAGTATCTCCTATTTGGGGGCGGGTTCGGTTCCTCTGGGTGCTCCGGTTTCTTCCCACATCCCAAAGACATGCTGTAGTTGGATTGGACACTCTAAATTGGCCCTAGGTGTGAGTGTGTGCACCTTCTGTGGAAGGTTGGGCGCCGGGCTGGCAACTCGACACCGTAAAACTCCACTGCCAATCATGAGCAGCGGACAGGTGATCTGCTGTGGCGACCCCTAACCGGGAAAAGCCGAAAGAAGAAGAAGTATCTCCTATTTTAGGTAAATTAGCAAACAAGATATGGGGTATGTTATGGGGTTGTGCATTATGGGTAAGGGAGGAGCTTGAGAGCTTTGTGGCTACCATGAGCTTTAGTAACTGCCGAGTCGGATCCAGGGATCGGATCCGAACCCAACAGTTGAAGAAGAATAAAAATGGACAACATAGATGGAGCGGTGAGGTCTGTGGTGGGAGTGACGAATGCGTTTAAGGTGGAGATGGGATTACATCAAGGATCAGCTCTGAGCCCTTTCTTATTTGCAATGGTGATGGACAGGTTGACAGACGAGATCAGACAGGAGTCCCCGTGGACTATGATGTTTGCAGATGACATTGTGATCTGTAGTGAGAGTAGGGAGCAGGATGATGAGACCCTGAAGAGGTGGAGATGTGCTCTAGAGAGGAGAGGAATGAAGGTCAGCAGGACTAAGACAGAATATATGTGTGTGAATGAGAGGAGTAGAGCTGGCGAAGGTGGATGAGTTTTTAATACTTGGGATCAACAGTTCAGAGTAATGGCGAGTGTGGAAGAGAGGTGAAGAAGAGAGTACAGGCAGGATGGAGTGGGTAGAGAAGAGTGTCAGGAGTGATTTGTGACAGACGAGTACCAGTAAGAGTGAAAGGGAAGGTCTGCAAGAGGGTAGTGAGACTAGCTATGTTATATGGGTTGGAGACAGTGGCATTGACAAAAAGGCAGGAGGCAGAGCTGGATGTGGCAGAGTTAAAGATGTTAAGATTTGCACTGGGTGTGACGAGGGTGGACAGGATTAGGGATAAGTATATTAGAGGGTCAGCCCAGGTTGGACAGTTTGGAGACAAATCCAGAGAGGTGAGATTATGTTGGTTTGGACATGTGCTGAGGAGGGATGCTCGGTATATTGGGAAAAGGATGCTAAGGATGAAGCTGCCAGGTAAGAGGAAAAGAGGAAGGCCTAAGTTAAGGTTTATGGATGTGGTGAGAGAAAACATGCAGGTGGTTGGTGTGATAGAGAAAGATGCAGAGCACAGGAAGAAATGGAAACAGATGATCCGCTGTGGCGACCCCTAACGGGATCAGCCGAAAGAAGAAGAAGATTGAACTTTATAATAAGTATATAACTTTTTATTATGCTGTTGATGACTTTTCTAGAGCAGTTGATGCTGTCTGTTCTTTGCAGATTTTTATGTCTTAATCTTCAGTCTTTACCTGAAGCTGTCAGAGTTCATAAGAGGTTACTAGGCTAATGGCCCTAGGGGCTTTACAAGCCTAGCCATGTTCTACTTGTGTTATTTGATTGACCGTGGGTTAGATGGTCTTTATTTGTAGGCAAGTCCATGATCAGCACCGACTGCTACTGGTGACTCTTGTTCCATTTGATTTGCAGATGTGCAGCATTTCCATTAAGGCAGGGTCAGAGACTGCTCTATAGGCCACAAGTCGCCTCTCAGCAGCCTGTAGGATACAGAGTACAGTGATGGAGCTTTCAGTCTTTGTATGTAAGTCATGTTGTGGAAGCCCTGAATTTTCTTTGTGAGAAACCTATGTGGTCTCTCCTGGTGCCGCAGGTGTCTGGTGAGGTACATGCAAAAGGTAGCTTTGTACTCTAGTAGTGGTCTGATGAGGGTCGAGTACAGAGGAGTTATGACATCCTTAGTCTTGGATGCAATGCCTTTACTTAGCAGATGTGAAACGTAGAATGCTTTCCTTACCACCCTTACCACTGTGGACACAGGGTGATCGAAGTTTAGGTTGCTGTCAACCTGTGTTCCCAAATCTTGCACCACTGGGTTTGAGCTTGGGTGGGGTGCTGTCAATACTGTAATTTGTAGGGACTTCCTTTTTGCCAAAGGGGATTATTGTCCACTTTTTTGTGTTTAGTTTTAGCCCTTGGCTTTGCCACCAGTCAGTTGTCTGTGTTGGCCCCTTTTGTAATATGTTAACATCATTGGGGAACTCTGTGATTGCACCCAGTTTGCAATCATCAGCATACTGGGTAAACCACAGGTTGTCTACTTTCGCCTGGACTTCCGAGAAATAGATTTCAAACAGTAGAGGGCCCAGCACAAATCCTTGTGGTACACCACTGGTAACTGGTAACTGGTTTACTGGTAGAGGTGGACTCCCTAACTTTGACAGTATGTGTTCTGTCTGTGAGCCAGTTGCCTACCCATCTGGTGACATATGGGTTAATCCTCAGCTGAGAGAGTTTTTCAGTGATACCTGAGTGGGGGATTGTGTCGACAGCCTTGGCCAAGTCAAGATAGGTGGTATGTACTATTTTGCCTTCTTCCAGGGCTTTGGTGACATTCTCAAAGAAGTCCACCTGGTTTAATAAACATGAGCTACTGAGCTACACTTAACGAAGCCACACTGGGTTAGGTCAAGAGTTTGGGGCTCACCTGTGTCCTCTTTCAATGGACTTGCAGATAAGACTTAAGTTCCCTCTTGTTCTTAGACGACAGTTTCTTCCTTTTGTTATACAACATATTTAAACTTGAGGTCCACCAGGTGGCTTGTTTTTTCGGGAGGACCTGGTTTGTATCAGGTCAGGTACAGCCGAGTCTATTTAAGTTGTTGTACAGAGCATTTGTGTACTCCTCTGCATAAGAGGTATTGCTGGCTGCATTAGCAGGGAGTTTGAAACTTTTTATACCGTCCTTCAGGAAGCTGTGGTTTGCTTTGGAGAAATATTTCAGTTTTATTTGCTTCTGTCAGGGGTCAGGTCTGATCATTACTTCAAACAAGACAGATTGTAGTCTGACCTTTCCAGAGAGGGCAACCCACAAGGGGTAGTGCACTGACCTCCCCATGTTGGTGAGTACCAATTCCAGGACACTTGAGCACATTATGGGAGTGCAGACTAACTGTTCCAGGGCAAAAGCTCAGGGTGAGCATGTTTGTGCTTGTGTATGTCGCCTTGTCGATGGAAGGATAGTTGAAATCTCCCATGACCAAAGTGTTTGGTTGTATAGTGAACGACTCTAGCAAGTTCAGGTAGGTGGTGTCCTTCTCTTGGTTCATGGTGGGGGGACCTGAAGCTATCTATGATGTGGTTGGTATTTTATCTATAGTTAGCTGGATCTGCAGTAATTAAGAGAGTTGTACTGTTTAAACAATCTCGAGGTGTATTTGGTTTTAATGAAGATAGATGCACCTCCACCTTTGGTTCTTTCATGCTTGTTTTGGGGTCTGAACGTGTGGAAAGCTTTGTAGCCTTGCACAGCCGGTGTACTCTCCATGGCCTTGAACCATGTAGTGACTGCACAGACGTTAGCATCTTCCAAGGTGAGGAGTGCTTCCAGGGAGTGCAGTTTTCTGTTAAGGCTCGGAGCATTAAATAGCATAACCTTGAGTTTGTCTCGAGTGGATTTTTTTTTTACATCGGGAATTTTTGTCATTTTGACATTGCCTAAAAAGGCACTATGGGAGAGGCAAGCGTCTTTGACAGTATTCGAAAGCTTAGAGGAGACCAGTGAAAACCATCTCTGGCAAAGCAATGCATCTGTCGACCATGTCTTCCCAGGCTGATGGATACTGGATCTCTCTGGATTGACACCAGAAGCTAAGCCAATTGTTGAAGTCAGTCATTTTTTTGTCTGTATTGTGGCATCTTCCCTCAGGATAGGCAACATATTTTTGTTTCTGCAGCTGTAGAACATTTCAAGACCTTGCAGGAGAAAATAGATATGGTCATGCGAGACCTAAAAAAAAAAATCTTTATTTTTACTGTCCCTAAGTATCAGAGAAAATAGCCTCCCAAGGCTGGTTTCTGTGTTCTCAAGGAACAGAAACCTTCTCAAAACAGTAAAATATCTAGTCCAGCAAAAGGTGATTTCAGGAAAAGTCTCAGCAGGACTTTGAGTTGTAAACCTGCTTTTTTTGACAAACCAGCCTCTTTATGCCTGTCAGCCTGCACCTCACCCATTCCCAGATTTCTCTTTTACAAAAACTATTTCTATCTCTACCAACCTGTAGTCCCTAATATCAGGCAAATGGGTTCTGTCCATCATCCAGAAGGGTTATAAAATGACTTGGATCACATCTATCCCCTCAAGGCTTCCACGGCCTCGTCCAGGCCAGAGTCACCCTATTCCCCCTCTTCACTCAGGGGATAATCGAATTTGTGCCTCCTTATCTAGAAAAAAGAGGATTTTACCCAAGTACGTTTCTGGTTCCCAGAAAGGAAAGCAAGTGGAGACCTCTTTTGGACCCTTCTTTTCTCTACACCTTTCTTAAAATTCCTAGTTTCCAAGATGTTGACCTGTACTTGCAATGATACTCCCTCAAGCCTTTTTTGAAGGACTTGGATTTAATGGATGCTTATCGTCATATTACGGTTCATCCAATCTGCAAGAAATTCTTACGGTTTTATCTGTCTTCTTATCACTTTTGGTTTTCTGCTTTATCCTTTGGTCTTTCAGCTGCCTAAGGGTATTCACAAAGTGCTTGGCTGCTGTCATTGCCTTCTGTAGACTTCAAGGAATTCATATCTTTCATTATCGATCTCCACATTCAGGGCCCTTCCTAAGAGATTTTCGTAAAACATCTGGATTTTGTTAAGAATCTTCTGAATAATCTGGGATTCACTCTGAACCTAAAGAAGTCTTGCTTAACGTCATCCAAGGGTCATATTTTCCTACAATACAGATGCAATAATCGGTCAGTGACAGCGTTTCTTCTGGCAGGTAAGGATTTCCTGACTGAAATCACTGTTGCAGTATTCATAATAGATGGGGTTGTTGTCCATTGACATCCGGCTGGGGTACCAAAGCTTTACCTTCCCAAAGGTATACATCCAGATGATGACTTCATCTTGTCAGTGTAGCAGTATATAAACGGACTTGCATGTAAGATCCTCATACTATATCGCCAGCAGCCCAAACACAGGTCGTTGCACCCAATGGACTGTATCACTTGGCACTGTAGCTTTGCATGATGGAGTTAGATAAGTGCTCTGTTGAGTATTCTTCCTTTCTAACCTTTTGACTATGTATTCATTGTTATTAGATGTCATCTAGGAGGGGGTAACTGTGAATACAGTTTTGGGAATCACCCATCTGTTATGAATACTGCAACAGTGATTTCAGTTAGGGCATAGTACAGTTGTGTAAGAACTTACCGTAACAGTAGATGTTCTGTTGATCAGTGTTGCACTATTCCTTCCTTCCATCCTTATCCACCTGCTCTTCTCTTTACTGTCTCTCTCTCTCACACACACACACACACACACACACACACACACACACGGTTTGTTACATTACTTTTGGTTGGAGGGCTTACTTATCTGTTCAAACAGTGCCTCTTCTAGCTGACCAGTCTCTTCTCTCAGTTCTCTTCAGCCTGCTCGCTTGGAGACAGTCTGATGCTCTCACGAGTACATCTGTTTGTATACCCCTCCACTGATGAGCTGAGGTCATCATCCTGGCAGTACACCCTTGGGAAGGTAAAGCTTTGGTACCCAAGCTGGATGTCAGCAGAAGACAATAGATCTGATGTTCATCGTGCATACAGCTGCAGTCATTACAGAAGGGTTATCCTGCCATCAGGCGGGTCCTCGGTCGGCCGAATTCCAAAGTCTAGGTCTGGCGTCGGTTGTCGTCGCTTCTTCCCTGACGTCAGTGCGGCAGGGGTATAAAAGAGACAGCCGACGCCATCTTCTCCAGTCTTTCTTGCCGCGCGGTGCCCGAAGCAGAAGCAGTTCGCAAGTGCCGGTCGGCCAGCTCCTGAGATTTACGAAAATATTTCAGCCGAAGTCTTCTTAAAAGCTAAGTACCCCGTTGGGGAAACTTTTCTTGCCTCAGACCGATGTCAATCAAAGTTAATAATTGCATTTCATGTGGGAAGCAAATACCGCATAAGGATTTCCACTCTTTCTGTATACCTTGCTTAGGCCCAGACCACGACGTCTCGGCCTGCCGTTTTTGTGCTAGATTCAACAAGCGCACTATTAAGCGCCGGGCGGAGTTCGCCCTTCACTATTTTGGTAAAAAATTTAATTATATTATGTCGTCGGATACTCCGACTCCAGTTTTGAGTAAAAGACGCAAAGATAAGGACCGACATACGAGGTCCGCATCGACCACTGAAACCACGCTAAGGCCGACTACTGGTTCTTCGGTTCTCAGCGAGGTGCCTACGCAGCCCCTGAGTACCGATGACACTACATTACCGGCGTCTTCAGTACGCAAAGTCGCAGGCTCCTCGGTCCTCATTCCTACTACAGATACCGATGCCACTCTTGGCGGGGAAACTCGGAGTTTAGACAGGCCTGCCATTTCTCAAGGTGTCTTCAGGCCTTCCTCCTTCTCCATTAAAGCTTTCACAAAATCTAAAGCAGCCATGAAAACCAAACAACAGGGACCTCAAACTCCCTCTCAAGGCCCCATGCCTAAAAAACAGATGCTCAAAATGGCTGAGGATTTGATTACTCTTATCAGGGGTTCTCAACCCCCCTCAGACAAAAGGCCCAGATTAGAGGAAGACTACCCTTCCTCAGATCAAGCCTCTATTACCTCTGAACATTCTGAGGACCAGGACTATGCCTATTCTCCCTTTGAAGACTCTGATGCAGAGGAGTCTATTCCCTCGGTCTCCCCCCCTGAGGACCACTCTTTTGGGGAAACCCTACATACATTGAGGGAACACTTTCACTGGGAAGGCCAAGATTACTCAGATTCCAAGAAAAGGCTCAGGGATTTTCTCTTGCTCCCCCAACATAGGCCCCTGGCTATCCCTCCTGTTTTAGATATACTGGATGATGTGTACACAGAAGCCAGCCTTAATCCAGATTCTTTACCTCCAGCTCCTGTTAAACCAGACAGGTATTACCGGGTTCCTGATTCACACCAATTCCTATACAAAAGCCATAATGCTGACCCAGAAACTATTTCACAGGGTCCCAAGGGAATTAAGGCCTCTACTGCTAAAAACCCATTACCTTCAGAGAGAGATTCCAGAGCTTTAGAAAGGTGGGGGAAAAAGGTGTATACCTCGGCCACTTTAACCATGAGGGCATTAAACTGTCAGTTCCATATGTTAAAGTATCAACAGTTTCTGTTATCTCAGTTGAAAAGCAAAATGACACAACCAGAACAACCAGATTTAAAAAAGTTGCAGGATTTGTTGCATGGTGCAGAGCAAGTGGGTAAGCATACCTTGCAGTGTGGTTTTGATGCTCTAGAGGCCTCGTAGAGCTGCTGTAACGGGGTCTGTTTTACGTAGACATGCTTGGCTCAAAGAACAAGCCTTACCAGATCATGTCAAAGCTAAATTATTAGATGCACCTCTTCAAAAACATGTATTGTTTGGTGTTAAAGCTGAGGAGGTACTAAAGAAAATGGAGGAAAAAGCAAAATCAGTGCAAACAGTGAAAGATTTCCTGCAGGTACAACCTCCACGTTTCAGCAGAAACTGGCCTTCAAACAATTGGTCCTTTTCAGCCACGGACAGACCTCAAAGGGGCAGATACAGATGCCCAAGGGGTAGAGGACAATCTCAAGGATCTTACAGAGCCAGGCAGTGGCAAGCACCAACTCCAAGAGGTGGAGATGATAGATCACAGTCATTCAGAAAGCAGACACAATGACTTCCCCCTTTACCTGCCAAGCAAAGTTTTAATGGCAGCACCTTTGGGAGGAAAACTGGCATTATTCTCAAAAAACTGGCATATTGTTACAAAAGACAAATGGATTCTGGACATTATAGACAGAGGCTACAGGTTCCACTTTCACACCCTTCTAAAAATGAGAGGCATGCCAAACCTGCCACAAAATCAAAGGGCAGAGGCACAAAAACAAATTTCAGCTCTCATGGACATGAAAGCGATTCAAGAGGTACCTGCAAAAGAACAAGGTCAAGGGTTCTATTCCAGACTATTCCTGGTACCAAGAAAAGACAAAGATTGGAGACCTATTTTGGACCTATCCATCCTAAACTCATATTTACAGGTACCAAAATTCAAGATGCTCTCATTACAGCAAGGAGTCTTGGCTGGTAACACTGGACCTCAAGGAGGCATACCTGCATGTCCCTATCAGACAAGATTGCAGAAGATACCTCAGATTTCTTGCAGGTTCAACCCATTATCAATTCTCTGCATTGCCCTTTGGCTTATCTACTGCGCCCAGAGTGTTTACGAAATGCCTGGCATCAGTAATCGCCTTTTGCAGACTTCAAGGAATACAAATATACCCATATCTGGACGACTGCCTGATCCAAGCGGACAGCAAGGACATACTTCTGAAACATCTGGCGTTTGTAATAAAACTGTTGAACTTTCTGGGATATACAGTCAACAAAAAGAAATCAAAACTAATACCCTCTCGACAAATAATTTTCCTGGGTGCCAGCTTGAATACAACCACCCAGATGGCCTACCTCACGCCAGACAAACAAGGGCAACTGTCTCAATACTTCAGCAAAATGGCAACCTTCACCAGGCTTACTGCAAGGAAAGTCCTGCAGGCTCTGGGGTTCATGGCATCTTGCATCCTACTAATCCCATGTGCAAAGCTGCATATGAGGAAACTTCAATGGTACCTAAAACTTGTGGTCTCAACACAGCCACAGTTTGGAAACAATAATACCACTCATTCCATGCTTTCAAAAGGAATTTCTGTGGTAGGCTCAAGCATGCCAGAGAAACATAGGTCTCCCTTTCTGCGTACCTCAAGCAACTCAAATCATCACAACAGATGCCTCAGACTACGCCTGGGGAGCACACATGACAGATCAGTGCATTCAGGGAAAATGGTCCCAAAAAGAGAAGCACCTACACATCAACCAAAAGGAAATGCTAGCCGTGCAAAATGGTATTATGGCCTTCAAAGACCTACTACATCCAGGCCAGCTATTGATAAGGACAGACAACACCACAGTGATGTGGTACATAAACAAACAGGGAGGAACTCATTCATACCCCCTGTGCAGGCAAGCCATGACCCTATGGAACACAGCACTGGAATTGCAGATTCAACTACAGGCACAATTCCTGCCAGGGAAGGAAAACACACTGGCAGACAGCCTAAGCAGAAATATGACAGATCCACACGAATGGAAGTTGCATCCTCAAGTTTCACAAAGATAACTCAGGCATGGGGACAGCCAGACATAGATCTCTTTGCTACCCACAGAAATTGCCAATTGAAAAAATTTTGTTCAAGGACCTATCATCCACAAGCCTGGAAATTGGACACACTTTCCTTCAATTGGACAACGTTGACAGTCTATGCCTTTCCACCTCTTCCTCTGCTGCCCAAAGTTCTATTAAAAGCCAGAGCAGAGAGGCCGAAAATTATTGTCATTGCTCCAGATTGGCCAAGACAACACTGGTATCCGCTCCTGAAGAGCCTGACACATTCCCCACCATGGATCTTACTTCTAGTCCTTATTCTGTTGTCCCAGCACAACTTCAAGACTCTTCACAGCCAGCTCAAAACCCTAAATCTAGTTGCATGGAGAATCCCTTGATTTCCCAACAGACCCTCCTCTTCAAGGAGGTGCAGGATGTCATCTTGGAGGCCAGAAGACCTTCTACTAGAAAAGCCTACTCCGCCAAATGGAAACGATTTTGTGCCTGGAATCAAGAAAAGGGCCAGAACCCTTGGGTAATAAATTTACCCCAAATTTTACAGTACCTAGCTGAGATGTTAAACAGTGGACTTTCCTTCTCCTCCATCAAAATCCACGCTTCAGCCATTTCTGCACAATACAACACAGATCCTCCATTATTCTCTCATCCTCTCTTAAGACAGTTCCTCAGAGGGGCAAAGAATATAAAACCCCCATGGAAACCACCAGTCCCTGCTTGGGATCTCAACTTCGTATTGGAAAAGCTGACCCTTCCTCCCTTCGAGCCAGCTGCTTCAACAGAACTACAATACTTGTCATGGAAAACAGCCTTCCTTCTGGCTATCACCTCAGCACGCAGGGTTTCGGAGCTACAGGCCCTCATGGCTGTGCAACCGTTCATCATTTTCCATCAGGACAGAGTTTCCCTACAAACCAACCCTTCCTTTATGCCAAAGGTAGTATCCAGTGTAGCTTTGAATCAGACTATCCACTTACCTACCTTTTATCCTAATCCACAAAACAAAGGGGAAAGACTACTGCATTCCTTGGACATTCACAGACAACTTCGTTATTATTTGGACAGGACAAAGCCATTCAGGAAATCTGAGCAACTCTTCGTGTCCTCTGCTACAGGTGCTCAAGGAAAGGCTATTTCCAAACAGACAATCTCAAAATGGATAGCCCACTGCATACGGTTTTGTTACTCTTTTCATGGAAAAGCTGTGCCTTCAAGCATCAGATCCCACTCCACCAGGGTCACAGCTACCTCTGCAGCTTTCCTCAGGGGGGTTCCTACCAAGGACATTTTGGAAGCAGTCACTTGGCGTTCAGTGCACACTTTCTCCAAACACTATCACCTTCCACTATACTCTAAATCTAGAGCGGGATTTGCCACAGCTGTCTTGCAGGACATCCTTGCTTCTCCTAGTTCCACTTAGTGCCTGCCACCCCTACTTAGCTTTGGGATTCTTCCCATCTGTAATGACTGCAGCTGTATGCACGATGAACATAGTACAGTTTTGTACCTACCATAAATGTAGATGTTCGAGTGCGCATACAGCTGCAGTCCAGGTTTCCCCCCCTCCATCCCCTCTTAGGACAGGCCTTATGAAAAACACCTTCTCATACAACCTACTTGGGGTATTCTTTTATGGTGTATTTGCTTGCAACTACTGTTTTTTGATTATTCTATTTTGCATGATTACATAACTTTATGTTTTGCCTTCCTTCTGGGGGCACCTGACATCTGGGGCAAGAAAAACTGAAGAAGATGGCGTCGGCTGCCTCTTTTATACCCCTGCCGCACTGACGTCAGGGAAGAAGCGACGACAACCGACGCTGGACCTAGACTTTGGAATTCGGCCGACCGAGGACCCGCCTGACGGCAGGATAACCCATCTGTAATGACTGCAGCTGTATGCGCACTCGAACATCTACATTTATGGTAGGTACAAAACTGTACTTTATAAATACTGAAACAGTGATCAGTAGGACATCTACTGTTATGGTCAGTTCTTACACAATTGTACAATCTTTCCCTGTTGGACTGTTTTCAAAACCTTCTTCCTTTGAATGTGACTTCAGCAAGAGAGATTCTGGGAGCCCTGGGATACATAGCAATGAGTCCCAAGATGCCTTAAGCTAGACTCCACATGAGGAAGATTCTTTGGTACCATGAGTTCATTTGGACTCAGCATTGCCACCCTTAACTTTCGTAATTCCTCTCTTGCCTTTCATCATGAAGGAATTTCTATGGTGGATAAACCAGATTTCACTCAACCTAGCAGTGCCATTTCTGGTTCCTTCCCCTTGACAAGCGCTGTTCACATATGCTTCAGTCCTGGTGTGGAGAATTAGTTCTCAGGATATCAGAGTCCATGGGGTTTCTTTGTCAGAAAAAAGAAGGACCACATAAACATAAAAATAAATGAAAGCACTTATGTTAGCCCTTCAGTCTGTACAGTATCTCTGGGCTGCAAGTCCTACCATGGTTATGTGGTACACAAACAAGTAGGGAGGCACCAGGTCTTACTGCCTGTGCAGACTCACTTTGCTTGGCAGTCAGCAATTCAGCACAGAATCTTTCTTCAATCTAAGTATACTCCATCAGGAAGGAACACTGTGGCAGTTCTGTAGAGCAGTTTCAGTGCAGCCCTCATGAGTGGACGCTAAACAGAGAGATCTTTCTGGACATGTTTATCAGTGAGGTACCCTCCCCCCGCTGTTTTGCTTGTGCACCCAAGAGACAGTTCAGGCCATCTTGTTCAAGAGTGCCATGCTGTCAGGCATGGAGAATGGACATCACGTCGTTTTCTTGGAAAGTAAGGTGCCTCTATGCTTACCCTCTATTTCCTCTGATCTCCAAAGTTCTTCTCAGAATCAAGCAGGACAAGCCATAAATCTTGTTGGTGACTCCCTTTTTGGCTTAGACAGCACAGGCTCACCCTTCCTCTTCCACTTGGTTGGGGCAATCCTCAACGGATGGACTTGCTGACACATTACAAGGACTGTCTTAATTCATCCCAACATGCAGACCTTGAATCTGATTCTCTGGGTAAAAGAATTATAATCCCTTTTATGCACTACTTTTATGAGGATGTGCTCAAGGTACAAGTAAGTCTTAATGTTTCTAACTGGAAAAGATTTTCCTTATAGTGCCATAAAAAGAATCCGGTCCCTTATTATCTGGTTATTCCTAATACTTTTTAAAGATTAACATCTTATTTTACTCGGATCATTTACAACATGTTGTGCAATCCACATGCATGATGCACCATTTCTAACTTACTTAACAGCACAGTCACTCGTAATTGCTTCACATTGTACTATTCTTTTACTCAGTATTGAGAGTCTCAAGCCCATGATCAAAAGTTATCTTTGAACTTATTCTCTTACATCTACTTTAAACTACTTAAACATTATCTTTTAAGTCCTTATTGTCCTGTTCTTTAAAACAAGTTATTCTACAACATGTACGTGGAGATCAGTAATTTCTGTACTTGGGCTGTCCACATAACTCGTATACTTGGCCTGGTAGTACCTATTGGGGGGGGTCTGACCTTTTAATCTTACTTTGGCCTTATCAGGAGATATGGGATAATTGGCCTCTATTTTGTCTCCTTGGTGTGTTATGCAGTTCACCAAGTTGTTGTTTTCCTTCGCACACTGTAACCTGTGTATTTCCTGGCTTCATACAGACATTTTTTCGACAGTAACCATCTCTCTCTTTGTTGCTTCCTTCGCCTTTTTTTTTTTTTTTTTTTTTTTACATTTTTTCTTCCTCTTTATTTAAAACTAATACTAGATAAATTCTTCTACGGTTATGGATAGCTGTCTTTTGTCTGGTTATCTTTTTGCTATTTATATGATAATCGAGAACAGGCTTTCTATGTTACAGTCTAGAGGTAACTGTTCTTGTGCATATAGAAAAAGTAATTATCTGGTAAGATCGGTATATTAAGTTCAAGGTCATTGTGCCTTTGGAATATTTTGTTTTCTTTTAGGTATGGCAGTCTCAAGAGTCATAAGTAGCAGGACTGTGGAGGATGCAGGAGTACTTGCTTCCTCATGCAAAAAACAAACAAACAAATAAAAAATCACTGTGACTCAGATTTGTGACTTCAACAGTCACTGTTCTTTAGTTTTTTTTTGTAATTCTGGCACTTTCAGTTATAGGTCTGAATGTTACAACAGGAGCTGTCAGTGACCATCTTGTCCTTGTGGACAGCATTGGTGCTTTTTGTAGCATTCTTGAATTTTTTACTAATGTGGTCAGGTTCTGTTTTATGACCTGAGATGCAGTAAGGTTTATATAAGATTATGAGCTTACTTTTGTTTGATAAATAATTTATTGGTTTTGTTATCTCTCCATCTTGGATGTATTTATTGTTATGCTTATGGTGGAAGGAGACAGTTTTCCCTATACAGTAATTTAAGACAGTATGAAGTCCCTTAGTTAGGGGTGTGGTGTCAGTATTCTGGGATTTGGGGCGATCTGACCATTTATGTTCTTTGAAAAAGGTAATGAAATGTAATAAATTGGTTTTGCTGAAGTCCCTGAATGCAGTTAGCTTACTGGGAGAAAGGAGGCTAGTCTTGAGGCAAAAGATGCAGCCTCTTAATATTTCCATAATTTTCTCACTCCCCTCCATTAAAAGCATCCCTGCCTTGTGTTTTCTCTTGATCAACTGGTATTTCATATCCTTTAAATTCATCATTTTTGGTCTTAATTTAAACATATTAAAATATATTTTAACTTCAGTAGTCATTTGCTCCATCAACTTATCCACAAGATCTTCTAATCTCAACACTATCAAGCCTCATTTTAACATATTATTTAGGTATATTACAGCGAGTTGTATCATTGTGGGTTATTTATAGCTGAGTAGGTAGCACAGATCTGGTATGTCAAATAATTTGACATCTATGGCTGAGATGGGGTGGGGGGGGGGATGCATGCAGAAAGGAGTTATTTCTATATATTTTTCACCAACAAATTGTGTGGGCATAACCAGTTTTTAATAGACACCTAGGGATAAAACTTTAAATTTACTGCCTTTACAGGAAAAAGTAATTAGTAACTGTTTTTGTTTGTTGTGCTGAAACAGCAAAAGGACCACAGCTATCTTGTTTATTGTATTGCAACTATCAGGCATTGGTTTCTGGGAAATATCATCTGACGTTATCTCCAGAGATATGCAGAAAACTGATTAATTCATGGTACTGCTAACACTTAAGACACTGAGAAGACGAAAGTGAAGGATAAGAACAAAAATATTGTATTGTGGGAACCTAGATTATTGTGAGAAAAATTAGAAGAAACCCTGGCTGGAAAAAAAAAACATGACATCAGCATAGCTCCTTCCCTGCTTGCCTTTTTGAGGTAGAGAAAATGATATAATAATAAAGTCATTTAGAATGCTTTAGAGATATTGGGCTATATAGAAAACAAAGAAACAAAGCTATGATTAAATCTTATAGGTTTTTTTTTTCAGTTTTTGCTAACAGTGTTGTTTTCATATCTCTCTGATTTCCTTCCTTTCAAAAAGGAAAAAAAAAAAACAGAAAAAATATTTTTGCTCACCACTTTCTATAGGTGTTTTCCTATAGAAAGTGGTGAGCAAAAACATTTTTTTTTTGCTCACCACTTTGTGGTCGCCTCACAGTAAGACGTCCTGTTCGATTCTCAGCTAAAGCGTCTTCTGTGTGGAGACATGCGTGAATGGGCATACCTTCGTTGAAGGTTGTGCGTCAGGGCTGGCAACTCGGTACGTAAATATCTACTGCCAATCATTAGCGGACCGGAGGTCCGCTGTGGCGACCCCTAACCGGGAAAAGCCGAAAGGTACAACTTTCTATAGGTGTTTTCCATTAGCCGCGGTGGTACAGCAGTAGCGTTGTTGCCTCACAGCAAGAGGTTCTCCTGTTTGATTTACGGCTGGAGTGCCTTCTGTGAGGAGTCTGCATGTCCTCCCCACGGTCGAGTGGCCTCCGAAAGACATGCATGAATGGACATGCCTTCGTTGAAGGTTGGGCTTCCGGCTGGCAACTTGGCACCATAAAAAAATCTACTGCCAATCATTAGTGGACCGGAGTTCCGCTGTGGCGACCCCTAACCGGGAAAAGCCGAAAAGACAAACAAAACTTTCTATATTTGTTTTCCAGTACTGAATCTGCAGTGCAGCTTAAAGAGGGATACCTTCTGTGGACGAGATGTTAACCTGAGGTTCTCTCTACCTGAATCAATGGTAACTTGTTAAAAAGAGTAGGGGGGATATTACATAGCAACCAAAAATATAACCGATATTCACTTACTTCTAGTCACTTAAATACAATATTTCTAGTGTTAATATTTAAAATATAAACAAAAAATATGAAAAATAGAAGAAATACAACAGCTTTACATCCTCATGCATTTGCCGCAGTCAGAATCTTATTTTTAAATTATTTTTTTTCATTATTATATAAGATGTTGTATATCTGAATACCTTCACAGCCAGCACCCTCCTCCTTCCTAAAGTATAGTAGCAGTGTGCATCCACAAAACATTTTAGTAACCAGAACAGTATCTTCTGTAGAAAAAAGTTGGATGGTATCTGTAATGCTAAACAAAAAGATCACACTTACAATAAGTCTGTTCTTACTATCTACTCTTCATCAGCAAAATAAAGGTTGTGCTATGCAGGAAGTGTCCTTGTTTAATGACCTGCAGCATGGGGACCCTATATCTATATAGTTGACCAGTGCAGAATCTTAGTAAATGCACAGCATGTCTGATAAAAAAAAAAAAACTTCAGAAACGTAAGAAAAATCTGCACATTTCAGCATGAGATGTTGAGTCACGTACCTTCATAATATCACCAGTTTCACTATTTATATCAATGTTGTTGACTAATTCTGTAATAATTACAATTTTTTTATAACTTTGCCTTTTGCGTAATACATTTCAGAATACAAGACTATATGCAAACTGGAACTGTTTCTCCGGAGTAAGATTTTCATCAGTTATTAATCAGAATTACACAAGGCTGTCAACCTCTAGTTAGCTAAGCACTGTTTCACTACTTTTGTGAATAAAGTTAATCACTGTGCCTCATTGTTTATGCCTTTCGTATGACATTCATTCAGAGTCTGAAGAAATAACAGAAACTTTATACAAGCCTTAACTCAGGTCATCAGTTGTGGGTGAGAAACCCTATGAAATTGCAGTGCTGAATCTAATTCTGCCATGCTTATGGCTTGAGTGATGTTAATACTGCATGTTGCTGACAGCTCTTTATTCCTTCTCCTCACATACCTATACCTAGAACAATCCTTTCCATATATAAACTACAGGTCCTGATTAACCTTTAAATGTGTCATATTATCCCCTTACATATTTTTGCTAATAGTGGACTTGTTTCTTCTTCCCCTTTCACTGCAAATTGTTGTTACCACGTTAACAGTTTCCATTTGTTTTATATTAGCTATACTTCTCACCATAGTGAAGTAACGGATTTCTTTAGTTTAATATTAGCTATACCTCTCTACCATAGTGAAATAAGAGCCACTGTTTTTAGAAAATATTTAATTTTTAAATACCAAAAAAAATGCTTTTCATACCCAGATCTCTTTCAACAACCAGTACTACCTTCCGTATTACTTCAAGAAATAACACCACCATAGAAACTGCAACAAATACCAAACTACTAGAAGTCATTATATGCAGTTACCTAAATTTGACCTGTATATCACTCAGGCCATCAAGAAAACTCATCAAAAACTGGGCTTCCTCTACCAAAACAAATGCTATTTTGTTGTTGTTGTATCTTTCGGCTTTTCCCAGTTAGGGGTCGCCACAGTGGAACTCCGGTCCGCTAATGACTGGCAGTTGATTTTTACATACCGAGTTGCTAGCCCTGACACACAACCTTCAACGAAGGTACACCCATTCACGCATGTCTCCACACAGAAGATGCTTTAGCTGAGAATCGAACAGGACACCGTCTTACTGTGAGGCGACAACGCTACCACAGTACCACCACCATGGACTCAAAATCCTTAGCATCATTCTCTCTTCTCTCCTCCCATCTATGTGCATCACCCATATTAACCAGCATTCAAGCCTCCCTACTTAATAAATTAGAGACAACTTTAACAAAATAGCCAAGTTTTCATCTAATGCACCAAACCGTGCTCACCACTGCTTAACACTAAAGGAGTTCAACTGGCTAGAACTACCTAATCATCTTACATTCACTCAGCTTCAAATTGCTCACAAAATAATACACAGACCATCCACATGACCTTCTCTACAAAACATTCTCAAGCACTTTCCCACCATCTTGCTTTTGCTCAGGTAGTCAGAGTCTACTAATACCTTCCAAATCCGGTAATATTGCTAGAGACTCACTGTACTCATCCTGTGTCACCAGACAGTGGAAATCCCTGCCTAGCCCACTAAAACAGGACCGCTGTGCATCTAGTTGTATGCACAACCTAAAACAGCTCCTGAACTCCTCCTGGCTGTTTTCTTGTTCGCACCCTGACTAACACTCTCTCTGAGATCTCTAGGCTATCACTAACCCCTCTGTCTACAGGTTTCCTGTCTTATTCTGTAGATAATATAAATAAATCCCATCTGCATATATAACTATATAATGCTTTTTCATCACTCCTACATAAATGTTTATTATTGTATAGCACTCCTACAGAATTCAAATTGTATTAACCTCTGTCTTGATTGTGTTACCCATCCCATGATTCTAAACCACTATTTCTACTGTCAAGAAACTGAATTTTTTTTCTCTGTATTTTTTTTTTCGTGTGTGCAATTTTTTTGTAACTTTAATGGAGCTTTTTTTCCCTGGGCTTCCTCTCAAAATGGGCCTGAATGCCCAGTCAGACAAGCCTGGTAAACAAATGGTAGTAAATAAATACATGTATATTAATTGCTGAACTAGTTACATAATTTTGAAAAGTCTACCTCTGAAGAAACGTCTGTGCTTCTACAAATGCATGTGCGTACTTTAACACTCTAGGATATCCGTTAGACATTGTCTTCCCACACCTGGAGAGTGCAGCACTAAAATCCATTTTTACAAGTTCTTTTATACCTTCCACATGCAGAGACATTGATATGCTAATGTAAGAGTAGAATGATATACAAACGTATCCGTGACCAAATAACTAAATCATTTAGAAACCTGACACATAATGCCCTACCCCACTTCTAATAGTAAATCAGAGAATAAAATGTAGTTAGTCTTAATACATACTTATTTTAATGTATGTGTCTGTAGGGTTTCCTATCAGAATCTCAAAATTTAAAACAAAATCCATTCGGAACCTCGAACGGAAATGCCGAATCCAAAATATCACTTAGGTGAAATGTCAAATCTGCTGAATTCATTCAGCAGATACAACATTTTCACCGAATAGTGAACGTGATGTCTGTATAAGAGCTCAGATATGTAGACCTCTTACACTTCACATCATGTTTTTACAGGGGGGCAAGCCCCCCTGCACCTCCCTGTGGGTTGCTGTGCCCTGCACACCCCCTGCTAACTATGTATTCCAACTCCGAGATTGCACTACAGTGAGGACAGGGATGAATGTCCCAATCGGCACTGTACTGCGATCTCTAGTCATTAGACCGAGTGCGTAATAGTGGATGCACAGTGGTATTCACCAATATGACCCATCGAGCATGTAATGATCGGCCACACTGCAATCCGACATATGCTTTCTGATATCCCATCTGCAGAGAATCTGCTTTCGAGATTTTGATAGAAAACCGTCTGTGTTACCAGTCCCCGTAAGTAAATTGCCATTCACTTTACACAGACAGATAATGTGCAAAGTTTTGTACTTATTATGCTGCTGATCTGTATATATTCAAAAAGTCTTTTTGCTCTTCTGAAACTGCTTGGGGTACATAGAAATGATTGTATAGAAAGTAGTTCCCTTCCTATTGTCCAGTACTCCAGTACAACCTCCTTTTTGGATCTAACCATCTTCTCAAGTTTTAAGATCCATATTGTCTCAAAAGGTTCTCTGTGATGGTGGCCAGTAAACCATCTCTCTGTGTGTCAAGTAATTCCAGACACAATTGTATTACTATTAATTCTCCTTGCTTATGATTTCATACTACTCACATTTAAATAAATAATAATCTGATGTTGTCAATCTTCACTCATTCCTTACTGGAACCGAGTCGGCCATTATAACAAGCTCGCGCCAGCCAAAAAAACTCTTGAGCTAAGCTTACCAATAGTGCCCCTCTTTCTAGCACCTCAGATCTCATTTGTCACGTATACTTCAAGACGTGTCAAGCCAGCTCTCAAGCTAAGTCATTTAAAAAAATTTATATTTCAAATTTTTCTCTTGGTTACTTGCAGAATTTCTTTCCTCTTGTAGTCGTTTAGTGTTTGCTTACCCTTTGAAGCCCTTTTATCCTTTCTTTACCAAGTTTTGTGGTATTCGTTGTACCATTGCTGGTACAGGCCTCCATTTACCTCTGAGGTAATTCCCGATACCATTGCTGGTATTTCTCCTCTCCCCCCATCCCCTTTCTTTTCCCTTTGGGTATTTCTTGCCTTACCTTTGGTGTTAGACAAAAAAAATAAATAAATCCTTCTTTCTTCAAAGTGTGTATTTTACTGCTTGTGCTGGTTGTACGGTTATCGGACTGTTTACTCTAATTTTTCAGGATGGCTGATAAAAAAGGAACAACGGGGTTCAAACAGTGTGATAAGTGCAGTAGAAAAATACAGAACTCAGACAGTCATTTGTCTTGTGTTTATTGTCTCGGAGTACAGCACTTGAAAGTTGAACCGCCATGAGATGTATGTAAGGGTTTTAGCGCTCGAACGTTGACTGAGAGAAAAAAATAAACTGATTCTTAAGGGTCTTCTAAAAACTCCTTTCCCGGAGGCTATTTCTGAGACCGAGGGCTCACCCCTTCCTAAAAAGAAACACAAGAAAAGAAGCCATTCTGTTCCATCATTTCCACACATAAATTCTAAATTCGTTCAGTCTTTGGAAACAAAAGCAAAATTACCTAAATTGACACTAGAAATTTCAGCACAGGCGCCTCAAATCCCTTCTACAGTGCCGTCCTTTATACCACAACCTCAACCACCAACTACGGTACCGTCCTCGTCAGTACCAGTGACTACGGTACTATCTCCTTGCTCAGTGCCACAAGCTTTCCCCACAGTACATCTTGCCAGTACGGAACTATCCATAGCTACAGTACAGACTCCCCCTCCAGCACCAAAAATAGTTTTGCCAACTCCGGTCACTGTCCCCACCCCTGTACATCATTCTGGTCCTTTGTCCATGATGGTGCCAAAAGGTGAGATATTGTCTCTGACCTGATACTCCCCGTCAGTGGATCCCTTTATTGGACAGCAGTGCAGCCCCTTTTTAGAATGCCCTGATTCCCCATCGGGGATGTCGACCCGCTCCTCCAGGAGCCTTTCGGAGTTCGATGTAGTGAAACTTGTGGATTAGCTATTGGCGGTCAGAGGTTTTCCAACTCCTTCCAAATGCTACCTCCCACAAGGAGCCGAGGAATTTTCTCCACAGACTCCGACATATATTCCTCCTTTGACCTCTTTGGAGGTATTGGAGTCCTTGACACTGATGCCTATTTCTGTACTGGCTTCTTTGGTTCCATTGGTAGACCTTACCATGGCTCTGGAGCCCACCCTGTGGACATTGACTCGCTCAGAGCCTAGCTATCCTCAGGATCATGACTGGGCTGTCGGCACCGTGACCCCCTAGTATGGCACCATCTACTATGACTCCGGATGTGTTGGTGGCACCAAGTCATCCTGTGGCTCCATCCCTGGGAGTGGGTTCATAGGAGTGGGGTGTGACCCCCGGTCCCGAGGTTGTCTTTCTCGATTCCGGGCTCCCACCCCCCCTTCAGGTGGGCCAGCTTCTCAGGTGATGGAAAGGGCACTTGCCTCTGCAGGCTCACAGCTGGTTCCTTCAGCACTGGAGACCCATATATATCTCTCCTCTGAACCGCAGCTGACACAGTCTACTACCCTAGGACATCGAGCACGGGAGCCTCAAGATACACTTCCACAAGGGACCCACTCTTCAGAGTCCTCTTCTGATATCCCTGCTGAGGAGGGACCATGTAAGAGATCATGCAAGAGGAAGCACGTGGATTCCCCTGAGGAATCCCTTACCGAAGATACAGACTACGATAAAGGGGAAGGGTCCCCACAGTTATCCCCCTGAGGATGTCTCTTTTGGAGACCTACTGGAAATTTTAAAGCAGCGGGGAGACTGGAAGTCCACCAACCCTTCCTCTGAGGAGTCCGTATTCTTGCAGAGTTTACATGCTCGATCCTCTACTTCTTGGGTGACCCTGCCTGCAGATGTCCTAGCTCAGCTCATCATGCAGCATCCTTGGAAGAATCCTGACACCGTTGAATCTATCTCCTGAAGACCAGACAGAATTCTTTCTCCACCAGAGGACAACCCACACTGGTCCAAAGACCTACCAGTAGATGCTGTGGTGGTGGCGGTGGCCACTAAGAAAGAGCTCGCCGAGGAGAGCCCTACTATCCATCCCCCAAGCAGGGAGTCTCGGGTGATAGACAGCTTAGGGAAGCGGGTGTATTCTTCATCGACCTTTGCCATTCAGTCCTTGAATTACTTGGCACATTTTACCCGGCTCCAGAGAGACCTAATCTCAGAACTCCCAGGAACCTTAGCAGGAGCAGTTTCTGGAGGTATGAGACAAAGTTGCCTCACAGCTTGCCACCATGGAATCTATATCTATATCTAACTCGTCAATGCGGTTGATTTCTCATACTACCGATGGGATGGATAGAGCAACGGGTACAGGCGTCGTCATGAGATGTCACACCTGGATGTGTCTATGTGATTTTGCAGACCCTTTTAAGTCTTCCTTTCTCAAAACTCCCATGGAAGCCTCTTCTCTTTTTGGCCCAAAAGTAAAAGACACTTTGGCCAGGTGTGAAAAGGATGGTAGTACCTTGTCTGCCTTGGGCGTGCATTTTTCCACCCCCCCCCCCCAATGATCCTATTCTAGGAATCGGAGGAGTGGAAAGATGTGGTACAAGAAATCTCAGAGTCCTTTCTGTGACACACGTGGCGAGTTTACTCCCTGGGGCGAAGGGGGGAAACTAATCTGGAAGACAACCCTACAGAGGCAGAGGGGTGTCTTCATAATCAGGGATCTAGAGATTGATTCTCTAGACAGCCCAATCGGTGATCCTGAAGAGTGGCCCGATTTCTCTGTACCTCCTTGCCCAGCAAGTGATAACCATAGATATTTGGGTGCAGATGATCATTACCAGAGATCATCACATACCCTTCAGTGTTTACCCAAGGCTGATAAGGCATATTCCCGGCATTCCACCCAGTCAAAGTGAAGCAGCAGCTCAAGAAATACAAAAGCTATTCTTGAAGAGAGTCGTCCAAGCAGTCCAACCATACCACATAGGATGCAGATTTTACTCAAGGTTCTTTTTAGTGCCAAAAAAGACGGGACTGGAAGCCAATCTTGGACCTCAGCATTCTAAACAAGTTTGTCAGACAAACAAAATTCTGGATGGTCATGGTTCAGTCTATCTTACCATTTCTAGAGAAAGACGATTGGATGTGCTCGATAGATCTTCAGGATGCGTATTACCACATAAAAATGGACAAACACTCTTTGGTCTTTCTATGGCCCCCAGAGTGTTCACCAAATGCACGGCAGTGGTAACAGCTCACTTGAGATTGCAAGGGTTCCAGGTGTTTCCGTATTTAGACGATTGGCTCCTTACCACCCCCACCAAACATCTACTGGTTACAGCCTTACATTACACCCTAAAGCTAGCAAAACCCTTAGGGATCTCACTAAACAGAGAGAAATGGAAGTTGACTCCCTCTCAAAATCTGGAATTCATAGGGGCAGTTTTCAATACCCAATCTTGCCTAATCTCAACTCTGAGTGATACTTTGACAGGACAAAGTCCCAGTTCAAGCAGTCCTTCAAATACTAGGATCTATGGCAGCATCGATTACAATAGTTATCCTGGCAAGACTGCACATGAGGCTTCTACAGTGGCTTTTACTAATGCAGTGGTCTCCCTTGACTCATCCAATGTCCTTTCAGATCCGCATAACAAATTGATGCAGACAAGACTTATTTTTGTGGATGAATCCAGAAAAAGACCTATGGAGTCATTCTTTCCTCCCCTCTCAGCCCAAGGCCATAGTGACCATGGAAGCTTCCTTAATGGGGTGGGAGGGCATTTCCAGGGGAAGATGGTCCAAAGCATTTGGTCATCCATGGAGGCCAACTTGCATATCAATGTCCTAGAACGGAAGGCAGTGCTTCTGGCATTGCATGTATTCCAATCGGTCCTTCCTTTAGGGACAATTGCTATCCAGTCCAACAACATGTGCATAGTCTGGTATATCAACAAACAAGGGTGAACCAAGTCCTACCCATTGTGCTGGGAGGTCATGAGAATTTGGCAATGGGCGATAGCTTCCAACCGCTTTCTGATAGCAATGCACATTCCCAGAGAGTTCCAGCATAATTGCAGACAAACTGAGCAGATGCATTCTCCTGCCTGACAAGTGGTCCCTCAACCCTGTCATAGCAGTGAAGGTCTTCAGTCGCTGGGGCCAGCCTTGCGGCCATCTGTTCGCATCCCCCACAAACCACAAATGCAGCAGGTACTTTGCCCTAGATTGACCCATGGGACTTCTTTATGCCTTCCCTCCACTTCCTCTGGTCCTGCAATTTCTAAAGAAAGACCTTTGGTTGAGAAGCAGAGTAATCCTCATTGCATCCTATTGATCCCGACAAGTTTAGTTTCCTTTCTTTTGGCTTCACCTAGTGCACCAACCATGGATTCTGGATCCAAGTCTGGAATTGCTGTTGCACCCCCCCCAAGGGTTGATTCATCCAAACATATCGAGTCTCAGGCTGACAGCTTGGTTCCTCCACTTCCAGTAATTGCCAGGCAAAATAATCTGTCCTCCCTTGTACATAACATTCTTCTGGCTTCCCATAATCCATCCACCAGGAAACTTTATCTCAACAAGTGGAAAAGGTTTGTAATTTGGTCTCGAGAGAAGGAAATAGACCCCCTTTCAGCTTCGCTAACTTCTGTACTGTGAACTACTTATCGAATCTACTCCATTCAGGAGTGGCAGCTTCTACTATTCGAGTTCACCTGGCTGCTATCTCTATCTTCCACAGTGGTTTCCAGGACTCTTCCTTGATTTCTCACTGTCTCTGTAAAGTCTTCTTGAAAGGTGTCACACACATTAGACCACCCTTCAAAGACTTCAAAGAGCCAATCGAACCTTGGAATTTGACACTAGTTCTACAATCTTTGACTCGTCCCCCTTTCGAACCAGCTGCCACTTGCAATGTAAAATTTTTATCCTGGAAAACATTATTCTTGGTAGCTATTACCTCAGCAAGGCGAATATCTGAGTTACAGACCTTGTGTATAAAACTTCCTTGCATGGATTTCCATAAAGACAAGAGTATCACTATGGACTAATCCACCTTCTTACCCAAGGTTATTTTGGATTTGACCATTAGTCAAACAATTGACCTGCCAGTCTTTTTCTAACAGGGGAGAATACTCCCTGCATTTACTTGATGTACATAGACAATTGAGATTCTACTTGGACAAGACTAAATCACTACGAAAATCTGACCAATTATTCTTATCCTTCTCAGGACCAAAATTGGGAAAATCTGTTTCCAAAGTGACTCTTTCTAAATGGTTGGGAGATTGCATTTCCTTTATCTACCAACAAAACAAAGCTCTTCTACCAACTAAGGTCAAACTGCATACAACCACGTTAATTGTGTTATCTGTCACCTGTCATGCAAGAGCTTCTATGCATGACATTTGTGCAGCAGCATGGGCTACCTCTCATCCCTTTATCACTCATTACAAATTGAATTTAGTTTCCAGGGGGAGAGCCTCCTTTGGTTCAATGGTGCTCAGGAATATCCTTCCATAGGGCCTCCCAGGGAATAAAGTAGCTAGGGACTCTGTCCCATCAGAAAGGAATGAATGAAGATTAACATCATCAGATAAAGAAGTTATGCTCTTACCATAATGTTCCATCTTTGTTGCTGATCTTCATTTATTACATCCCACCTGCCACCCCCTCCCTCTGAAATCAGACTCCTGGAGGTTCGGATTTGGTCCTACCTTATGATAGGGAAGTTGATCAGATAAAGCCACCACTTTCTCTCTTCTTTTCTTACGGGCAAACTTGATCTGAGGTGATAGAGAGAGGGGCACTGTGGGTAAGCTTAGCTTGAGAGTTTTTTGGCTGGCACGAACTTGTTATAATGTCTGACTTGGTTCCGAGGATGGAACCGGTACCCATCAGTAATGAATGAATGAAGATCAACAACACAGATGGAATGTTATGGTAAGAACATAACTTCTTTTTATCCATAATCTTTGTCAGATCATTGTGATAGTAGAATGTATTTCCAGTACGTTTCTTTCTGGTCCTAAAACTTTTTGTTTGGAATATCAGTCCCTCTCCCAGATCCTGCCATCTTCTACAGCTGTTTGTTTCCAAAATGTATTTTATTATCATTTGTACAGTATTTCATTTCGTCATTTATACAGTATTTCATTTCGTGGTGGTATAGGAGCCCCTTGTAAAATGTCAATTTACATCATTAACAGAATAATGAAACACCGCACAACACCATGCATTTTTCCCTCCCAGTCTGCTACTGTACTCTGTAACTGTATTTACAGGAACACGGTATCTCCATTGTTCCAAAGCTATATGCCATGCATCCATCTGTAACATTTTATTATATTTTACAGTATCTAAAATTAGTTCTGGAGGAGGAAGAGGAGAGCAGTAGCATCTTTCATATTCTTTACACTTGCATTTCTGCACTGCTAGTTCATCTGTTTTTGCTACCCTTAACAGTTAAACCAGAAGTGGCCAGTACCATTTTTGGAACAAAGCAATGCTACAAATGGATTTGCCATGTCCTCTCTTCCCTCAAATTTCACATTATCTTTTATTGCAGGCAGTAATTAAATGATGTGGATGCCCAAAAATAACAAACGACTTTTGACCTGAAAATTATACCCAAAAGCAATGCAGATGCATTGCATTATTTAAATGAGACAGTGGTGATTTTTTTATACTGTTAAATCTACGAGTACTTCACAAATAGCAGTCCACTAATCTCCAGAGACAGTAGTTCAATAGTTTTATGTGTATTATAATGTGAAAATTCAGTAATGTCAGTCTCATCAAAAACGTATTCTAAACTGCAAAAAAAAAAGGGGGGGGGGGCAAAAAACATTTTCCCCATTAATAAACTCTGATTGTACAGAATGTAATCCTTCCCTGGACTCAGAGTCTGTGGCAGAATTGAACTGGTTATGACTACAGTTTATCTGTTGAGTGTAAGAATATCAACGTCAAAAGACTGCCAGACTTCAACAAACTAATTAGTTGCAAAATCGACAGATAATGCACAGGTAACCCTTTTAGAGTCATTCTGTTCACTCCTGCCTTCCTCCTCCTACCCGCAGTGCAGGAGTAAGGGACATTCCCCGCTGCACTGGACAAATTACCTATAGTTAGAATGAGTGCCACCTTAGGCCTTCTCTGTAAATAGGCTATCCCTAGTGGCACTAGCTTTATCAAGAAAAGTGATACAATTGTACAGCCACTTGCAAAAAAAATTTGCAGACATTTAACAAAAATATGCAAATAATTATTGACCTTTTTTTTGTAATTCATTAAGGATTGTATTCTGGGCTTTTCCTCTGTGTATTCTCAGTTTTCCAACAGTCCTACTAGATTATTCTGTTATGAAACAGTTTTGTTTGCTTTTTCCATGTCTTTTTTATGATTCCTAACAAAGTTCTGTAAAGGTGTGTTTTCCATACCTTCTAAAATGTATCCATTTTCTTGCATTCCGTATACTCCATCTTTTCCTTCACCCTTTTCTGGGGCCTAACAGGTCATGCACATAAGAGCCTAGGGCCTGTAAATTTTATTTCAAGTTGTATTCATACTGCTGTTGAAAAAAGGCCACAAACGGTAGAAAAATCTTCTGTTAATGAGCATTTTGCATGTAAAAGTCCTTAACATTTTGAAAAAAAGTCAGCATTCTGTAACGCTTTTGACATGGCATGCTTTGTTTAGTCATGTCTGCTGCATTTGGGGGATGGTCTGATCACCTAGCTTTTGCATAGTATGAAGGGTCTGAAGTAGAAACCCAGCTAGGCATAACTTAAATATGTCCTTTTTTGTAAAGACATTGAAAATATAATAATATATTCATACCTTTATAATATTATCCTGATCTATATTATTTTTGTTCTTTTGTTCGTAATCGTAGAGTACTCATTTAAGTGCAGCTTCAGCAGAGATTTATGTGTAGAGAGGTTTACACAAAGGGGAATTATAAAAAGTTTTGTGACATTATTCCATCTTTAGTGTTTTCAACATGTGTACTTGTATGCCCCTTACAAATAAGTATTATGCATATCACAATATGCATTTCATCCCTTGGGTAGCTCCTTCATTGTCCACCTGCATTGCAGAAGTTATACCTCCCAGTGAAATGTCATCACTGTCAATCATTGTTATGCTATCAAGTCTTCTGCCCAATATGTGTCTATTTTTTGTAGTCAAAATTCCCCCAGCTCTTCCACATTAGCTTTGTATTTAGCCCCTGAATTATGTGGTGTCTGTTGTCTGTGTTCTGCTCTTTGTACTTCTAAAACTTTCTGCACCTTACATTTCTGTATTGTTCCCAACATTTTCAGTTTGCCCCTCAAGATAAGACCTTGTTTTAACATAATCTTCCTTTATCTACATCACACTCCATCGCCTGATGTCTCCTTCAAAAATGTAATGTTCAGCTGTTTTTTTTCCTAGTACAGAAACATGAATGTATATATTTCTGTCTCCCACTTCTCGTATTTCATACGCTACTTGAATGTTGTTCATTTTTTTGTTTTTTGCTTTTAATGCTTTACCTTCCCTGTGGTTTGCTTCCCCCATTTTACTCTGTTCTGTATACTCCAGCTTATGTCTGTCCAGTAGATTCCTACCCCAATTTCCCCAGTAACTTCTGAACCCTCATTTATCCCTTTTTGCCAATTTGGGATTCTTGTAATTCTTCTAGTAAGCTGCCTTTTATTTCACTCGTCTGGCAAGGTCCTGGTTCATCCAAACTGATTTGTTTAACAGGTGTTTTGTAAGCAGTTCTTAGCCCAGTATTCTATAAATATAATGCACACTATTTAATTCAGTCCGGTAAATAAATATTTGACCAGTGAAAAGAGGTACATAGACATTTTATGAAACTATATTGCACTTAAATGTGCATCTTATTGAAAAGTGGGAATTGCCTATTTTTGTATTTATTTCTTTTAAACAGGGTGATGTCTCTGAGACTGTGCGAATATTTTTTGAAGATAGTAAATCTTTTCCACCAGCTGGGAAAAGCACTTTAACAATCCAAGAGGTAGACTCCTTTTTAGCACGACTGTCAAAACTGACCAAGGAAGAAGACCAGCTGCAGGAACTGCAGAGTATTGCTCGGAGGTAAGGCCACTTCTGACAGGTATGTAATGCATTTTATTGTATGGGTTGGGAGAGGAGATGAAAAAGATGAAGTCAAAGTCATATATTAGACTAGTAGTTAACTGCCCAACATGGTTTTCTAACTGGTTTTCACTCTCATGGCTGCCAGTCTTCAAGCCTTTTCACAGTCGGACAGGTATTTGTTCCCTTACCATGGAATTTCACCTGGGATTAGGGCAAGAACTGTCTGCAGAGGGCCATCATTCAGGCAAATGTGAGGGTACTTTGTGCCTCTGCCTTTGCCCCAACTCTCTGATTGCTCGCCATGAAGATAAGCTCCTTTCACCACAGCTAGGTGTGTCTGAGTACCACGTTAGGCTGGAGCCCTTAGGAAACCTGATGACTGTGTACAAGAAGCTCATTAGTCAAGTGAGTCCAAGTTATCCCAAAGATTTGGACTTTAAGGTAACCTTATCCTTGTTTCTAAGCCATGTAAATTCAACCCATGTATATTGATGTCATTTTGTATCAGTTTGCTTAGAGGTTTAATAGCTTGTAGGGATAAAGCCAGGGGGTAATGAGTACCCTTGATTTATGCCCTGAACAGCCCAGTGGGAGGAAAAAGTTTTGTATTAATAAGTACAAATGCCCATGGGAAATTGTATATTGCCTGATTCAAGAAAACCAGAAAAACTACTGTCCAGGAAAAAAGCTTGATTGAAATTGCTACACCCAGTTATTACATTGTCTTGTGTACCGAGAGATGTAAAGTCATAAAATACCAGGATTTGCAACCAGAAATAAGAGCAGTGTGGAAGAAAGATAACAGACAGTTCTGATAGTAGCAGGAGTAACAGAAGTAATTAAAAAAGAATTTACAGTCATACGTAAATATGCTACAGATTCATATAACTTTGTGTGAACTACAGAGAGAAGCAATTCTAGGCACATTATGGATCCTGAGAAGAGCACTTGTGGCTAAAGTCATACACTAAACAATACTAAGTTCATTAGGAATGGGGCCGATTCCTTCCACCGTTTTAGAAACCCAAAACACTTGGAGAAATTAAACTGATCTGAACTGCTAAATTAAAGTATGACAGAAGCCCAAAATTTTCAAGAACTAGCCACAGATGGTGCCAACAGACGGAAATGAAAGCCTGTTCAGAATCTACAAGTAGTACTTCAACCAGTTCTGTCCTACTAAGGCCATTCATGTAGTCCAGCGGTAAGCAGAGGTGATCGGTGTTTCACCTCCCTGGGATGCATCCTGCCTGACTGCTATAGGTAATTGAGAACAGAATCTTTTGTACCCTCTTCCTCAGAATTCCTGGATAGAATGTAGTTTCTAGTCTTTTGGTGCTCCTTGCCAGAACTTAGCTTTCTTGTTATACTTAAATGCTTAATATATACTGTAATTGTTCAGGTGCTATACTGTCACTTAATACCAAAAATAGCTCTCTGCGTTCATTGGGAGATGGGGGGGGGGTCTTCCCTCTGGGGAGGATATTGATTGCCCTTTTGACCTCATAAGACCTCTTGAGCTCTTGGAGGAAGAAATCTGAGAAAACCTAAAATAATGAGGGGATAGAGGTGCAAAAATAGGGATAGATTTTAAATACTGCTCTTCAAAACTTAGAAAGTTAATAAAATAACAGGATTTGTGTTAGCATGCATTTTCTGAAAGATATAAAATTTGAAACTCAGATGTATGTCATTACTTAGTGACTTCAGTCCTCAGTGGTTTGGCAGAATACCACACATTTTATGAGGAACAGACCAAAAATATGAGACAAAAACCTGGATATTCTGTGAATTTCTGGACAGTTGAGAGGCATGAACCTCATTTAGTACAAATTTGTATTCTAGTAGCACCATTAGGTTTTGTTTTCCTTGGGTTTCTACCTTTGCCTTCTTAAGGAACTTCCTTATTGTAGATTCCCATAAGCCATCTATCTGGATGGTCATAGTATAATAAAGATTTTCATAGAATTTGGCAAACTCCATATTATTATCTGTGCTACTTGTTTGTGTTAAGTTGGTTGATTTATGTTTGAAATCATGGTTTGCCTTTCTCTTATTTTTTTCTGTACACTAGTAGCGTTTGGGTTTGCTCTCCTGCACTCTTATTCTCTTTGCTTCCTATTCCTGGTATATTTTGAGTCATTTTTAGTTTTGTACCCACACCATTTGTTTTTGCTTATATCACCTTACTATTGCTTTGGCTTTAAAATTCCTGGCTTTATTTAACTTCCACAGTGTGCTGTAACTTGTGCTTCTGTATCCTTAATTTCATTGCCTTTCCTTCTTTCCTTCTCAGTAGTTTTACCGTTGCTCACCTGCACACGTTTTGCATTACTTATATTTCTGCCAGACAACTTCCATCTGGATTCCTAGGTATGAAGTCTTCCAGCCGTTTCATTCTTTGGGCTAGAGCTTCACTTCTCAAAACTACTGGGTGCGTGGCCAGGGACTAAGGGTCTTATCCTCTTTGAGGATTCATTCTTGTAAGTGCTGCCTTGTGATGTGCTAAGAGAGGCTTTATGAAGTCTACTGCCAGTGCTTCCAGCAACATGCTGTTAGATAGCAGCCAGTAATCAAAGCATTTGACAGTGTGTAATGTGGGTGTAATAAATGTGAATTATACAGGCAACAGATGTCCACAAGGCTGAGCATTTTAATTCCTATGTTTAATGTTTTTTTAAGTTTGAATGTCTTTTTTTTAATTATAGGGGTCTTCCAGTATCTGTTACAGTGTAGAGTAACATTGACATCCCTTGCAGTACTAATCAGAGTATCCTCCTTGGCTAGTTCTTCAATCTGACCTAATATCTGAGAAAAGAACTACGGGCTGTCATAGTTGGCACCATATGCATTATAGTTAATTTATTGCCCTGTGTTTGAATTTTTCTTTATCCACTTCCCAACTCAGTTAGTAATCTTTATTTTATTTTCCATCCTAGATTGTTTTCAACTAAAATGGTAATACCACACTAGGAAGCTTTGTCCAAACTAAAGACAGTCTTTCCTTTCCACCTAGTTTTCAATGTTCTGGCAATGCTTCCTAGCAATTTTACATTTCTTGCTTTATGAGGTTTAATTGCTATTAACCATTTTTTAATCACTGAACATTTGGTAAGGAAGTTTTAAGTCTCTTAACGCTCAAGGAAATGCACAAATCAATTTAACTTTTACTGTGCTAGTAAATGTTGCTAAATTGAATGCAGTACAAGCTGAGTAGTACTGTGTTGGCTTGTTGCTAATCACTGTGAAGCTCACAAAGTGCTAGTGCTTGAAGCAGCAAAACTCAAGACAACAAACGCAGTAGCCTTGCCCTTGAAAGTTGCAGTTTATGTTCATAAGCATTACTTTTGTCAGACGTCATTTTTACCTTCCTTTTGTTATTAACCGCTTTTAGATTTATTTTCACCAGCCTTTGTACATTTTCAATCCCTTTGGCTTCATTGAAAGTGTATTTCCTTCTGATCTTCCTTTATTTAACTGTTAGTCTCGGAGGGTGGTTATGGTATATAGTCCAATTTGTCAGACCCCCCCCCTTTGAATTAGGATCCCATACCTGTTAGAGGTTGGGATATCTTTGCTGAGCAGTTGTCGTGATAGAAGTTTTGTGGGCCAGTGTCTGTAGAGTGCTCTACTTTCTGCCGTTGCTTCTGCACTGAGGGGCTCAAGGCATGTGGCATGGCCAATGGAGAAGGAACCACTGCACATTTAAATGGGACTGTGATTCTTTTTGACTTCTCGACATAGCTCCTGTTATTGCTAGCCTGCCACTTCATCCTAGTTGTTGTTTTTTGTTTTTAATAACTTTATTTGTTCATTATATTGTTAATTTGTAAACTTGCGTACATTAATATCAATAAATAAAATCACAATAGCATTTTCCATTATTGTATACTTGCATTATACATATAGTTTCCATCATGGCGATCTTCTTTCACTCTTGTGCAGTAGAACTTACTCATATACTTTTCAGTTCCTACCAACCTTATTTTAGTAATCTGCTTGAGCATGATTTTGCGAATATTGTTCCCAAAGGCTGTAGCTATTTTTATGAAAATGACTTCCTCCATTTTTAAATGATCCCTTCTCTAAGTGCATTATTTCCTTTACATTATTCAGTAATTCATTTACAGCTGGTTTGGTCTTTAACATCCATCTTTTTGGCTGCTAGTAATATTAAATTTAAAGACCTTACTATGTCCTAGACTCCACCTCAATAGCTTCGTCTTCTTAGTTAACATAATACATTACCGCAACAAATATGTCAGGACATTTTGTAGGTTATCATTAAATTCACTCAACTCCACACAAGCTTAGAAAATGTGTTCTCATTTTCCTCTCTCATTTCCTTCACATCTCTACCATCTGCCCTCCATTTGACGGAACAATCCTCTGAGGTCTGCTGTGTTTGAAGTAGCTGTGTAAACATTTCCATGCAAGTGCCATAAAACTTCTGAACTTAGTAGCATAGCTAAGAGGCCTTACAAATGTCTTCCTATTCTTCTTTTGTAATTTCTCTTTCACCTCTTCGCTCCCAGTCTTTTATAAACTCTTCTGATTGTTTTTTATACTTACTATGTGATATTTTATATACCTCCCTAATTATCCCTTTCTTCATACTTACTATGTGATATTTTATATACCTCCCTAATTATCCCTTTCTTCATACTTACTATGTGATATTTTATATACCTCCCTAATTATCCCTTTCTTCATACTTACTATGTGATATTTTATATATCTCCTAATTATCCCTTTCTTCATACTTACTATGTGATATTTTATATACCTCCCTAATTATCCCTTTCTTCATACTTACTATGTGATATTTTATATACCTCCCTAATTATCCCTTTCTTCATACTTACTATGTGATATTTTATATACCTCCCTAATTATCCCTTTCTTCATACTTACTATGTGCTATTTTATATACCTCCTAATTATCCCTTTCTTCATACTTACTATGTGATATTTTATATACCTCCCTAATTATCCCTTTCTTCATACTTACTATGTGATATTTTATATACCTCCCTAATTATCCCTTTCTTCATACTTATTATGTGATATTTTATATACCTCCCTAATTATCCCTTTCTTCATACTTACTATGTGATATTTTATATACCTCCCTAATTATCCCTTTCTTCATACTTACTATGTGATATTTTATATACCTCCCTAATTAACCCTTTCTTCATACTTATTATGTGATATTTTATATACCTCCCTAATTAACTCTTTCTTCATAGCGTCTTCTATTTTTCATCTTGGTTGTTCTTGATCAGTTTGTTTCTCACTGGTTTTGTTTAGCAGGTTGGCTGTGAGGAGATCTGTGGCTATCACATGTACATTAAAACTTTTCTTCTTCTGACCTTTTCATTTAATTAACAGGGTCAATGGAGGCTTTAAAGAGGCTGAGCTACTGTTCTTGTAGTGCAAGGTTCTCTCTCTCATTTTTTTTTCTTTCTGTAGTCGCAGGGGCATACTCACAGGATGCCCTTTTATAGTGGCAGGGCAAAGTCCTGGAAAAGTCTTATTTAATGTCCTCTCATAAGAAAGGGCTTCCCCTGCCTGGCAATTTTCCATATTCTGTCCTTATCTTTACAATTTAGCAGCCGAAAAATGAGTTGTCTGGGTGGGCTGCCTTTGTGGGCAGGAAGGTGTAACAGACTGTGAACCCTTTATGTTATGATTGACTGTCTGAGAGAGGGGAGAGAGAGAGAGAGAGAGATGCAGGGCTTCCATCAGGCTCCTGTCTAAGAATTCACACAGTTAAACTTTCTGTGTTTCCAGTAGACCTGCTAATGTTATGTTGCCAGTCCTCTGATTCTTCATATTTTCTGGATTGTCCATTATTTTGAGGATACTGTATTGGTGGTCTATTACTTGGCCTGAGAAGTACTGGAATTTGGTAGGCACTCAGTGCTTGCTGTAAATTTATTTTCTTGCCTCACAAGTTTCAGTGTCTTGCTTGTGTGCCAAGTTTTCTTGTTTAATAGACACTGTTTCTACAAACACTTTTGCTAGGCACAGTTGTTTATCTTGTCACATGGGTCTTATGATCTAAGCTGCTCTTTTAGGCCACTGTTGTTGACCTAATGACTGTCATTTCTGTTATGGACTAATGCTGACAGATAAGTCAGTTATTGCCATCTTATACTACTCCTGTGAGAGCTGCTTTCAGAAATAATTAATTAGACATTGAAACTGAATTCTGACTGGAGGTCTGGGATTGTACTGCTCAATTCAGCAGTTTTGTTTTCGATGAGAGGACAAAAAAAAATTTTTGGCTTGGATCTATGAAGGGAAAGCAGCCTATATCGTGGTGTACTGTTTAGAAGTGTTGTAAACTTCTGGTCCGTGGTTCTTAATGGAAGTGTTTCAGATGCTCCACGTGTGTAATAGTCGCCAGTGATTTTACTGTATTTTCTCCTGGAAATTCTGCAGTTTCAGGCAGGTATCTTTCTATAATGGTATCAAATGTTAGAAAAGCTTATTCAGTAAAAACAAAGTTTGTTCAAACTGTTGCCCTTCTCCCACCCAAAAAAGTTAGCAACAAGGATACAGTTTGCTGTTATAAGAAGATGGATAGAGTTAAAAAGCCTCTCAAAGCCATCCCAGCCAGGGAATTCCTCAGAATCATAGGATTCATGGCCTTGACCATCCTCATAGTAACTCTGGCAACACTTCACATGAGAAAATTCCAGTGGTACTTGTGAACAATCTGGAAGCAACACCTACATCCCCTAGAGTTCATGATCCCCATGCTTCTATGCCTGGGCAGGGAACTAAAGTGGTGGATAACCCAGATTCAGTCAAATCCTGACCTGCCCTTATAACCAGTGCCCCCCAACCAGGATCTCTGTACAAATGCATCAGACACAGGTTGGGTTGCAACCTTAGGAGAATGGAGAGTGAGAAACGCATGGACCCTCACTCAACAAAAAGACCACATCAGTATCAAGAGAATGAAAGCCTAGATATTGGCTTTGATAATCCTCAAGGATCAGCTTCTACCAGACACTCTGAGGTGGTACATAGACAATACCACTGTGCTGTGGTACATCAACAAATTGGGGGAGCACGGTCCTCCCTCCTGTGTAGGCTGGCACTGCAGGCTTGGGAAATCGCCCTGGAAAAACAGATCCTCCTCCAAGCAGTATATATCCCTTCTGCAGACAATGTGATGGCAGACTCATTAAGCAGGACCATGATCCTGTCACACGTGTGAATGCTGAACAGGAACGTGTTTCTGAACCTAGTCCATCTATAGGGTATTCCAGATGTGGATCTCTTCGCCTTCCCCATGAACAGACAGCTCCCAACCTTCTGTTCCAAGGCACCACACCAGAAGCATGGAAGGTTGATGCTCTCTCAATCCCATGGAAGGGGGTATATGCTTATGCATCCCCCTTTCCTCTCATACAAAGAGTCCTACTGAAAATTCAGAAGGAATAGCTTCAAATCTTGCTGGTGACTCCCTATTGGCCAAGGCAGCATTGGGTTCCCCCTATTACATCATCTAGCCAAGGGCAATCACCACAAGTTACACCAATGAATTGGCCTGCTCACACAGGAGAAGGGAGCACTCTTGCACCCCCAACTGTCCACAATGAATCTTATGCTGTGGATGATAGGGCACTGATTCTCTTCAGACACCTATACATAGAGGACGTGCTTCAGGTTTTGCAGGAGGCCAGGAAGCCAAGTACCAGGAAATCTTACCTGTCTAAGTGGAAGAGATTTTCTGTATGGTGTCAGAAAAACAACTTACAGCCACTGACTGCAGAGTCCCCAGTGGTCTTCTCTTACTTGTGTGACTTAATGAAGTCTGGACTATCCTACTCCTCCATTAAAACCCATCTATCTGCCATCTCAGCATGCCTGACCCTGGTACCATCTTTGGCTTCAAGGTTAGAAGTCAAACTCTTTTTTGAAAGGGGCACTACATCTCAGGCCCCCAAGGAAGCCAATTTTGCCGACTTGGGATCTAAATTTTGTTCGAGAAAAATTAACTCTCCCACTCATTGAACCAGCCAAAAACTGCTCTCTCCAACACTGCACTTGAAAATCTATACTCTTGGTGGCCATCACTTCAGCCTGAAGGGTTTCGGAACTCCAGGCCCTTATGGCCTCTCCCCCTTCATTGTCTTCCACAAGGACAGAGTATGTTTACATTCTAAACCAACCTTCATGCCTAAAGTTGTCAATGAGCTGTCATTGAACCAGGCTGTCAACCTGCCGACCTTTTTCCCCTCTCCACAAAACCTGCCAGATAGGATACCTCACTCCTTAGATGTACACAGATAGCTCAGATATTATTTGACCAGGTCTGATGGGCTCTTCATCTCATACCACCCAAAAGCCCTGGGGCACCCTGTTTCCAAGCAAACCATATCCTCTTGGATATGTAAAACCATCTCTTTCTGTTACAGTCCATGGTAGGTCACTCACCTCTCCTGTGAAGGCACACTCCACTAGGGCAGTGTCCTCCTCCTCAGGGACATTTTTTAATGGTCTGGTCACAGTTGCTATTCTCAAAGCAGCTATATGGTCCTTTGTACACACTTTCACTAAGCACTACAAATTGGACATTGTCTCTAGAGCCAGAGCCATCCTTCATGGATTCCACCCTTTTCTTAGGACAGGAGCTGTTGCGCGCTCCCTGATGTTATGGATACAGCAGCATATGAATAGAAGGACATAGTATTGTGTAAGAACTTAACATAACCTTAAATGTCCTTCCCTTCTATATGCTGCTGTATAGTTTACCACCCAGCCTTCCCCCCTCACACTTGCCTGACTCCTGGAATACCCATTCCGTAGCTGCTGATTCCAGTGCATTCAGTTCTGAAGAAGGTGCGTGCTGATGTCCGCTTTATGTTCGTTTACGACCGACGTCCAGAAGAGACGCTGGACATTGTGTGTACCCTAGAGGTAGCATTTAACCTTTGTATAATGGCCGGACGTACGGGAGTTCACCAGAGGCAAACTCCCTGATGTCTTGAATACAGCAGCATATAGAAGTGAAGGACATCTAAAGTTATGGTAAGTTCTTACACAATAAACCTTTCTTTGCTCTTTGTTTGCCAGGTTCCTCCCATGGACCCTAGTTCCATGATGGCTTAGGGACTGTTGCATACTGTCACCTTACTTAGAGCCTAGGCGAGGGACATGGTTAAAAAAAGAGCAAACAGCTAATGGTATTTAAAAACAGGGATTCGCCTCCTCATTCTTATTATCTAGGTTGTGCTGATTGGCGTTCGAAAGACATGCGTGAATGGGCGTGCCTTCATTGAAGGTTGGGCGTCGGGCTGGCATCTCGGCACCATAAAAATCGACTGCCAATCATTAGCGAACCGGAGTTGCGCTGTGGCGACCCCTAACCTGGAAAAGCCAAAAGGAAAACAACAACTTTAATCTTTTACTACTGTTTATTAGTAGCAGACTTGTTTTATTTGTTTAGCTGATGTGTTTCATATATTTCATGGTTTCATTTTTATTTTTATTTTATTTATTGCTTTTCTATTGTTTTTGATAGAATTATATAAAGTAGAACTGCTTTTCCTCATGGAAATGGCATTTTTGTGATTTGGTAAAACTGTTTTTCTCACTGTAACAGCATGTATTGGTAAAACTGCTGGTGACAATGTAAGGAACACTATAAAAATACATGAATGTACTTGCATGACATATTGTAAAACAAAAGGTATTGTTGTTTTTCTGCACAGTAACAGAGATTTGGTAATCATAATAATAGTGTGATATATTGTTAGAATAGAGTGTGATACATTGGCTTAACAGAATATGTTTGTGTGAAATAAGAACTGAATGTTTTGTAACAAATGGTAACAGTAGAGGCTTGTTGAAATATACTAAACAGTTGAATGTACACAGATATTAAAGCTAAAGGGAAATGACTAACAGCAAAAAAAGTTACAAAGTATCCTGTCAATGAAAGGGCATTTTGTAAAAGAACGTGAAAGAACATTTTGTAAAAGAACATTCGTGAAAGGACATTTTGGCTTGCTAAAGAAACTGGTTTTCTCTTGATTGAGACAAGAATGCAGACAAAAAGACTTCAATACAGGAAAGAAATGTTTTTATTGCAAAGTTTTGAAACTATAAAAGTGGTTGCAAAGACCTTTAGGTGGACAGTTGGTAATCTGAGTCAGCTAAGAAAGTGCAGTGTGTCTGGCAGTTGTATCTGTGTTATCAAAAAAATGTTTATAATTTCACAGTAGTGCTTGGTCGGCTGGTTTTAATAAATCTGTCAGCAAATGTGTGCCCGCCATAAAGCCCAGCAGCCCTGGGTCAGTAAGCTACTGGCTGGCCAGTGTCTAGATGCTCAGCCTGGGTTACCTGGGATAGCTTTGTTGAGTGAAAGCTGGGCGTAAAACCAACCACCCTGCCAAACATGAACTGAGAATTGCTACGCTTAATGTAGATTCACTAACAGGATGCAGCTTGGAAGTGGATGACATGATGATACGGAGGAGGCTGAACATCCTATGTATCCAGGAGATGAGAAGGAAGGACAGTGCAGCAAAGTCACTTGGCTTGGGATCCAGAGTCTACTACTCAGGTGGAGGGCAGGCTAAAATGGTGTAGGAATTGTGGTGAGAGAGAGGCTTCAGAAGGCAGTACGGGGTATCATCAGAATTAATGACAGACTCATGGTAGTCAGACTCCAGTGTAATGATAGGGCAGTATTCATCATTTCAGCCTATGCCCCACAACAGGGTTGTGAGAGCGAGGAAAAGAGTGCATTCAGACAGCAGTTGCAGGACCTCCTAGATAAAGCAGGACAACATGAATTGGTGTTGACAATGGGTGACTTGAATGCACATATCGGGACAGACAGAACAGGATATGAGGACTGCCTGTGTCCACATGGTTGGAGCAACAGGAATAAAGAAGGTGAAGACATTCTAGACTTCTGTCTGGCAAATGGCTTCATAGTAGCCAACACATGGTTCAGAAAGAGAGACAGTCACAAAATTACATACAAGAGTAGTCAACATGCAACTCGGGTAGACTTCCTCCTAGTAAGGAAAAGGCACTAGGGCAAGAATCCATGATTGCAAAGTCATCCCTAGTGAAACAGTTGGCCCCCAGCATAAACCACTAGTTGTCACAATCAGCTGCAAGCCGTGGTCAGAGAAGGCTCTAAGGTCAGCAGAGACCAGGCTGAAGACCTGGAAGTTGACTGGAGAGAAAGTACAACAGTTCAAGGAATTACTCAGGGCTCTAGCACCCCAAGAAGAGGAGGAAATAGGTGGAATTGAAGAATGGCAGCGCCTAAAACAGCATGTGTTAGGACTACAGGAAAGATCTGTGGCCGAGCCAGGTATGGAAATAAGGAACATATGGAAAGCTGGTGGTGGAATGCAGAAGTCCAGGAAGTCATCAAAAGAAAAAAGGAATGCAGGAAGAAGTGGGAGACAGACCAGGCTAAGAAGGACTACTGGTTGGCTAACAAAGAAGCTAAGAAAGAAGTTGCAGTAGCAAAGAATAGGGCATCGGAGGCACTCTACCAACTTCTGGAAAGTGACTCAGTAAGGGGCACAAAGAAACTTTATCAGGTTGCAAGGCAAAGACAGAAAGATAAAGAAGATAGTCAGACACCCTTCATAAGGGAGGCCAGCAACAACCTGCTCACCAGCCCAGAGGACATCAAAGACAGATGGAAGGAGTATTTCCAGCAGCTTCTGAATGAAGAAAACCCCACAGAAGCTGTACTGCCCCTGAAACAGCCTACAATGAGAGAAGAAGAGGAGCCCACCCTAGAAGAAGTAAGAACAGCACTAAGGAAGATGAAGTCAGGGAAAGCAACAGGCTCAGATGAGGTCACAGCAGATATGATAAAGATGCTGGGTGAGATAGGAGAGAAATGACTCCTGAGGGTACTAATAGCAGTGTGGAGAGAAAGGCATATCTCAGATGATTGGAGAATAAGCATACTAGTGCCATTGTGTGCAAGAACAACAGAGATATTCACAACTGTGGGCAGTACAGAGATATCAAACTCCTATCACATTGCATGAAAGTTCTGGAGAAGGTGATTGATAAATGGATACGCAGAGTAGTAGAATGTAAGATGGGAGATGAGCAGTTTGGATTCAGATCAGGATGCAGCACAACTGACCTGATGTTTGCATTGAGACAGATACTTGAGAAGAAGCTAGAGATGAGTCCGTCCAAATGGGCAGTCCTACACTTGGGGAAAGCATATGACAAAATCCCAAGAAAGCTGATTTGGACAGTACTGCTGTGGTTTGAAGTCCCAGAAACATTGGTAGAATTAGTGCAGGCTATGTACAAGGACCCAATAACTCAAGTACGAACAGTGTTTGGCCTCACAGAGGGGTTCACTGTGGGTGTGGGTGTACATCATGGTTCAGCTCTGAGCCCACTGCTGTTCATACTGGTGATGGACTACATTAGCAAACAGGTTGGAGGAGATGGATCAACAAAGCTGCTGTATGCAGACGATGTGGCAGTACAGGCAGACTCTGAGCTAGAACTTCTGCAAAGGATAGGAGATTGGAATGCAAATCTGAAGGCACATGGGATGAAACTAAGCACAGATAACACAGTGGTAATGCCAGAAAATTGGGGAAATCAAAAGAAGCTGAGAATAGAGATAGAAAGGAAGATAGTGGAACAGGTAAACAGCTTCAAGTATCTGGGAGGAGTATTTGAGGAGAAGGGTAGTCTGAATGAAGAAGTCAAAGCTAGAATCAGAGGGGCTTCAGCCAACTGGCATAGAGTATCAGGTGTAGTCTGTGACAGAAGAATGCCAAAGCAGCTGAAAAGTAAGGTGTACAAGACAGTGATGCGACCAATACTTCTGCATGGTACAGAAACCTGGGCAGTAAAGGCAGAACAGTTGAAGAAGCTAGAGGTGATGGAAATGAAGTGCCTGAGAAGGATGATAGGATGCACACTGTGGGACAGATGAAATGAGGACATAAGAGCAGAAGCCAAAGTAGCTCCAATTGGAGAAAAGATCAAAGAGAACAGATTACGGTGGTTTGGGCACACGTGCAGAAAAGCAGAAGACAATCTGGTGAGGAAGATTTGGGACAGACAGGAAGAAGGTAAGAGGAAGTGAGGATGTCCAGCAAAGAGGTGGATGGATTGCGTGAAAGAAGATCTGCGACAGTCAGCCATGAGTGTTGAAGAAGGCAGGAGAGTGGCACTGAACTGAGAGAGTTGGCGACAGTTAACACGATACTCCGACCTCATGTAGAAAAATGGGCTGATGATGATGATGATGTCAGCAATTACAAATATAAAGCTGTACAGCTTGTCAGTGTGCCACCTGCTGTTAATTCAGTTTAACAGTTTTGATCTCTTCAACTTTATTAAGGTTATTTTTTAACAGTCAGTTTGCTTGACTGTCTATCTTTTTATGCATATGTTTTTTGTAAGTAGACTGGAACCAAAGGCCCACTTTCAGCTATGACCTGGTACAGTATACAAAACAGCAGCACAGAATTTTAAAAATGTACAAAAAAACGAGTTAAGGCAGGCAGTCGTAGCTTAGAGTACGCACAAAGCAGTTGAATTAGAGATGTACACAACTACAGATGGTGGTAGAGCAGCAGAACTTGAAGATAAAAGCACATTTGAGAAAGTGGATACTGGCATTACATAAAAATGTTCATATCACATCTCATTTTTTCATATTTAAGTTGTGTAGCCACAGAATAAAGTAAAAATCCAACTTGAGGTAGAAGTAGGAACTTGTTCTTGAAACACAGAGGGAAGTAGCTAATTGCGATGGGAGGGTGGGACAGAAAATAAAATCTCCAGCTTATGGCAACAGCAGAAACTTGTTCTTGAAACACAGAGGGATTAGCTTATTAAAATGGGAGGTTGGGGCGGAACAGTATTTCCATAACTGGCCTTCACTGAGTGTTTAAAAGGGTGTGATGCAAGACCCATAGTCATGAAGTCTTCAGGATTTCAGCAAAATGTATTAGTTAGCTAAAACAGGAATAGGGAACCTACCTCTGCTACCAACAGCCTTAGTTCAACATGCAGCACCGGGGTACTGTAAGGTCAACTATGTAGAAGCAGTGATGCAAAGAGAAACTTCTGTCCTTTGACAGAGAAAGTGTGGAGCAGGAGCAGGGTGCCGGCATTGTTACTAGTGTTGGAGGTACAGTATCAGAGACTAAGTCTCTCAGGCACAACTGATATTCCTGCACAATGGACTGTTCTCAGGTTTGAATAAAAATGGATTAGTAATTCCTGGCATGTGGTGGGATGCAAACATTCACTGCCTGTAACAAGCACCCCTCTGTTCATTACTCAGTATAAAGTCTACTGTAAGGTGATTCTCACTGTAGAAGAAAAGTCGGCCTAGTGAGCGTTGTATCAGACATGGTTGATAGAGAATGAATGAGACAAGCAATTTGCTCTGTTGGTATAATATGATACTGACAGTAACTGCCCCAGGGTGAAAGAATTAAATCAGAATTTAGCTGGCTGCATACTCATGGTTACCCATTCCAGTGACTTATTGGTACATGCAAATCCATGACACTTAAACCATTTCTATATGGCAATGTGCAGGCACTAATTGTAAATCATTTTTATTTTCTGAGGATGTTAAATGAAGTTCAAGCATCAGAAAAGATATGAAACAGCATATTTATTTTACTTTTATTTACTGGGATGGTCATTTGTGATCAGTGTACTATTTGCAGGTACTTCACAGGTGAAATAATTCAGAAAGAATAAAAAAAAAGTGGAACAGTGAGAGAATAAGAAGTACTTATCAAAAATGGAACAGAAACTTAATTATAACACAAACTGTGCAGTAGCAATTAATAGGTGTAGCAACAGTTATGAGAGAAATGTACATTTTACAGTTTTACCTGGTTATATTTAAAATTTGCATCATGGTGGAAATACTGTAGGGTAATGTTGAACCCCACACAGTTGTAGTTAGTCTACTAGACAGCGCCATAATTTGATGATCTTTTTTTTGAAAGGACTATTACAACAGTATAGCAAATAAATGTAGGCTTAGTAATGTCAGTTTTCATCATGCCTAATTTCTGCAACAGTCATTGGTCGCAGTCTTATGGTCACCAACATGGCTTGCACTTTTGACTACTATGAATGGCAAATGCCCCATACAGGTTTGACTACCTCATGTCAGTTTGTTTTTTTATTTACTTATCAGACCTTTAGTCATTTAATTGCTGCTTCAGTTTTCCTAGTTGTTTGTCACTCATTTTGCCTACAGTTCAAGCCAGTTTTTAAAATGCTTATTGCTTCTTTTGTTTTGAGGACATTTTTATGGGAATTTTGTGAAGAATTTATAGTGCAATCCACATCTCTGAATGTATCTGTTAAAAACACCCTTTGGAAGACCATTAGATTCCACGGGGGGTTGACTGTTGTATATTGGATGTTTCTTTGCACTGATCATTAACATTTTGTTATCATCATCATCATCATCATCTCCTTTCAGCTTATCCCAGTTAGAGGTCACCATAGCAGAACAATGGTCCACAGAACGATTGGCAGTGGAGTTTTACGGTGTCGAGTTGCCAGCCCGGCGCCTAACCTTCCACAGAAGGCACACACACACTCACACTTAGGGCCAATTTAGAGTGTCCAATCCAGTCTTTGGGATGTGGGAGGAAACTGGAGCACCCAGAGGAAACCCACACAACCACAGGGAGGACATGCAAACTCTGCACAGAAGGCACTCCAGGCAAGAATCAAACCGGAGAGCATCTTGCTGTGAGACAGCAATGCTAACCGCTGCACCACTGCAGCTGCCCATCGTTAACATTTTAAAATATTATTACAATTAGATGTTTACAAGCTTAATGGATACCTTCATTGTGAAAAAGACATCAAACAGATGTGCATAGAAAAAAGCTAAAAGGGAAGAATGTTCTATTTCAAGAAAGGGGAATAACTTAAAAGAAGCAAAAGGTAGCTTCATCCAGAGTAGCAGAGAACCCCACATAAATTAAAGAGACTGCAGAAAAGTAACTAGAAAGAGGAGATTTGAACTCCCAATTTATCTCCTTGCACATCTCATTCCAGTGGAGAAAGACGTGAGGGCTTTCAAAACACGGATGTCAGAACCCATTTTTATGAATGAATCTGAACATTCTTGGTATGTCACAGTGAGAAAGGCATATCTCTTACACTGATGGAGATTATTGAGGAAATTACAGCAGAAAAGGAAAAATGTACTTTTATTAATTTCTTCATAGAAACTAGTGCGGAATTATTTTTCTTCCGGAAAAAGAGAGATACCCAGTAGAGGAAGCATATCTTGTTTTCTGATCAGGTTCATAAGTTATATACTGAAAAGTGAACATTTTTTTTATTCACTGACCAGGTCAGCATTAGTCCATGATTAGACATTACGTCATGGTCAGTCAGAGAATAGTGATACTTCGTAGGGCAGTATTTCTTTATTGTGCTGTACCCCCCAGCTGTTACACCTGTGTCAGTTCATTACTCTGGAGTATAGAATCCAAAAATGATTTTTCTCAACACTTTTATTGGTTCCCCTAAGGTTTCTAGACACCTGCTGTTCCCACATCTCCTGCTAATAAAAGGAAGACATTACAGCTGTCATCTTCATCCTTGTGTGACAGTTTGTGATCTTTAAGCCTTGTCACTTGTATTGATGATCAGGAATCCCTGCTGGCTAGTTTTTCGCTCAGACTATTTTCTTTTATTGAAACCGTTAACTTGATAAAATATTTTGTAAGTAGATGTATGGGGAATTTTATCCCTTTGCAAATTGTACTGTAAATTGATGAAGAAAGAAGAACCTTGAACTTGAGTTGCACCATGTACAGTCAGTTTGGAAGCCTTCAGATTCTTGTCCTCCAGCCTGTAGAAAAAGATACAAAGCTGATGCTTTATAGGACACAGACAAGACTTGTGTAGGAATTGTTTGTCTTTGTTAATCAGCACAGATGTGATCGGAAAGCAGCGCAGTGAAGGGGAAGGAAGCTGCTATGACGAGGAAGCTACATGCAGATGAAAGCTGGAAAAGGATGGAAGAAGATTTCACTTAGGAGGGTTCAAGCTACTTATAAGTCACTTTTCATATGTAAAGATCTGTATATAGATACGCACTAGTCTGGAAACAGAGGCTGAGGCCTTGAGTATTGTAAATTCCAGGATTAAAAGTACATTGAGGTACTGGAGACTAGATGCCCTGAATATGGGCAAAGTTCTGGTTGAGATCTTAAGCTGCTGTTTTGCATCTGGAAACAAAATCCTCTATACCTGATACAGTTGTAGTCGAAGGAGAGATAAAAGGTAGCCAGTAGGAGTCCCTCTGAAAAGAAAACTAACCTGTCTGCTATTTCTTACCTGTTGGCATAATGGTTAAGGTCTTTGCCTCCCTTGCACAAGGTGCAAAGTTTGATCCTGATAACCAGTACCTGTTTGGAGTTTGCATGTTCTCCATGTGTCTCTCTAGGGTTCCTCCCACCTCTGTAAAACATGCTGAGTGTTTCCATCTCAAATTCTCCAAAGAATGGAGCTGAGGGCAGCAGTACAGACTACATGGTGTCGCATAGGAAGACAAGTTGCGTAACCCAACCCTTTTGTGCATCCACTGTGGTGCACAGTATCCTTGTGATAGGATAAAACAGATCAGACAGTATGCAGTAGCAGGGTTAGCCACCCAGTGGTGTAAAATATGGCTCAAGGTGATTTGGTCTTGACTGCTGTCACCAATTGGATATGGGTATTTGCTGGTGCTAAGTGGACTGAGGACCCAGCCTACTCCGACCTATGCCAGAGACCCATATTAATTGCGGGAAGGGTGTTTGTGTCCCTGTTGACCAGTGTGTGTGACCACCATAAAGCCTAGCAGCCCTGGGTTAATAAGCTACTGCCAGCATGTGCCCATCTTGGGTTACATGGGATAGCGCTGTTGAACGAAAACTGGACATAAAACCAATCAACCTGCTAAACGTGAACTAATAATTGCTGCACTCAACGTGGTTTTATTGAATGGACGCAGCTTGGAAGTGGATGACAATGATGGGAAGGAAGAGGATGGACATCCTGTGTATCCAGGAGACAAGATGAAAGGGCAGTGCAGCAAAGCCACTTGGCTTGATATCCAGTCTTTGACTCAGGAGGACAGACTAGAAATGGGATGAAAATTGTGGTGAGGGAGAGGCTTCAGAAGACAGTAAGGGATGTCATCAGATTTAGTGCAGTCAGACTCCAACCTAATAACAGGGAAATAGTCATAATCTTAGCTTATACCTATTGTGGCAGTTTAGATTAAATGCCTTCACCTACCTGGTTTAAGTGGCTGTGTCTCCATGCAGCCTGTTTTAAAATATAGGGCAGCTAAACTGTAGAGTTTTTTTGTTTACATCGGCATGAGTTTCTTATAAGTGTGTATGTGTGCTTTGTTTATAGTTTTATGAAGCATAGTCACATTTATTATGTGAACTGCGTAAATTTAAATTTTAATTGTTTTTTAAAGAATTTTTAAAGAAATTGTCTATAAAAATCTTTTAGGAATAACATTTATTATGTTTAAGTTGGATTTATGTGCTTACCAATAACTACAGCTTCACATCTAGTACAAGACCACATAGACGTGCTTTGACATATTGTTTGATATAACTGCAATCTCTTTAAGAAATAATTAGTATTTGTTGAAGTTTGATTTTGTTTTAATTGGATTGCATACTATAAAAGGAAGAGGTTGGGCAGTTGTTTTTATTCTGAAGTCCTGAGAGTAACAGGACGAAAGTGCTTAACCACTTGGTAAATTTTACGTTATACAGCCTCTACTCCTTCCTGTTTGCTGGTTTAGTGCATTTTGCACCTAGTCACCTTGTTTTTGTTTTAGAAATCTGCATGGTTTCTTCTGGAAAATACTTGTTTTAGTAGCACTTCCACAATTTCCTTCAGATTTTAGAGGACCATAATGAAGTTGGATTTTGCAGAACTAGATTTCAGTCCTTACTAATTGAATGTTGTTTTTTAAGAGTTTGAATACTCCTCGCTAAAAAGATACATTAATCAGGTAGGTGACTGTTGTTTCATTACTGTTAGTACTTATTTGCCAGGCTGTTACTTGAATGGATAGCGTATTTTACTGGTAAAAGAGGGTGAGTTACATGATTCTAATTTAAGATTTTTAAAAAGTTTGACGATTTCTATTTTGCTTAGTAAGCAGTTATATGAAACATGTGGTGGGTGTTTCCTCATTGTTAATTTAATTGAATTGAGATTCTTGATCAGTTTTAGTCAAATTCCTGTTCCATCACGAAGAAAGTAGTGCTTTGAGGGAAAGGAAGCTTCTCCTTGCCTTGGAGGCTGGGTGAGACCAGAGTTCCTATGTTTAGAGATGTAGGGGTATGGGGTCTGCACTTGTTGTTTTATTCTAAACAGCTAATGTTGTCCGTTGTCCACTTCCCTCCTTAGTGGTACAGTTTAACATAAGGCCCTCGCTTGGTCCTTCCTGGCTGTCATTCTCATTGGACTTCCCCTTTAGACAAAGAAAAAGAAGAGAAACACTAGAGTTGATTTGGAAGGAACTCAGTCTTCCACTTTAATTTCCTGGTCTGGGACTGTCAAATTTGATGTGGCCATCATGGAATCCTCAGACTATCTGTTCAATCTACCAACCTCTAGTGGTGTTCCTTGGGAAGCCGCTATATGTCAGGAGTTAAGCATGTCCATTAAGAATGAATGTCAGGCAGCTGAATGGAGAACACTGTTTTCTTTTGTCTGAAGTGGGGCAGCATTCCTCAAGTATTTTAGTAAGAGAGGAGGTAGCAGGTTTCTTAATGCAAATTTGGACATCTTGTACATTCAAAAATGTTAAGTTGGATACTTATAAAAAGACATCCAGAGAACCAAATGCCTTCCTTTCTTGCTCTTACACTCCAGCCACTGTGAAGTGGTCCAAAGAGTAGAGGTATAAGTTTGCAAAAGGATTATTTAGAGCTTTTCAGTCTCTTCAGTCCTCTACACCTCCCACCCCTCATTCCAAGAGAAAAAGATACCCTTCTTCTAAGAAAGATTTTTTCCCTTAGATTCAGAAGTCAAAGGCATCTTAGGCTTCCTTAGCAACTCACTCATCAGATTTTGAGGAGCATACCTCTTGATTCTCCTGTTGAGGAGATTTCTTTCTCAGGTATAATTTACAAAATAAAAGACATTTAAATGTGGGAAAAAGGACATTTCAGATGCACAGAACAGGTATTAGGGCCTTCTTAACATTTTATTCCCAAAACCCCATTACAATTCCACCAATTCTTGGGGCTTTAGAGGATGCATTTAATTGTGTTTGTTGTTCCCCTAATACCTATCCCCCCTGCACCTAAGAATCGAATCACACAAGGACCTCTTCAGATATCCCTTGACAGACTCTGTGATAATTTCTGTTGACAAAGATGGAGCTTCTGAGCCTTGGCATCTTCCAACTCCATTCCTGTTGACAAAGGTAGCAGGACATTAGATTTGGCGAGAAGGTCTTTATCTCTTCAAACCTAGCCTTCGCAGCTGTAAATTGTCAAGCCCATGCGACCAAATTCCTCCTTGCTACATTCTCCGACTTTCGTAAAATTATTTCTAATTTGCCAGCTTCAATTTCTAATTTGCTTTCTTTTGCATCTAGTTTATAAAAACATGCTCTAAAATGCTCCTATTATCCAGTTGATGTAACCTGTAGGACTATAGTGATGGGATCTGTAACGAAGAGATATGCCTAAGTCAGTTTAGAGAATCTTCCAGAGGATGTTAAATCCCAGATTCCATTCCCTAGACAAAGATAGCCTTTTGGATGGCTCCACTGCTAAACTGCTAGTGTTTGGATGAAAGGGACAAACTAATGCAGGGAATAAAGCAGCTTTTTCATTCAGTGTTCCCAAGTATAGAAGGAACTATCCTTCCAGCCTGTTGTCCTTTCCCAGAAAGCCCTGTAAAACAGAGCAACAAAAATTTGGAAAGCAGCAATACAAAAAGGAATGGCAAGAGGGGAGTAAGAGAAAGTGTTGTCACCCCAAGGGTCTGCCCAATCAAAGAAAAGTGTTGCATGACTGTCTAAGCAGTCCTTCTTTCTCAACCCAGTAGCAGGCAACCTGTTTTCCTACCTTGTTTTAAACAAATGTCATCTGATGCTTAGGTGCTAGAAATAATCCAAAATGGTTACAAATGGCAGTAGGAATCCTTCTGTACACGCTCAGGAATCCCTGTTTTTCCAAAGAGTCAAATGCATCTTTTTCTTCAAATTCTGTTTCAAATGCTTGCTCAGGGTGTTATACAACCTGTTTACAACCTGTTTACTAAACTCAGTAGGGAAAGGGGTTTCACTGCAGGATTTTTCTAGTACCCAAGATTGAAGTGACATGCAGACCAGTATTAGGTCTTTTAACATTTTCCTAAAAATTACTAAGTTCAAAAAGTTAACCCTACTGTCTTTTTTCACCTTCTTCCAAAGCAGGCCTTTCTAGTGACTGTGGACCTCCAAGGATGCATGCCATCCCATCTCATCTAGAAAAACATCAAGCATTGCTTAAGATTTTTTGTGTCTGGATTATATTTTTATTTTTCATCCTTGCTGTTTGGACGCACACAAATCCAAGCGTTTTTACAAAATGCCTGCCTCAAGTAGTCAAATTCTGCAGACTTCAGAGAATCCATATATTATGCCTACCTGGCCAATTGCTTTATGTTAACTGAATCAGTTCAAGCCACCCAGACATTTGTTCTCTTCATCGTAAACTAGCCTTCAATCTAAAGATGGGGTTAGGGAAGATTTTTTTCAGGTTGAGAGGTTAATATTTCTGGGATGTCTTCTACCGATTTCACCTCCCTCCAGAGAAGGTATTCTTTTTCTAGGTGTAGTTCTTAGATCTGGCTCATCTTTCCATAACCACTACAAAGGAATACTTCAGAAATATGTCCTATGTGGCCTCAGCTATCCTAATAGTTATTTTAGCTAAACTGGACTCAGTGCTAACATCATTTGTCATTTCCTGTGCCAATTCAGGGATTTATCAAGAAAGAACTACTGTGGTGAGCAAGCCAGATTCTGGTAAATCCAGGCCTACCTCTTTCCTCAACCCATTCCACCTCACTCTGTAACAACAGATGCTTAAGACTTTGCCTGGGACAGAGTATCCAAATAAATCAGTGTGGGGGATTTTGGACCTCTTCAGGAATAAAATCATCCTCAAAGAAATGGTGGCCCTGATAAAAGCCTTAAAAGCCATGAATCAACTGTGGACTCCCAGACAAACTTTGTCGAGCATAGACAGTACAGTAATGTGGTACATAAATAAAGGGGGGGACTTGGTTTTACCCCATCTGTGGACTAGCTGTTTATTGCCTGGAAGGTGGCATCACAGCAAAGCAATCTGTCCCTGCAGGCAACTTACATGTGGTCAAAGCAGGACACTATTGGAGACTCACTGAGCGTATCTAGGACAGACCTTCACATTAGATGTTGCACACAGAGGTCTTTAAGGAGATTGTCCTCCTATGGCAAACTCCCAAAGTACACCTGTTTGTTTCGTAACAGACAGGTATATTCGTTCTGTACCAGGACCCATTGCAAACAGCCTGGAAAACTGATTTCTTTTCTTTTCCAATGGATTGAGTCACAATTGATTTTACAACATTCAGGTCAATAGCTGTTGAGGAATGATGTTTCCCTTAAGTTTATATCATCAGTTGCATCACCTAACCAACTGTCAAAATGTGATTTTAAACTGATTTTACTTGAAATTTTATTCCATATTTATCAGATAACAGTGCATGTAAATTTTCCCCTGGTGTTGCTTTTAATTTTCTTTCGTGTAAAATTGATCTTATCTTTCCTGTCATAATAATTTATAGACACTGACATGTTGTGTACTGCTTGTAATTTCTCATCATTAAAAATCTTATAGGCAAGAATAGCCTTCCCTCTTATGTCTCTATAATGCAGGGAATGAGTCTATATAGGAAAGAACAAAAGTAACAAAGTGCGAATGCTCAGATGAGCGAAAATGCCGCAACTCGAAAATATTATTGTGGGGGGCTGTGCCCCCCACACCCACTCCTAAGTATGTATTCCAACTCCGAGATCACACTACAGTGAAGAAAGGGCAAATATTCCGATCTTCACTGTACTGCGATAAAAAAAAAACTTCGAGTTGCGGCATTTTCGCTCATCTGAGCGTTCGCACTTTGTAACTTTTGTTCTTTCAATATGTAACCGCAGGGAATATAAGCCCAACTTTCTACATATTTATTTATTTTACATTTGTTAACCGGGTAGAGTCTGGCTGGGCAAGTAGCCCATTTTTAGTGGAGACCCGGCGAGATAAGCTCCATAACAATAGTACAAAAAGATTATAACAATTTTTTAGATTTACAAACAGTATACAAAAAGTTCGACAGCTGCCAGGAATCATAATTTACAGAAAGAGGAATGTAAAACAGAAAACATTACATTTCTTAAGCCTTACTAAAGACAGCAATATAAAACTCATTAGATATACAACTAAAAACGATTATGGTACATCTGTTAGTTTGATTTCTAACTGATGGAATCTTTTTAGTGAATTTTCTTTGTACAGATTCTGTTTTATTTAACCGAGTTTTTATGAGACTGCAAAAACAATTACTATATTCAAGAACAGATTAACTATAAGTTTCATATATATGAACTAAGCTGGCATCACAACCTCAATGTTATTGATTTGAATATAAAACGAGACATTTTTAATGCTTTTATTCTGATTTTGTTCACATGAATATATAAAGAAAAATCAGTAGTAATATAATATACCTAAATCTTGATATTCTTAAGTTTCATGAAGTTTAAAGCCGTTATGAATACTTTCTCGACTAGGTTTATCAAAATACAGGGCGGGAGACTTAAACCTTGACACGGTTATAAATAGAACGTGCTGGAGGGACAGATTCATCACCCAGAGACTCCCTATGCTGTGGAACAAAATCCCGGTACATGTGAGGCAGAGCACCTCTCTGGCCTTGTTCAAGAGGAATCTTGACCAATGGATGGGAGATTGCAGATATACCCCAGGGATTACTTCAGTGTCACTGCTTGACAGAGGCACAGCAAAATGATAGGCATAGTTTTTATTCAAACTAAAGGGGTGGCGAAAGCCACATAACTATGGGCAAGGCTTATAAATGCCCTTGGGCAGATAGCCTAGTATGAACCTATGAACCTATGACACTTTGGATAATTAAACTGTAACTCTGCTGAGCTCACCCATTTAGAGAGATCATTCAAGTAGTTATTAAATTTGTCCATACTGCCAGTAGAGTCTTCCCAGTAAAACTAGGTTTGCAGTTGTCTGCCAATACACTTATTAGTTGGACAGGTTAAAAAAAACAGATTGAACAGCAGTGGGCCCAGTACAGACTCTTGAGGGACACCCTGAGAAACTGAAAGAAATTCGGATCCAGCACCTTTAATTCAAACATACTGAGTCCAGTTAGTCAGCCAGTTAAGAACCCAGTTGCTTAAGAATAGATTAAATCTGTTATCTTGCAGTTTTTGGATGGGAATGTTTCTGTACCCCCCCACACACACACACACACACACACTTGCCTGATTACCAGAACTCTACTAAAGATAATAAAGGACTCTCACAAGGTTCTCCTAGTAACTTTTTCTTGGCCCAAACAACATTGGTTCTCCTTTCTCATGCACCCAGTCAGGGGTAATTAACAAAAACTTCTTCACAGAGTGGACCTTCTCGCATAGGACAAGAGAGATCTCATCTACTCAACATTCTGAATCTGAAGTTTTGCTTATTAGACTACCTTGGAAGCAAGTGGCTCCATTATGAGATCTAAATTGGGTTTTGGAGAAACTAAATGCACCTCCATTTGAACATTCAGCTAGTTGTTCCCTAAAGTTCCTCACCTATGCTTTTTGAAAAGAGGTTGACTCAAGAGGTATTCTAGAAGTGGCAAATTGGTCCTCAGTGCACACTTTCCCTAAGCGCTACAAAACTGATTCCTTTTACAGAGCCAGAACAGGATTTGCCCAATATATTCTCCAAGGTCTTCTTGAACCTGGTCCTTCATCTTCCACTCTAACCAACTAAGCTGTGGCAGTCTTCCATATAGTTTTATGCTACTGCTACAGCAATGACTTAATGGTGAACATAGTACAGTTGCATAAGTTCACTTTCCATAATAACAGGTGTTTGAATAAACCACTGTTGCAACACTAATTCTCTCTCTGTCTGTCCATCACACATTTTTTATTTGTATACATTTTCTTTCCATCTGCTACAATGTCCCTTGGTGGGGGTGGGGTTCCCTTTAACCCTTATTCTGTTAAAATGTAGGTGTAGAATTTGGACTTTTCCATATTTCCTGTTACAACTTCCCTTAGTTGGGACAAGAAAACTGAATTCTGATGCCTATATATCTCCTTTTATACCAGGACTCGTACTTCAGCGAATGCATGGTTTGTGAGGAGGGTATCCAAAAGCTTGTGAATACTGTGCAGATGATCCTCTGCTTGCTATGTCCTGTATGCTACTACAACAGATCTTTTTGAGCATCTACTGTTATTGTAAGTTTACTTAAACAAATGTATTTTATCTTCTACCAGAGACAAAAATAAGGAAGTCTCCTTTTTAAAAGAAAAGGGGTGGTTTGTGGACTTTAGTTATTCTGTTATTATATTTGTAATGTGTTACTTTAACTTTAACTTTGTATTTTTTTGTTTTGCATGTGCCTGACCCTTTAATCAGTTTCTCTGTGTTAAGCCTAATCACTCTGTGAAATGTGAGTGGTGGAGACTGACAGGGAGGGGAGATGGTTTTCCTGGAGATTACGCAACTTGCCTGATGCTTTCCATTTTCTGCCCCATCTGCGAAAAGCCATCCCTGTGGGACTCTCTCCTGTCTTACTGTTTTTCCTGCTACCACGCTGTCCCTACCAGACACCAGTAAAATGTTATCTGAACCGTATCCTCTACTGCTACACATTCTTCAGCCAAACTGCCATCTCATTTCCTCTGCCCCGACTCACCTGCTTTTTACCACTGTTTTGAGCCTGTTTGGATGGATTTTGTTTTATTCTGTAGTTTATAGAGAAGATCTTAACATAAAGCTTCTCTTATCGAATGCACTTTGCATTGTGTATTCCCTGCTTGGTTGTATGTATCTAACAAGCCGTAAAGGATGGTTTCCAGTGAAAAATTACCTTAATTCATCAATGAGGAAGGCTGTATAAAATCAAGAAATTGAGCTGGAATTCATTACTGATTTGGAGACTTTTAGGCTGAGGTAGAGATGCATCTTTGGAAATACCAATGGAGGAACTGAACAAAGACAAGTTTTGATAAATTTGTTGAAATACTTCCAGTTGGAAGATGAAGACTGAGTCTGTGGGGCATGTGTATTGTTTGACAGTGTTATTAGAGTGCACTGGTTTTGTAGCTGTTTACAATACTCATTTTGAGCAAAGATGTAATCACATGTAAATGTATATGTCTGTTCCTGATGTGGTATTTGCTTTTAATGAGCTGGACAGTGTCTCTGCTAAGAAGAAGCTGTTACTTCTAACAGCATGTTCAGGTTTGAGATCGACTCTGAATTGTAGTCAGATTTTGTGAAAAAACAAGGAAGCAAGAAGGAGTGAAGTAGAACATGCTACTGCTACTGCTTCTAATCTTCTCTCCTCTCTCCTGCCTCTATTTCCATCTTGCTGTTTGCTTTACTTGTACCATTTTTCTCCTGCTAAAACTGCGACACAGTGGAGCAGCGGATTCAGGTGGCGCAGTGATGAAGCAGATAACATTTTTCATAAAAACAAAAGGTTCTCCAGTTCATTTCTTGGTTGGGAGACATTCTGTGCGTAGTCTGCATGCCCTCCCTTTGTGTGGGTTTTCTCTGGGTGCTCAGGTTTCCTTACACATTTCAAAAACATGCAATAAGTGGATTGGACACTCTAAATTGACCATAGGTGTGATTGTGCATGCATGTCTGTGCTGTGGACAAACAACTGCATCAGGGCTAGCTACCCAGCAGTGTGTACCTTGGCTGTAAATGATTGGCACTGTTAAAATGACTCCCTGACCTCATGTGCAATTATAGGTTAGGTTCATAGGTTAGTTAGTACTAGGCTAACTGCCCTTGCGAGCCATTGTAAACCTAGCCAATTATCCCTTGCGAGACTCAAACCCTGCACCTTGTGTTTGTAAGGCAAACACCTTAACCATTAG